>NC_137637.1:31966085-32478585 GCF_963383615.2 Lipophrys pholis | reverse complement strand
AAAAAACAAGGGTTTGATAAGGTGATACTAAAACAGTTTAAATGGTTCAGAATAAATCAAACAGTTAAAAAGTAAAAACATCCCAACTGCTAAATGGGCTAAAATAAAAAAATTTTAAATTGTTAAAAAATAAAAAAAAATAAAAAAACATGGCTTTAAAAAAATAATAATTTTTTTAAATCAAACTGCATTATCGAAACAAAATTTTGATAAAAAAAAAAACAAAACAAAATAATAAGAACAAATAAAACACCTCAAAAAAATACCAAAAGAGAAATTTACATTTCTGCCAAATTTTAAAAAAAAAATTGAAAAAGAGTAAAATTTCAGAAAAATGTTATAAAAATGTGTTTAAAATTGTAATTCTGAAACTAGATAATAGGAGCTTGTTTTTTTTTTTCTTTGTATCATGAAACTATATACACAATTTTACAACTTTCTGTGTTTTGTTCTCCTCATTTTAATGTTGAAACATATTTTCTGATTCCGGGTAAAATGTAACTGGAGAAAAAATTGGAAAATGCTCCTTCAGTCCTAAAAGGTTTATTGACCTGGACTGTATGTGACCAGTAGAGTACGATGATGATGATGATGATGATGATCTGACTATACAGGGCTTTCCTGACTCTGGGCTCCATTTGACGCCAGTCATTTGGCAGCAAACTAAACAAGGTTAACCCCCGAATCGCCGCTGTGCTGCTGCAGACGACTCGCCGTCTGCGTGAAGCCAATGAGACGCTTTTACTGAATCCACTATATCTGTGGTTAGCATTCGCATCGTTGAATGACGTCCCTTTCAAAGGGCTGTCCGTCTGGTTGCCTGTTTCCAGATTATCTCAGCTGTTTTGATGCTGCTTCTTCTCGTTGTCACTACTTCATCAGTGGTGGGTCTCTGCAGGCCTGAGAACAATATCTTAATCACAGACTGATGTTAGTTATCTTTTGTCCATGAATACTTAATTAATAATTCCAAATGGTATATGTCTGCTTCCTTCCATAGCTTCTGCCCTGGCGGCGCTGCTTCCAGTCGTGTATTTCCAAATTAAATTACTATTACTTATTACAGTCGATTCTGCAGAACTCTGCAGCGTAAAATAAGTGTGGGTCACACTGCAGCTTCAGCCAATCAGAGTTTGAGTTGTCGACTCAGGGCCTGCCAGCGGTTTTGTCAACGTACAAAGGCTGAAGGAGACGCTAAAGAGATTTGGTTGCAGGTTTATTGTCAAAATCATTTTCAAAACAGACTTTCATTGAAAACACACTCTGAGCGCACAGAAGTCACTTGCGCACACTACAGCTGACGCCACAGCAGGATTCGTGTCTATGTATTATTTGCCAGACAAAGACCAGATTTCAAGATCACAAAAAGCTGACATTTATCTTCCTCCTCGACCCCCAGAAGTTTCAGGAATAGCAGCCGCTTTTTATCCAGCTGCATTTCTGCATGATAACATGGTTTTTAAAGCAATAAAAAGGTTATTGAGGGGTGGATTGATTCAGACTAGTGAAGGTCGAGGTCTGAAATGCACGGAACTGTACTTCATAGATCTGTTTCTTTAAGAAGAGATAACATTCACATTATAGAACCGCCTTCTACCTATCTTATCAGTCAAATTCAAAGTATTTTGAGCTGAGAATGAAATTGTGCAAAGGACATTTAGGGATGATTGAATGTTGATGTTTGACCCTGGGAAAGGTGAAAGGTCACTGCCTGTCTCCTGCCTCAGCTCCAGATCTGACCCACATCTCCTCTGAAGGATTAACAGTGTGGGTGGTAACTTTTCTTTTTTTTTTTACATTCACTGCTGCTCCTCAAACGTGGATTTTCTAATTCAGTTATTAGCTCCAAAATGAAATGTCACACTTTTTTTTTTTTTTTTTAAATTACACACGATGCTAAAGTATATTTTCTCTTTTGGTCTAAAGATCAGGATTAAAACATTTTTCTCTTATTATCATTATCAATATTTATTTATTTGTCTCTTTCAGATTGTGTGAATCCTGACTCAGATTTTAATATTAAACCTATTTTAATTCCCGTCCAGTCCTTGTGCAGTCTGAGCAGCAGGTGATTTGGATCCAATAAATCTGAATGAGGAAAAGAAAACATTTTCCTGAAGGATGAGCAGCAGAGACTCTTCATTCATCATCATTAGGGTCGTTACTGATTTCACAGAGTTCAGGAACAAACGTCCTCCCTGCAGCAGGAATGTGGAGCCGAATCACTGGCTGTGTGTGTATATAGATATATATACTGTATATAAGTGGTTTGTGTGGAGTGGTGTGAATAAAGACTAAAAGAGGAAGAGGAGGAGAAGAGGAATAATTTGAGGTGACGTCAAACCCGAGATCCTCTCTCTGTGAGGCGGCCGTGCAAACCACTTCACCACTACAGCAGCCGATTCATCTTTACGTTGAACTCACAGCAATTATGAAGCAAAATTACATTTTCCAGCAGAAGAGTAAACACACATACACACACACACACACACACACACACACACACACACACACACACACACACACACACACACACACTTCAGACTCAACAGTTTCACTGATCGGAGTTTTCTTATGACATTAGCTGCAGTTACTGTATTATATTTTTTAAAGTATTTTGTTTAAAGCTATTTTAATAATGTACTGTATTAAAAACCTTTAAATTATTGGCATATTTTATGTTGACATTCGCTACAGAAATGCTCTTAATTCAAGAGTAGATCAAGAGTAAACAGCACACGTCCTTCTTGCTCATGGGCAGAACGATTTAACACGACCGCAGTGCGCAGTGGTAGCGTTTCAGAAACTTCCCCGTCTACATGGAGACGGATTAGGAGCGTTTTCAAAAAGTTCCCCCTTGTAAAGCCGCGAGCACCGTTGTCACAACGAAGGTTTCCACTGGGCAACCTCCTGTGTTCTGCTCTGGTCTTTGTCGGAGGAGGTGTTCTGTGGTTCTTACCTTCTGCAGCCACAGCGTGTTGTTCTCCATGGTGCTCTCCAGGCGCTTCAGCTTCTGAGCCGACCACTCTCCGTCTGCAGGCGGTGAATCCCTCTGCACCACCGCGCCGCGGGAGCCCCCCCGCTGACCCGCCTGACCCGCGTCCGACGCCTCCGGACACCCGTCCAGCTCCGGCAGGATGAAGGTGTAGCTGCACTGGCCGTGCTGGACGCGGTGGAGCCTCCTCCTCTTCTCCGCGCCTCCTCCTCCTCCTCCTCCTCCTCCTCTCCTGGGGGTCCGTGCTCCCCCTCGCTCCGCGGCCATCGTCAGGGTCCACAGCAGCAGAAGAACAAACAGCCACCAGCTGACGCTGAGAGCCGCCATGACGCCGGCGTTGGCTTCACGAGACGGTGGAGGCGCTCGCTCACCCCAGGAGAACCCGTGGCTCCATCGGCCCTGCAGAGAGTCTCCAGCTGATGGTCCGGGCTTCCTCCAGATGATGCTCAACGGTTCAGCTTTGGTCAGTCTTGTTCAGGACGGATCTTCTGGCTTCACACTCAGCTGCTGCTTCATGCTTTCACAGAGTCAAAAAAACAGAAGAAGAAGTGATGAGAGAGGAGATAAGATCTTAAAGTCAACAAAAATCTGCTGAGAAATGAAAGGATCCAGCATGAAAGTGTGTCTTTCTGCTCTGCGGTTTGAGAAGTGACTGAGGGGAATTACTTCTGCCCCCTTCTTATCTGAGACCAAGGAGGAGGAGGAGGAGGAGGAGGGACGAGAGGAGGAGGAGGAGGAGAGCTGAGGGAGGTCTAATGGAGTGCCCCATCCGTTTGACAAGAAATAAGCGGAGGGAGCAAAGAAAAGCCCAGAAAGAGCCTGAAAAAGAAGAAACACGTGAGATTAAGAGGAGGAAGAAGAAAGACCTGCTGAGGAAATGGCGCCAAACACTTCATACTAATATTAACACGTTTGAGAAAATCTCAGCCCAGGATTGAACCTTGGTTCCCTCAATGTGAGGAAACTGTGCCAACCACTGTCGGTGAACTACTAACAAGCACGGTTCATTTAAAAAGGAATCAAACAAGCTTTCTGAGCTCCATAAAAGAAAGAATCTACCGAACACAAACATCCTCCACTTCTTCTTCAGTCTTTAAAAATGTGATATTTGTTTTACTAAATTGAACATTTGTGTTCTTGAATTGGAGCTCCCGGAGATAAAAAACAAAACAAAACAAAAAACCCACTGCTCTCATTGAATTCCCGCTGGCTCTTTATTTATTTTGATGTGATTCAGTCAGTTTGGGAACTTCATCCACTGATTCGTTTGTGTTGACACGAGTCGCTGGCTTATTGTGAGCTGGTCGGTCCTTTGGTGGGCATTGGGTTGAGGGGGGGGGGGGGGGTACACAGAGGGGCTTCTGCCTCAACTGGACATCATTCTCATGGGAACAGAGCGGATGGAGAGTTGCAGAACACTGAGCTTCTGTGGATCGAGGCCTTATTTACATAACAACATCTCACGTGTTTTTATTTGAGAAGTTCACTGATGTAGTTGTAGGCTGTTGTCGCACTATTTATTTATTTATTTATTTATTTATTTATTTATTTATTTATTTATTTATTTACAGTGCCTATGGCTCTATGCAACCTTTTAATTGCCCCCCAGGGACAAAAAAGGTCTTTGATTGATTAATTGATTGAGTGATTGAAAAAATGGGGGGGGCGGGGCTTCCTGACAATATATCTTTTTACTCTAACGTCTCTGCAGTTGTGTTCTTGATGCAATGATAAGATTTAGTGACGATGTTTGTTGGTTCCGATTCTTTTGTGTCACCTGAACCCACCGTGAGAGCAAGTTGGCCTGTGATTGGCTGAGAGTGGAGAAGGGGGCGGGGCAGGTGAGCGTGAGGGGACTGCGTTACCAGCATCACTGCTTAGCATTAATCGTTTTATCTGATGGATGCGTTCAATTTCAGACACGGCCGGACATGTTTGTTTGTGACAAACCTTCAGAGGTTGAAGAACCTGAAGCAGCATGGATTTAAGACACGTAAATGAAACGTCCCTCTTGTATTTGGTGACGTTGGTACAAACTGTTGTGGTTTGTTGAGCTCCAATGCAGTGAGACCTTCCAGATTCAGTCAAATAGACTTTTCTCCACCTGCAACACTTCGTCGCTGAACTTGAATGGTCGCGCTGCTTCATCGTTCCTTCGTCACGCTGCTTCTCCTGCAGACGACCTCCAGCTTGAATTGAAACTCCAACATCAGCGCTTCTCCTCTGTAGAGCAGTCCGTGTGGGAAATTGTTTATTTTCTTGGAATTTTTGTTGAATAAGTGAAATCTGATCATCCAGCCACTTTGTTCCAGAAGAATTCCCATCCTGATGCTTTAAAATAAAATTGTAGCTGCGGATGCTTTTGGACGTTTAGAACAACATGTGAGGAGATATTTCCGTCCTCTGTAGGGTCTTCTGCTCAGGCTGGTATCAGCAGCAACCAGCCTTCTGTGGGAACCATGACACCATGGTTCACTATTTATTTTTTTCTTTGTTCTTCAGGTTCTTGTGCTGCTGTTGGACACGTTCACCACAGAGGTTCAGTCGTCTGCTGAAACCTTCGATACTGACGACCCGACAACTTTATCACATTGTTTGGAAAGTTTGTTTTTAACGTCAGATATGAGACAACAGAGGTAAAATGCTGGATTACTTTTTTTTTTTCTTTTTCCAAATCTTTATCTTTTCCGTGTTGATTGACTTGAAGGCGTCAAGCACAAAATGAAATGTAGCACCATGGAACTCTTAACCTCTTCAACACTGTAAAAGCAAGTTAAATGTGAGGTTTGTTTTCTCAGTCGAAACAGAAAACTGAGGTAAACTCAGGTTGTTCCAACTGGAAGCAGAAAGCAGCGTACTGCATTGGTGAAAATGAGATAGGCAGACACAGATATTCCATATTTACGTGCACAACATCAAGTTGGAACAGGTTTTTATGTGTGCAAACCGTCCGTAGATCAGGTCCCGACTGTGGTAGGAACACATTGAGGTTTCAGGTGACCACTCCGCAGGAGAAAAGAAGGATTCATCGTTAAGAGTTTGACCAGGATCTGCAGAATCAATCAAGGACCTACAGAGGAGAATAAAGTCTGATCTGATGCTCTGGATTCTCTGTTTGCACTGCAAGAGGCAACACATCTGTTGTTTCCATCAATAGAACAATGATGAAGAGATGAAAAAAGATTTAAAAACCAGAGAAAGGTTAAAATCAGATGCGTGGTGTGTTTTGTTGTTGCATCACTCAGTGAGCTGAAGAGGAAGATCAACCAGTCAAAGAGGGGATTGCCTCACGAGCAACCCCTGAACAGACTCATAACACTCAATAATGCAAGAAGCGTCACCTCCAGTTATGTTTTTTTTTTTACACACTGCTGACGTTTACTTTTTCTTTTACCAGAGAATTCTGAGGTGGAGTTTTCAAAGTTTAGGGCCCCATTATGTCATGAAATGAAAACACAAACTTTTGCTGCCTTTTGGGTCCATTTAAATGACAACAGTGGTCGGAGCCACTGAAAATGCACCTTTTTGAAAATGACTTCAAAGGTGGAAATGAATTTAAAAAAAGAATAAAAAACAACAACAACGTCTGGCTCCGTCTCTGTGAAAACGGGACGAAAACACAACTTTCTGAAAATGCTCAGGATCCATATCCATGGAGATGCGAAAACGCTGCTCCAGCGCATGTGCTTCCACGATCATAGTGAATCGTAAGTACTGAAAAATAAAAGAACATTAATTGGTTCTTCTGCACATGCTCAGTAGACGGACAATAACAACAATGTTTTCCTCCAGAGTCTCATGACTTCCAGTCCGGATTCTCCTGAGACGTGGTAGTTTTATAGTTGACAGTCACTGTAACGACAATCCAACTCCCAGCCTTAAAGGGGACATATCATGCTAAATCCACTTTTTTAGCCCTTAAATGCATTTTGTTGTATATTTAGAGTGTTTAGAAGTACAGAAAAGTTCAAAGTAGTCTCTTCAGGTGCTCCGTTGATATCTTTATATTCTGTTTTGGTCATATTTTGCGATCGGTTTCGATTTTTCTATTCTCTATTACGTTTTTTGAACAATGACGTCACAGTATTCTCAGCGGAACTGCCAAATTAGGACATCGACATTTCGAGCAATCCGCCATTTTTGTTTCTCGCTGCGATTTTGTAGTCCAACCGAAGTTACGAGAGGATAAGTCGAAATGTTCGGTTGTTGGATGTAGTAACCCACAAGCTTCGTTACACCGTCTCCCAGCATCAGAACCTTTTCGAAGTGCCTGGTTGAGTTTTATTTTTCACAGAAATGTACCCACATCTGTGGGTAAGGTCATTTTTGTGTGCACGAATCACTTCAAGAATGACTGCTTCAGCAACCTCCGCCAGTATAAAGAAGGATTTGCCGAAAGACTTCGTCTGATTGAGCGGTCAGTTCCTTCTATCTATGGAGACGACGAACAGAGCACTTCGGTAAGCTGTATAAAACGCTAAAAAGTGTGATGATAAGACGTCCCTGTCATTGTTTTGTTAGCATTAGCAGTTGCACCGTCTTCATATGTTAGCGCTGTGTGCTCGTTTTAGATTATAATGTAACTTCTGTGTTAAATAGTCGTTGTAATACAGGCAGTATTGTAGTAGTGGGCATGGATGGAGAAGTTAGTGTAAATATAGTAACACACCATTGCGTTACATCCATATGAAGACGTTGTTCTTCAGCTGCATCATGGTCATTTTCATCTCGCTCCGCCGGGTCCGACTCTGGCTCCAACATGTATGGCTGGATGGACAAATCTTCCGTTGTTGACATTTTGTAAATAATGTGTGAATATAAAGTTTCTGCGCCGCTAGATAATTGTATCTGTTCTATCAAACTACAAAGATGGCCGAACAGGGTGGCGTTGAACCGAGTATCACCTCTGCAACCTGGAGAGGAGGCGGGGTATGAAGTGTCTCATTTGCATTTGAAGAGACCGCCCCAAAACGAGTTGCTCTCAGAAGCACATCAGAAAAGGGGTTGAAAAGGGGCCTGTGGAGCTATAATAATGAGGAATTCAGACCCAAGCATTGCAGTTCCGCTTTATATAGACCACAACTGTATGATTTATATGTAAAAAGGAAGGATTTAGAAGCATGATATGTCTCCTTTAATGTTTGTCATGTGCGTGTGTGATTTCATTAAAAAAACAACCAACAGCGCCATCTTCTGGCCCAACGTTCTCGTTCTCAGCGTTTTTGCCGTTTCCGTGTTTTCAGAACAGTGCAGTGTAGATGTGAAACTTTTCTGAAACAAAAACGCAAGAGCAATGCGTTGCCACTTGAAACGCTGCCGTGTAGCTCAGAGAGGTCAAAGGTTCCACCACAGTTTGTGGGAATTCCCCAGAAATGTGAGTGAATTCGGTGTGTGAACATTCGGGATGATAAAGTCACGTCTGAGCCGTTTAGTTCTGGTTACGGTTCTGTCGAGGTGGATGAAGTCAGGACCCTCTGCACACTTCCTAACACTCTGCACCTGCAAAAACACATGATGGGATGAAACCTGAGGAGCATAGGCTCATTCAAAAACACAGAGGGAAGCTTACACAGACTTCTAGGTGAATGAAGTGATGACAGAATGGAGGGATGTTCTCACTCCACCATGTTCAGCCTAATCTGCCCACAGTATTTACATGGAAAGGTCCTGGGTTTTTCACACAGCAGGTGAATATTTAGGCCTCAAAGTCCATGTTAAAGTATAAAAATGTACGAATGTGAGGATCGGTCGGTCAGAACTTCTCCAAACCTGCAGCAGGATGTTGTTGCTCTGCAAAGATCGGTTTCTATCAGGGGTGAGTCGGTGACAGCGTCCTCTGTCCTCCACCAGCAATGGACCATAGAGCAAAGAAAGAAGGTGGTCTGCTCTGTGAGGAAACTTTCCAAGTGTGTACGTGAGTTTCCTGGGCGGCACGTGGCACCAGGATGCATTATGGGAATAAGTGGAGCCAGTGAAGCAGTGTGACGCTTTGGACAAAGCACTGGTCCTTTATCCATGTGGACGTTACGAACCACAGCACAGCTTCAGAGGTCTATTCAAGTCCAGAAGGATTTATACCATATCAGGGAGTGTGTGTGTACAAACATGTGGACGCTCATCTACTAACCGGACGCTGCACATTCCTAGTTCTTCTGTTGTTCTTTTCCCCCACAGCTTTGATATGTGATCAATCAGAAGTGTGTGGGTTAATCTGGGTTTTTCAATTGTTCTTGTTTTGTTCACCATATTCAGATTTATTTCCTGTAACATTTAAAACTTCCTCCAACTCCACGGTATCACATTTCAGGTTTTTTTTACTGGTAGGGCCTCAGGCAACGTTTTCAAGTGAGTTTCCTTTTACAGGTCAACGCTGCTCGGAGCCACTGAAAATGCAACTTTTTGAAAATGGCTCCCAAGGTGAAACTTTTTGAAAGAGCTCTGACGCCTTCTTTGTGGAAACAGTATATAAAAAAACCTACTTTCTAGAATCGCTCAGTCTCCGTTTCTGAAGTAAATAGTTCTGCACATGCTAAGCAGATGGACAATAAGAACAATGTTTTCCTCCAGAGTCTCATGACTTGAGTTTTATAGCTGACAGTCACTGTAATAACAATTTCTGTGTAAACAGACGTTTTCGAAATATTACCGCGTAAACCCGAAACTTTTCTGAAACGAAGAAAAAGAAATTGTGCTTTTTCACGAGCAGTCAAATCGTTTCCAGCAGCTTGTTCTCATGCAAACAGGGTCTGAAGCACAATCAACCCTCATTTGAATACTCGTGTTTGCACGTGATGTCGCTCATAGTCTTGATCGGAGCGAGTCACCGGCAAGCGTGCAATTCAGTGTTTATTTTTGCAAATCAGTGACACTGTGATCCTGACACCTCGTGTTTCATAGAGTCGCACAGAAAGAAGATGGATGGATGCTTTGCAGCAGTTTTGTTTTTGTTTTTGGGGGGTTTTTTCTGCCCTTCTTCCTATTTCATTTTCTCATCCTGCTGGTATTGTAAGTGCGGTCGTCACTTTCATAATTGTCATTTTCGATAAAGTATTCGACGTGTTGGTGTATCCAGAACTTGATTGAAAGTGCTTTGATAGAATAAATATACAATTATTCTAATGTGATTATGTCTAGTGATGAGCGACACTTGTAAACATACACAAAGCTGCATTTCTTCAACGTCTCTTTGTGACTGAAGAGCGAAAGTGGACGTGACGGGTTCCCACTTCACACAGGGGCACACGCCATGCTGCCGTCGAGGCGCTTGATGGATGGGGGTTGATGTTACCCTGCAGTTCGGGGGAGCTGTAGTGTGTTTACTCAAGGATTTAAAAGCCTGTCAGCTGCAAACTCCTCTCCGTAACTGTCAAACACACGTTCACCTCGGCCTCAGGCCTGAACCCAACACACCACCACACACCGACACTGTCACACCTCCCTCAGGGGAAACGATCCTGCAGCCCGGCGCTCGTTAAAGACGCGTTTTATTCCTGCGGCGCCACTAAAGACGGTGGAGAAAGGGGAGCGTTGGGGACCCTGCTGCATAGAGTTTCTGCATGATGTGTTCCCACAGTGACCCTGTTAATCTTCATAGCCGCTGTTATCGGGCTTCAAATTACTTTCGTGATACAGTGAGAATGAAGCAGATAATACAATATAAACACCGGCACCACTAATGGTGGGAAATCCTCCTCCATTTATGTCAAAGCTTGGAAATCTTGAGCAGCTCTGAAGACGTGACGGCATTAAAAAACCTCTTTTCAAACTAGTGATAGAATAAATGTGATATTTGACTCTCTCTGAAAAGCATTCCTCACCTCTATTCTCTGGAACTCCTGACGGAGATACGCTCACGTGGAACTGGAAATTAACTACCAGACACTTTCAGATAATAAGACATTATCTCTTTAAGACAAAGCCTGACCTCTTTATTTTAGGTGTCAGCTGATCCATGAGACCCACACAGTGATTCATCTGACAAAAAATGCTTTATAAACATTATTTCTCTGAAAGTTTAAAATGTGGTTTACTATTATTATTATTATTTTTATTTCTATTTTTTTTAACGGTGCTCGGAGCCACTGAAAACACGACCTTCAAGGTAGAACTTGAAAATATGTGGATGGATGGATGGATGGATGGATGGATGGATGGATGGATGGATGGATGGATGGATGGATGGATGGATGGATGGTGCCTTAAGGGTTAATAGTCTGTTTTATCATTTAAACTTCAGTTCTTCACCAGCAGGTCATAAATAACTGATGAACAACAACAACAACTGACAGCCAGAGACTTTAAACGCTACAATCAGATCTACATGAGTGTGTATGTGAGGACTTGGATTTGTTCTAAATACCCAATGGTCAAATTGAAAAAAATAAATAAATAAAAAACACTTTATCTAATCTTGTGTTTTCTTTCCTGATTGGCTGGCAGTCGCTCCGATCCCCAACGTGCCCGTACGCCATGAACACGCACTCGGCCGTTGTTCCGTGTTTCTCTTGGAGTGGATGATGGACATAATCAGACTCTACAAACTCACGACTCTGGCCAAAACCCATTAGTGATCTGTGAACTGAGGCAGGTCCACATGGCCAAGATATATATATATATATAGTAGTCATATTTAAACCATGAAGAAACGTTGCTCTCGAATTTTAATTGAATAAATTGGATGTTTTGATGGTTTTGTGAAATATTTGATATTGTATTTGGACTCTCGTTTTCTATATTTGTTAATTGCCCACTTATTTTGATTTCATCCTGTCATTAAATGAAATGGAAAAGGGCCACAAAGTAGCTAAATATTAATATTCGTGAAGAAGTATGATGATGCCAGACGCTCTCGAAGAACCCCTGTGTGAATGCCGCTGTACCTGCTGTGTGGACATTTAATCCATGACATGCACGGCGCTCTCTGAAGGATATCTGACTATATGCACAGATACAAGAGCTCCCCTGGAAGTCCAACGGAGGAACTGCAATGAAAATGTCTCTGCCTTGGCTGCATTTCCCTCAAACCGCGCTCCCTGAGTATCACAAAGCTGACCTCAGAAGCAGCTCGGGTCCAGTGACTGCTGACATTTATTCCACTGCACGAGGGGACGGAGCAGCGCCCACCGACAGTAACAACAGACTCCCGGTGCATTTTCTCCCGGGACTTGGTCGTTTTATAGTTGAGAGTCCCTTTAATAACATTACAACTTGGTTTGTCTGTTTATACGAATGTCGGTGTTCTCCCATTGTTAATGTTTACAGTGTATTGGTCTCTGTGTGCATTGTGTGTGTGCTTTCATTGCACAAACAACCAGGAGCGCCAACTTGTGGCCTCACATGCTAATTACATCATTTACGGCATTTGTGCTGTTTCCACGTAAATGGACAAACGATGCGTTTTCACTTGAAAGCGCCGTCTCGAAAACGCAGCCTGTCTTTACCAGACCTAAAGAACATTTTCAGTATTCACTGTAGTTATTGAGCTGAGTGTTAAAATAAACCGATGAAAATATGACGACATGGTCCTTTCAGAAATGATCCAAACTGAAACGTGTGTATATTGAAAAATGTTGATACTGTGAAGTGTGATTGAAATGTATGAATTTTATGATATTTTTTAACTGAGAGCACACACACACACACACACACACACACACACACACACACACACACACACACACACACACACACACACACACACACACACACACACGCGCGCGCGCGCACACTCGCACGACAGTCATGGGACCATCAGCAGGTGGAGCGATTGTGTTAACTAAACACTGAAACTCCACCTCAGCACTAAGTGAAAGAAATACTTTTAAGAAGGAAATCGTGGTGGTTTGACAGAGAGAAAAAAAGGAGAAACAGGAACTGATATAAGTCACAGAACTCAAACTTTCTCACACACGAATACAGCAGACAAGACGTAAAAAATGAGGACGTTTGTTCTTTTCCTCGTCTGCCTGACAGCAGGTAAGTGTCTGATAATAAAAATCTGAGGTAGCATTACGATGATGAGTCTATTTAATGACTCTATCGGTTATTATATTGATATTCTGTCAATTTTAGCAACAAAAAACAAACTATGACTTTAAACAAATCACTTCACAACAGATTGTCTCTCTGAAACTCAAACATATTAAAACTGTTTGCATTCCATTCCTGCTTTTAACTCTTCCTACAAACATTTTTGTTGTTTGCTGAAACATATCGAACAAGCTGTGAAAGCATAGGATTCAATCTGCCTTGAATTAAACTCTAATTCACGTTGAGAAGTTAGTTTTATGTAAATATCCGTGGTTAACTCACGGATGGGGTGCCTGCTGTCTGAAGAGCTGTGACGCATTATTCAAGTCTCATCGGCCTATAATCTCCAGATTAAAGACTATTTTTCGGGACAAAACCCCCCCCCAACTCAGATACCATTAAAAAGCCTGGTTGTGGCTCAACCCATGAACACTGCTTAACCACACGCTTCTCACAAAAGCTGAAGAAAAGTTATTGTGAAGAAGCACTGAAACAATAAAGGAATAACCTCCCAGTTTCCAATTTCATTGATTTTCTTGGGAAATTGGAGGAAATAAAATAAAAATAAAAACAACATTAACAAATGACTGTAAAATCATGGAGACTCCTTACCACCGTTTACATAATGTTTTCAAGACGAAAGAGTGAAAACATAAAACCTTTGTTGAATTTTGGATGTTTGTTTACACAAAAACGGTGTTTGGAGCCACTGGAAATGCTGCTTTTTGAAATTGGCTCCCAAGGTGGAACTTTTTGAAAACGCTCGGACTCCATCTCCATGTAGACGATGGAAACGCCGCTACTGCAGTAAACAGTTGTTCTGCACATGCTCAGTAGATGGACAATAAAAACGTTTCATCCAGAGTGTCATGACTCCCAGTCCATCTTCTCCTGCGACTTGGTAGTTTTAGTTTGACAGTCACCTGTAATAATAATCCAACTTGGTAGCCTGTCCATAACGATGTATAAATGCAAAACTTTTCTAAAATGAAAATGCATAAAAGATGCGTTTGGACGTGTTGCGTGGCCATGGCCTCTCAGTTGGTGACTCTCATCACTGCAGAGCAACATGGACGCGGAAAAAATGACCTCAGGGTATCAAACTCAAATAAAAACATCAATGGTACCATGCAATGACTTTCTCTTATTTACAGGTTGTAGAGCTCGAGCTAAAGGAAAGAACTGCAAAGAGGAAGGAGTAAAATTCACTTGTAAAGAGGAAAAGTGTGAAATGGCTGGTGTGAAAGGCACTCCACTACAGAGAGTGATCATCAATTATTCTGAAGTTGAGAAGCAGCAAGAGACAGTTAACCGGGAGAGTCGTATAACATTTAAACTTGGTGAGTAAAATAATGCTAATTTACATCAAATTATATGTAATGTGCAGATTATTTCTTATCACTTATCTTTACAACTATTACATTTGAAAGCTACTATCAATCATCCATCCACCTTTTACACTTGATTTTTGTTGTTGTGATGTGGCTTTTTGTTGTTGTGTTGTGGCTTTTTACTGTTGTGTTGTGCTATTGGCCCTATAATTCAGCATCTATACACAATTTCATTAAATCCCGTTCATTGTTTTGTCTGTTTGCAGATGAAGACCGTGCACCACCTTTTCATCACACCGCTTACAGAATGGGAACAACCACCATCGCCTGTAATCTCGATCACCTCATCAACTCTTCATCAGCTGTCATGCTTTTCTGCAAACAGAGTCATTCTGAATGTATTCCCAGCAGTGACTTTAATCTCAAAAAAACCAGCAGCGGCTTCAATATAACCTTAAGTAAGCTAACTGATTTTAACAGTGGAGTATACTGGTGTGGCCTAAAAGAAATAAAATCCAGACGGAGGAGGCCTTACTCAGCTGCTCTTAAGAAAATCCAGCTGTCTGTTAAAGGTGAGTCCTTCACATCTGAAGTCACGCCTGATTTGACTTCAATCATCCACACATGATTTGATAAACTCCTGTTTTTCTCCAGGTATCAAATACTTCAGAAGATCCTGGACCGTCGGTCAGAACTACTCGTACTACTGCAACTACAAGAACTTTACGGACGTCGACTCCCGTCCAAAGTTCGTCTGTAAGGGAGACGATCCACACGAGTGTCAGACTGTGGCGACAGCCTCGACGCCCGTCAGCAGAACATTTTCACTCAGTGATGACAGAAAGAAGAGAAATATCACGGTAACCGTGAGAGAGCTGACGGAGAAAGACAGCGGGACATACTGGTGTGGAGCAGAAACCCCCAGCGGAGAATGTGGGAACGTCTTCATCAACAAACTCTCCCTGACTGTCTGTGGGTCGAGTTCTTTACTCGTGTATTTGTCACGTAGCAGAGTTACAATATGTCTGGAGTACTCGTGAATAAGCATTGTCACTTCCACTATCATGAACAGAACCTGGGTTTGTTGAAGTTTGGGTTTGGGTTTTGATAGCCATGTGGACTTTTAAGTAAAATCATACAACATTTAGCATTTGGCTAGGGAAGTTAGCATCAGTATTGTACTATGTAATACATAGAGCGAGCATTAATAGAGCCTGGGCGTCTGAAATAAAACTTTCAATTGTGGCCTAAAATTAATATTTCATGGCCATAAAATAGTTTTCGAAGCCACAAATTAATATTCCGGGGCCACAGAATATTATTTCGGTGCCACAAATGAATATTTATTGGCCTCGACTTAGTATTTCATGGCCAAAAATGTATTTGTTTTCAGAAAATATTAATTTATGCCATCAAAGTACTATTTTGGTCGCAAATTATTATCTGGAGTCCGTGATTAAGACAGGCCACACTAGGTGAGGACATTACAAGGACATTTTTCTCTTCAGGAGCTCCACATTTTTTGAAAGAAGTAACTAATAACTGTAATGTAAAAGTAATTTTTGATGGTGTAACCTGAGTCTGGCTCTGATTGCGGAGGAATGATTCCAGTCTGACTATCAGCTGTACACAAGACAACCTCCTATAGATAAAATACGTCTCCGAGTGATGAAATAAGATTTTCAGGAAGTGGTTTGAGGCTGCAGTACAACAGTAAGAAATAGTGGTCGGCTGCCTCAAAGTTTCAGGTCCTCCAGTGACACGATATTAATGTCAAACTCACCTCGATAATACACTTATTACAGTCTGGTGATCCGGTGCTGCTTCACCTTCAACAGCTTCAGACGTTCACTTGCCAGTTTTTCCACAACAAAAGACGAATTCAACTCTAATTTTATCCACTTCTTCAATTCAAGTCAACTTTATTGATACAGCATCAAATACGTAGTCTTGTTTATCTTCCTCTTGACAAATAAATTTTTCCCTTGAGCCTGATGCTCTGCTGATTGATTGATTGATTGATTGATTGATTGATTGATTGATTGATTGATTGATTGATTGATTGATTGATTGATTGATTGATTGATTGATTGATTGATTGATTGATTGATTGATTGATTGATTGATTGATTGATTGATTGATTGATTGATTGATTGTGTTTTCAGTGCGTCCACAGTCGTCTACATCGGCCTCTCCTTTATCCCGGACGGCTGCAGCGTCGGTGGGGAGCCACAGTAAGAGTGGATCTTTGAATTGTGTAAAAAGGAAATGCAGAAAAGAAGATATTCACCTGGTTTACTGACTTCCTTCATGATTTTATCTCTCCACCGTGATGTTTCTGTGTTTCTGTGCTTTTCCGTGTGTTTCTCCTGATGTTTCTGTGTTTCTGTGCTTTTCCATGTGTCTCTCCTGATGTTTCTGTGTTTGTCTTGGTGTCTCTGTGTTTCTCCTGATGTTTCTGTGTTTCTCCTGATGTTTCTGTGTTTCTCCTGATGTTTCTGTGTTTCTCCTGATGTTTCTATGTTTCTCCTGATGTTTCTGTGTTTCTCCTGATGTTTCTATGTTTCTCTTGGTGTCTCTGTGTTTCTCCTGATGTTTCCGTGTGTTTCTGTGTTGCAGTCGGCGCAAAGGTCCTCATCACTGTGAGCGTCTGCGTCGTGGGGCTTCTGGTGCTGCTGCTGCTGTTTGTGACGGTTTTGATCCTCGTCTACAAACGTGAGGACACTTTGCGTTGGTGCACGTTGTATGAAACCTCACGCCTGCAGAATTTCTTTGCACATAAAAAAAAAAAAGACATGCACGCCCAAGTTCCTTCCTGCCTCAGAAACATCGTCTCCAAATACTGTCAGCAGCGGTGATGTGACATTAGCAGTGTTTCGAAGAAAAGTAGATCATTATCATTATACGGTATATCTCAGCTTATCACCAGCAAACAGAAAATACAGAAGTATATAATGATGACACTTTCCTGGTGACTGCAGGCTGAAACTTTGCTCAAGATAAGTTCTTGATCACAGTCGCTAGTTTGACTTTAAAAAGGAGTTAAAGTCAAGGTCCCAGTACTCCTGTGTTAATATTCTTCAGCAGCAAAATTAGTCATCTAATTTATTATTAATGAAAAACACTATAATAACTAACTTGTTTGTTTCATTTTATTCATACACCTTTTATATTTTGACAGGATTCTCAGCGTCAAAACACTCAGCGGCACCAAATACCAAAGAGGTCAGTGTACAACCTTTACATATGTTATTGATTAATTATGTATACAGACGACTTTTTTAACCTCCTAACTAACCTAATTTTATCATGCTCTGTTGTAAGAGATTTAACTCTTTTTTTTTTTTTTTTAACCAAAGAATTTTTGGAAAATGTGGATTTCTACACAAATGCATTTGAATGCCAAAATGTTTCCATGTATTTTATGTATTGTACTTGAAAATGTGTGTCTATTTTTCATCTTCTGCAGGCTGGTTTATATGAGTGTTTGACAGCAACATTGATTAATTCTATTCTATTCAAATTTCACAATTTTTTTAACTAACTCAGGTAAAAAACAAACAAACACCTGCATTTATCACCCTGTGCATTAAATGTAAAAATATACAATATATAATGATTAGATATTGGCTCATCTTATGACCACAATCATAATCATCACATACAGAGTCATTTGTGATTTCTGCAGACTGGCATTAGTCGATGAGACCACACCAGTTCTTTTTCAAAATTAATATTTTTGCCATGTCACGTTTTGAAAAAAATGATCACGTTCACCATTCTTTTTGGATTTGATTCTAACTTATAAATCAAGCTGTGAATGAAATCAGTTTATCTAAGAACCTTTTTAACAAGTGTAAAAAAGGAAGTCGGACTGCTATTTTATTGTTTTTATCTTTTTCTCTGGAAGAATTACATCTATGAGGAGATACGAGAGCGTCCCCTGACTCCTCACTCCGGTACTGTAGTAAACACCATATACACCACAGCCACTCTTCCCACAATGCACCCTGCCTCGCTGCATTACGCCACCATCGACATTGTGAGACGCTCTGACGGAGCCGCTGGTGATTCGCACATCAACAAGCAGGAGTCCTGCCATTATTCAACTGTGAAGTACAAACAAAGTGCAGCTTCTTCCTCTTCATCCTGCTCCTCCTCTCCATCCTCCACGACCTCCCCCTGACCATCGTCCTCCTCTTCATCTCCCCCCTCCTATTTGCTTTTACAATTTGATAAAATCTTACATATTTCTTTTAATTATTATACGTAATATGTGATGTTAATTGAAATTATTTGGAAAAATTCAGTTTTTAAACACAATTTCTTTTTTGGATGTAATGTAAATTTTTGATGTTGATTTCATGTAATATATTAATCATGTATTTGTTTTGTTTGTTTGAGGCAAAATCATCAGGAAAGACTTTTTGGTTGCTCCTCTGATTTGCAAAGAAATTTGTGTATTGAATATATTTTGTACCTTTTTCCTTTAAATCTCCCATCTATGTTGAAGAAATATTTGATTCTCTAATTTTTCAAAAATTTATAAAAAATTCAAATTAAAAAACTGTATTTCCATCTGTTTTTAGAAATTAAACAACAAATCTATTAATTGTTCTGAATTTGTTCTGAATTAAACAATCCATAACGATTATTGAGAGCCTGTTTTGTGAAAAAAACATTTTGCTATAAAAAACTTTTTGGGGTCTTTCTTCAAAATTAAAATGTGGTATGAAATGATAAAGTGATAATAAACAAGAAGAAGGAAGAATATCAGTGGGCTAAAACAATAACCAAGTGGTACTCCACCAACTTGTCAGAGCTTTTTATATAATGATGAGTCATCTTCTCAGTTGAGACGATGACCTTAAACGTAAAATTATGAAAACATGTTTTATATGTTATCTTTTTCATGTATTTTCTCAAATACCAGTGGCAAAGTTCTATATATGGGAACAAGAATGCATATACAACCCTCATGTGTTCAATGCAGCTTTAACTGGCTTTTTCTGTGGACATGTCAGAATTATTCTATGGAGGTGGAAGTCGGAGTGTCCACTAGAGTTTGGCTTCACTGTCGTGTTTTGACCAATGAGAGATCAAGAACGGGGTCCATAGCCATCCTTAGAGGAGAACTGAGGGGTTTCCAGTTCATACATTTAGAAAAAACTGTGAATAAATCCTCTGAACACCAAAAAATATCCATGATGCTGCTTTATTTCATTTGAACTAAGAATTTTTCTACAGCAGAGAATCAAATGGAAAAAGACTGAAAGTTTGGAAAGATCATCACATCTGTTATAAAACGAAGTATATTCGCATCAGTTGTTGAGCAAAAAGACTCTTAAATAACTCCAAACAGCGCCACACTTTTTAAAAAAAACTCTACCCAAACCCGCTGATTAAAAAAACATGGTATCAAACGTCTTCAGCTCATGTCCATGCCCTCCATGGGCCCCACCCCCCCGCCCTCACCCCCCTGCACGCTCTGGTAGATGGACGCCATGTCGGCGTTGGATCTGATCTGGTTGGCGAAGTCGGCCATGCTGGGACTCCTCTCCACCTCGGGCACGGCCAGCAGGGCGGCGACGGCGCGCATGGCTGAGCGGCGCAGCTCCTCCTGCTTCTCAAACTCCTGCTTCACAGACCCGGCCTTCACCTGGACCAGACCTCATCGTTAGTGCCACTTGTCTATTTAATCACAGCATTTCATGGAGAGAAATTCACATATTTATCACCAATGACGTGGTTCTAATGCACCGCACAGAGTGGAAATTATTAGTAGTAGTAGTAGTAGTAGTAGTAGTAGTAGTATAACTATAAGAATAATAATTATTATTGTTGTTGTTGTTGTTGTTGTTGTTGTTGTTATTAGACACTGAGGGAGAACAATAAAAGTAAAGCATGAGTCACTTTCTCAATGTCCTTGTTACATTGGGTTTGCAGTAACTCCAGAATTAACCTCTATTTTCCAAGGATTATTGTTTTGTTGCATGTGTTGACATTGAAATCGATTCCACAACCACTTTGTATCTGCAGAAATCAGCTAAATGTTTTAACGTGATAACATAATGAACCACACTGTGTCTGTGATTTCAGTACTTTGGTGGTGCAGGTGGCCCTGAGCGGCTCCACCAGGCGGTCCAGTCTTTGGAGAACGGCAGCCGGACACAGAGAGGCCAGCCTGGCCAGCATCAGGAAGGTCAACATCTAAAACACGAGAAAACAGAAGAGAGATACAAATAATAAAGAATACAACTTGTAGTTTGCAGATGTTTCAATGCGCTCCAAGAGAGGACTGAGCATCTCTCTGGGTATTAATCAAATATTTGTTGTTATTGGTTTGTGTTTTCCAGAATACACGGTCAGTCATATCGTCTAAACAAACTCAGTTCTCAAAGTTTCTTTACACCGAGTCAGAATTTCTGGTTAAATGTTGAACGTCGTTCACATTCTAACATGCTGTAATTGTTAACCACGGTTGAGGTCTGGCCTGAGGCCTGGACTACGAACCGTGATCAACATATCCAGGATCTCTCTCTGTTTCCCGGTTGACTGATCCAGACCTGAGTGATCCTGATAATCGTTGCTATGAAGTAGCTGGTTCGACCCAGACCTACGTGTGCGCATTCGCATGAAAGGGGCGGAGTAAAGCCAACACTGCTGCTGCAGCCAAAGCCAGAACATTCCTAACTTGTTAATGCTGACTCGGTGAGATTATATGATATTAATTCATCTGCTGTTTAACCGCCACCAAGCTTATCTGCCTGGATCATGATTGATTCATAAACTACTACAGTATCAAAGCACGTCATTATGTTTCCACTCAGACGGAACTGAGCTTAATATGCGTTGAATATTTGGTGTTTTAGATGTAAACTCTCCTCACCCTGATGTCGTAGTGGTCTTTGAGTCCCTCCTCCACGTGATCCAGGAAGTGCAGGACATCCAGTCCGTCCAAGCAGCTGTCCAGCAGAGTGTACATGCACTCAAACGCAGCTTTGCGCACGTCCAGGCCATCGTCCACTGTGTGTTTGAAAGGACCCATTTCCACCTGCAGGACACACCCACAGTCACACGCCTGCACCACCGGGCACCAGGGCCTGCAGCGCCCCGACAAAGGCACTCACCTCTCGGATCAGGTCCTTCCGGATCTGCGTCTCCTTGTAGAGGTGAGGCAGCACCGTTCCCAGCAGGCCGCGGATCAGAGAAGGCTTGTTATGAGCCGCTGAGTTGAACATCACCAAGGCCACGCGGCGAACATTGATGTCGTTGTCCTGCAGCGTCTTCAGGAAGTCTCCTGTCACCAGAGAATTATGAGGTAAAACTCAATGCAGACTTTGGCCAATAGTTCTTATTTTATTCAATTGCCCTATTACTAGAGAAGAAACAAATCACACATAGCTGAAGATTGTGTGGGTTTGTTCCTCATCGACTATTTTACTGTCTCTGGTCATCACCGGGTAAACATGTTGGTTTTTATGGCACTGATGTCACTAAACTGGAGGTTTACTGGAAGAGGAGCCTCGTTGATCCTGAACATGAAAGATGTCCGTGAGTGTTTTTCGCTGCTGGCGGTCACTCTTACCTATGCAGTCTTTGAGCAGTGAGTCAATGGGAGCAGGATGATCCACGATGGTGAACTTGATCGCCGTCACCATTGTGCTGCGAGCCAGAGAAGAATCTGCGCAACAACCGATGGAGAATCATAACACTGCTTGTAATGAACAGGAGGTTTTATATAGATTATGGATGGATGGATGGATGGATGGATGGATGGATGGATGGATGGATGGATGGATGGATGGATGGATGGATGGATGGATGGATGGATGGACGGCGCTCGGTACCTGCTTTCAGTTGCTGTTTCAGTCGAGGTAGAAGTTGTGCGGGGTTGACTAAGGTCAGTTTCCCTAAACATTCAGCCACCAGGTTTCTGGTTCCTTCCTCTGGACACTCGCTGTTCTGAAAAAGCAACGCCCAGATGGACTCCACGTGGGGCGAGAGACTCGTTGCGGGACAGGCACTGGGAGAGAGAACGAGGGATTCAGTCAGAATGAGAGACAAAAGTGCAAAGCGCCTTAACAGCAACACAGTGTGACGTTAGGGAGGGAGGGTTGCATTATTGATAAACGTGAGTTCAGTGTTTAGTGTTTTGCCCCGGCACACTTTGGCAGACAGACAAAAAGGGTTGGAAACATCAAATCTCAATATTAGTTTGTAATTACAACCCTCCCACTGGTGTATAAATGTTTGGTCTTCAGTCCTGTCTTTGACAGTTGGTCTCGCTTGTCAACCAGAGTCAGAGTCTCATTCCTGTCTTGTTCTCATCTGTTGTTTTCATTAAGTTGTTGACAACGGCTTTCAGGTATCTCTTCCCGTTTTGGACAAACTACCTGTTGCTGAACTTCAAAATACGACGCTAAACCAATATCTGTGTTGGCATCTTAGACCTGGGTCCTAAGTTCATGACAAAGATGAAGAATGAGGGACAAAGAAGAGCTGATGAGAAACAGCCAATAGAGAAAGAGACATGAGAAATGAGTTGAATGAGGTAAAAGAGAAAAAACCAACAAGAAAAGACGTGGAAAGACAGATTCCGAATAAATCACTGAGGAATGAAACAAGAATAAAGACCGAAAAGGAACAAGACAAGAAAACAGGAAGACAGAGAAATGACAGCTAAAAAACTACTAATGAGGAATGAGACATGAGGAATGGTAGACAAAAAGCAACACTTGGGACGGTGCACAGTGGGACTGGGGAGACTATCAGGCAAAGCTGGCAACAATCAGGAGAGGAAACTCTAATGACAACGGTAGAGCGAGAACACTTAGAACATGAGGCCAAAATATGAAGTAATTCATGAAACCATGTGGGTAAACAAGCCACAACGAAAATGTGACAGCAAAACAAAAGAATAAAGTGCAGTCAAGTTAATACCTTTTAATAAAGGTATTTGTAGTTTTACTTAAATAAAGAACGTGAGGATTTGACACAGGAATCTGAGGTGTGGACGTTCACCTGATGACTTCTTTGAGCGAGTGCAGCAACAGGTATTGCCTCCGCGGCTGAGCTGAGATCTCCTTCAGCATGAAGGGCAGGTAGTCGTTCAGGCTGCCGACCGCCATGCTGCCTAAAGCGCACGAGGACGCCGTCTTCACCTGGAATCACAAACAGAAACAAATTGAGAACGCAACACCAGATAGAAGCCAGTCACAGTATTGTCCTTTTGTTGTACTTTCATTTACTTTTTGTTGAACATTATTTTTCCTTTGACCATTTTCTGTGAAGCTGTGACTGAATTAGTTGCAGTTATCGCCGCAGCTTTGGACACAGGCTTTTCTTGTCTTACCTCTTCACTGGTGGAGGAGAAGGCCTCCAGGATGACCGCCTGCACCTCCTTACTCCCCCCCAGGCTGCCGCTCCTGCCCACCTCACCCAGACACAGCAGAGCCAGGACACGAGCCGACTCTGGAGAGCTGGAGTTTTTTATCTGGGGAGAATAAAGGAGAGGACAGTTTTCACTGTCGTCATCAAATGATTCACAATCCTGGGATTCACCGAGTGACGCAGGACAAAGCGAATGAGAAGCAGAGTGAGTTCCGAACCTCCTGCATGAGTCCGGCCACAGTGCCGGGGGTCTCTTTAGGAGCCGCAGAGCACAGAGCCGCCACACAGCGAGCCACCGAGTGGTAACTCTGCCTGTGGAGGGCGCCGCCGTCCACACAGGACTGAGGGCTGTGAAACGGCTCGGTGAGGGACTTCAGCAACTGGCTGAGAGGAGAGGAGAGGAGAGGAGAGGAGGATGTCTGTTCAGTCAGATCAAGTTTTAATCTGCAAGTATTTCACATTAAGACGAGCCGGCGAGCCCCAACTCATAATACCACTTCCCACCGCTAGATGAGGTTACCACTCTATGTCTTTTTGGCTTTGTGTCTTGTTTCCAGACTGTCTGCATTTCCTGTGCCAGTCGTTTCAGTGTTCTGTTCCGAATTCTGACGTTTCCGACCAAACTGACCCTGAGTCTGACCCTCCCTTGGGTGACTACGGCCCCGTTCACACGACAACATTTCCAAGTGAAAACGCAAAACTTGTGTTGAGTTGTGTCTGTCCGTTTACAAGACAACAGAGCCACTGAAAGCACAACTTTTTCAAAATGTCTCCTGAGATGGAACTTTTTGAAAGCCCTCGGGCTCCGTCTCTGTGTCGATGAAGGAAACTCTGCTCATGCACACCACTGCCAGAGAAAATAGTTCTTCTGCATATGCGCGAGAAGCGAACGACCCGTGGATGAACATAAACATTAGAAACAAACTAACGTCCGTCACCTTGAACGCTCACCAGTCTTCCTCCAAGACACATTAATCTTCTCCAGAGTTTCAATGTTGTGAGCGGCTCCCGAACGACCCCTCATCGCGCCCGGATTACTTACCTGAAGCCCAGGTTACTGGTTTTGGACAGAACCAGTGCCTGGAGGAAGTCCAGTATGGCTACCAGCGCGCCGCCCTGCAGCAGCGGAGAGTGGACGAGTCTGAAGACTCCCGGCAGCACGGAGGACCAGATCTTCGCCAGAGAGGAGGAGCAGGCTTTGGACATGCAGGTCAGCAAGGTGATGGACACCTACAGAGTCAAACCACACGCACTGTGAACCGTGACATGCAACAGGAAAATGAAAGGTTCATTTGACCTTCTGTTGGTCAAGCTTCTTTAGACTTCATCCCAGTCCATCTCAGCTAATACCGGGCAGACCGCAGAGTCATTACTTGTGTAACACATTATCAGTGAGCCGTTTTCAAAGCTTCTCTGAAAACCATTGCCTTTGAACAGTACTGATGACCACCATCAGGGGAAACTGTTAATAATCTATGATTAAGATTATGATTTTAGTTTAGTTCAGCGAACACTTCTGAAAACTATTGTCTGTGTAAATCTCTTAAAATGAAAAACTGAGCAATACACATTCAAACCAGCCTGAATTAAGACTTCTGAAAACCATTGTCTGTGAGCACTACCGAGAACCAACTTCATGTACTCGTCCATTATTTCTTCACTGATTTATCCTTCAGCTTTTTTACTGCACAAGTCTGACGAGATGGTGAATCCAGTGCCGAGTACCTGTGACACGTGCATGTCGCTCTCGTCCACCAGCACAGGAAGCTCGGTCAGCACCGGTTCCAGGGCCGCAGGTTTGATGCTGGCGGCGTGATGCGTGACCAGCGCCGTCAGACACGACAGCGTGCCAAGCTTCAGAACCCGCTGGTTCTTCCTCAGGAAAGAGCCCAACACTGACAGAGCCTCTGGCAGGATGGTCGACAGGTTGATCTGGAGTTAAACAGGAAGTTCTTCTCATTCATAACAATGAAAAATTTGCTTTTTTATAAAAATAAATACATAACAAGAATCTCTTTTTTGGACCTTCAGGGGAGAAGCAGCCACGAGGGTGATGGTCCTGACTGCCGTGAGTCTTGTGATCTCGTTCTTCAGTCTCTCCAGAAAGATGGCCAAGATGCCCCCAAGTTCCGCCCCCAGATGGTCACCAAGGTGACACACCATGTGACCCATACAGGAAATAGCCCTCTCCTTCACTTCCTGGTCGATGTCTGTTGCTTTGAGCCTCTTCATTGTTACCGAAAACACCTTGGGGAGACAGAACGGGAGGTGTAAAGCACGCGTTCACTGCTTCAGCAGTCTCATATCACGTCGCATTCATTAACGTGGACATTAGTATCGAACTTTGAACTGAAAACTACATCATTTTAGCATTTTCAGATGGAAGGAGCGAACTGCCGCAGGTCACCGTACCTCTTGGACGAAGGGTTTGGGGTCGAATCCTCCGGCTGTCTGTCCCTGAGGCCTCATCACTCGGATCAGCTGCTGAGTGACCAGAAGAGCCTCCGACGTGATTTTATAAAATGAGTCTTCAATGCACGACACAACCGGAGGCAGCAGCACCTGCAGGAACCAACACCGGGTCCAATGAACAAAGGCTTCACAGGAAGTTTGAGCAACACCGGAAAAGTTCAACGTTCGAATGAGTGCCAGAACTGAGCATGAAATATATTGATGATATTGATTATTAAATATATAACCGAAGCCTTAAAATGAACTAACAAATCAACAAATTGGTACTGTCTTCAGGCCAGACATGACAGCACTCATGAGCTTTTGTTTTTTCATTATTTAAAAAGTATCGTCATCAATTTTGTATGCTTATGCTTTTCTTTTTTTTTTAAATCATCTTCTGTCAATTCAACTACGTTTTCTTTTTCTGCTGCTTATTTTTATGCATTGTCAGCTCTTTTATGGAAATATTTTTTTTATCATTCAAAAAAAAAATTATTTAAAAAAATAATCAAATTGCAATAAACATTTGACATCAAGTTGTGGACCAGAGCTAGAAGGGGTGTGGACGGTGAGTGGCCCACACGTCCCCGATCTACTAATAATCTGAGTTCCTCTCAGGTGCAAACAACAAGCAGGATGTTTAAACTGATGTGTGATATTGATAAGCAGAGCTGGAGAACCTGCATGTGAGGCTGAAAGACTTGAGGAGGATTGGAGTTGAGGAGGACGTGGAAGAAGGAGAGAGCGTCGATCCTCATGGTGGAGGTGGTGGACCTGTCTGTCAGCGAGAAGACGATGCCTTGGAGGAGGAGGAGGAGGAGGAGGAAAGAAAGGAGAACAAGAAGAAGAGAAATTCAAACAGATCATGAAACAATGAATGAAGTAAGGTTAAATACTGTGGACTTGCAGGGCTTAAAATGCTTTATATGTCCTGTGAAGGAATCGTCAGAAAAGATGAAATATCTTCATCATTTGTCATAAATTCAGCATGTTGAAGACCTGAACCAGCTGGATTTATATTAGGAAGTTACTTCGTTGTGTCACATCTTGGTTATTAAAATTAGTTCCTTTTGCCTGTGATTTCCTTCAAGGAGCAACCGGCTCAGAACTGTAAGTGTTCAGTTACTGTGTGCATGAGAAAGAGCCTGCAGGAGTAAAGAGAGCAGCCAGGAAGGAGCACATATTAAAGTGTGCTGCAAGAGATAGGAAGTGGCAAATAATCACAAAGTCACACTGCGTGCGTGCGTGCGTGCGTGCGTGCGTGCGTGCGTGCGTGCGTGCGTGCGTGCGTGCGTGCATGCGTGCGTGCGTACCAGGGATGAGGGCCGGGATGTGCACCTGCAGGGCTCCGGGGACGGTGTGAGCCAGCTCGGTGAGGAGGCAGAAGCAGCCCTGGCGGGATTTGATGCTTTTCTCCTTCAGCTGCTTGTGGAGCGCCTTCACGATCACCGGCACCTGGACACAGGTTGATGGAGTTTTTTTATTTTATTTGACCTTTACAAGGAAGGAAGGAAGGAAAGAAGGAAGGAAGGTGCATAATGCCTCAATAAAGAATAAAGTTTCTGGACCTCCATCAGACTTCTACCTGTTTCTTCAGCATGCCCACAGCCGGCTCCTCCTCTCCGCTCGCCCCCGGAGGCTCCGATCCGACCACGCTGACCCCAGGGTGACCGGATCCCACGCCTGTCTGCCTCAGCAGCGTGGAAAAGGCGGCGAAGACGTCGGACCTCACGTTCTCCTCGCGCTCCTTGAAGCGGCTCAGCAGAGCGGGACAGACGGAGGAGTAGAAGGAGAGGAGGAGGTCACGACGAGTGCCGATCAGAGCCTCCAGACACTTGATGGAGGAGCGACGCACCTTCCAGCTCAGGTCGTCATCATCACTGTACTCATCGTCTGATTCTGGAGAGAGGGAGGGAGGGAGGGAGGGAGGAAGGAAGGAAGGGAGGAAGGAAAGAAAGAATGCAGGGAGGAAGAGAAGGAGGGAGGAAGGAAGAAAGGAAGGAAGGAATGAAGGGAGGGATCGAGGGAGGGAAGAAGGAAGGAAGGAAGGAATGAGGGGTGGAGGGAGGAAGAGAGGGAGGGAGAGAGGGAGGAAGGAAATAGATAAGGAGGGAGAAAGTACAAACGAATGAAAGAAGGATGGGAGGAAGGAAGGAAGGGAAGAGAGAAAGAAACAAAGAGGCAGGGAGGAAGGTAGCATGAATGAAAGAAGGAAGAAAGGAAGTTGAGAGAGAGGGAAGTAGAAAGGAAGGAAGGAAGGAATGGAGAGGAGGAAGGAAGGAAGGAAGGAAGGAAGGAAGGAAGGAAGGAAGGAAGGAAGGAAGGAAGGAAGGAAGGAAGGAAGGAAGGAAGAAAAAAGAAAAGAAAGTATGGAGACAGAGAGATGTCACAGACCTTCATCCAGTCCGTCCTCGATGTCCATGCTCTCCTCTTCCTCCTCATTGTCGTCGTAGTTGTAATTGGGGTCAAAGGTCATGAACTTCAGACAGAGCTGCATCACCGTGGCAACGTGAGGTGACATCTCCTTCGGGCACCTGTCAGTCAAACACACCGCTGCTGTTTTCACCTCATAAATCTGTTCTCACCTCGTTCTTAAAGTCTGCTCGCGGTAACGTAACGCGAGCGGCGTGTCACCTGCGTATGAAGGCTTCAAACGCCTGGAAGCAGTACTCCCTCAGCTCGTCGTCCTCCACGCCGGTGAACTTCACCACCATCGGAATCAGCTTCTCTAAATGTTCCCCTGCAGAGCAGGTGGAGAGCGATCAACAACCGAAAACGTTTCATTTCAGATGACGTGAAACAACTTGTGGAAACTTAGAGATGAACCAGACCAGAGGCTGAAGCTGAGCTCACCCACTCGATGGCCGCCCTGCCGGCTGATGGTCGCCAGGCACTGGATGTAGGTCCTGGTCATGGAGGTGGGCGGGGCTTTGGCCAGCTCGGTCAGAAGGTGCTGGGTGAGCTGGGAGAAGAGGGCGGGGCTACAGCAGGGCACCAGGTGACCCAGAGCCAGGATGGAGCGCTTTCGGACCGCCATTCTGGAGCTGGTGAGCTGACGGAGGAGTCAAGACAAGCGAGGCAGGCTTTACCAACTGATGGGAAACAACCTTCTCAAACACAATTCATTCCCCAGTTTGTGCTTCGTACCTGAGGCAGCAGGCTGGAGAGAAGAGAGCCGTGAAAACTGACCAGAGCTCCACTCAACCTGCAGCAGAAACAGGAACAAAACACTTGCAGGGTCTGATGTAGCTTCAGATAACATCCAGATTGCACAGCAGGGACACAGCAGGGACACAGCAGGGACGGGCACTCCTGGTCCCTAGTGAAACGCAGCGCTGGTCTTCACCTTCCCAGCATGTCCGACAGGATGTCCAGGGCCTCTAACTGCACGGAGACGTCGTCCTGCTTCCCCATCGCTCCGATCAGCTGGGAGGTGATCTTCTTACAGACGCTGGCTGTCAGAGGCAAACCTGTGAAACCACCACGTAAATACAAGAACGCACGTCTGCCACCAACAGGAAAAATCCAGAATCTGACATGAGGAGACGGTTCAGACCAACGTCTCACCGGACGAGGACAGCGGCAGCTCTGCGATCACCGTCTTCAGTCCCATGCTGGAAATGTCTCTCAGCTGCTCTTTGTCCGAAGTCATGTTCAAGCAGAGCGTGTCCACCATCGTCTCTACCTGAGGCTCCTTCACCTTACTCACCAGAGGCGCCAGGCTGCGAATCAAACGCACCCCGAGAGGTTAATGTAACACGCTGCATCCAGAGGTAAGAAGGCTGGACACAGCTGCAGAGCTGCTGTCTCTTTCTCTCACTGAGCTCCCTCATCTGAAGCTGTTATCTTCAGTCAAGAGAAGCTCTGTGACTATCTGACTAAACTCTTGTTTCCTGGAGGCGGAGCCCCGGTGATCCTGATCAGCACGTTTACCATTTGACGGCCAGGTTCTGCACCTCTCCGTTCTTGTCCTCCAGCAGTTTGAGCAGCATGCTCACCACCTTCCTCTCACTGTCCTCGTCCAGCTTGATGCTGTCCTTCTGCAGCTCCAGCATCAGGTCGTTAGTGGCCATGAACCTGCACGCACACAAACTGCTTCATTCCAAACTGTATAACAAAACATCATTGCAGTTTTGAAAATCTGCAGACTCAGCGATTAAGATTTTTAAGATTACTCTTGCGCTAAAGTGACTTTCTTTGTCCTTGTCATATTCCAGAGATAAATGAACACAATTTCTGTTTTATTGTTTTACATTTCTATCTTTGGAAAATCATTGCAAGCATTTATAAAGAAATTCAAGCATCAAATTGACGTAAATATAAGAGAAATGATGATTAAAGATATTGTAAGAGATGTTAAAATTACTTTTTTTTTATGTTACCATAACGTAGTCATCATTACAATTTGCTAGATTATTTTTTGTTTTAGTGTCTAAAATACTAATATTAATAATATATGATAGTTTTATGTATTTATATATGTTTAGTATTCATAAACAGCTTGCCATTATTCTACTAGTAATAATTGTGTCCTGTCCATCTCCTCCCACAAACAAATGCCTACTTTTAAAATATGAATTCATAACGGTGCCATTTTTTAATTTTTTTTTATAAATTTTGTTTAAAAAGATTTGTTCATAGTGACTTATCTTGGAATAAATCTGAATTGTTCTCTTTTCATCCAAATATTAACTTTTTTTATTGTCATTAATGACAACAACTTTTGGAATATCACAATTTAAATATTCATATTTTATATTTCTAATGTTTTCATGGGAAAATATTGTAATGAGTAGACGTTACACACACACACACACACACACACACACACACACACACACACACACACACACACACACAGACACACAGGTCATGTCTCTGACCTGAAGTCCTTGTCAGTGGAGGTCATCTTTTCCAGCAGATTGGAGATGTGATAGGAAACACTCGACATGTTGCTTCTTTTTCTTTGACACACTTATTGAGCTGAAAGTTGACGATCGGAGCCTCGCGGAGCTCCACAGCACGGAGAGAGGAGCAGGCAACTGAAACCAGACACCCACAGGCCGCAAGTAAAAATAGCCCCCTTGGGGCAGGAGGGGGTGGCGCCCCCATGAGGATGCAACCAGCATCGCCACAAAATTAACACTGACATGTTAACTTGGACACACAAGTTGTACATCACACATTCTTAATATACAAACAGATCGAGTAGAGAATGAGACATAATATGTTGTTGACTATTTGAAAATCCCAGAGACAAGTGGTTTATTCAAATTTGTTAAAGGAAAAAAAAATCACGACAGTTCCCATTAATTCATCACTTTGAGGTCTTTAATTGATAATTACCCTCATTCACCAAAATATCCTACAAGTTTTTAATATTTGTTTGGAATAAAAAAAGAAATAGGGGATGTAAGAGGCTATTTATTTACTTTAATGTCGTGTGATCTTAAATTTGAATTTCGTTTCATCAAATAAAGTTAAAAGTTAAAAGTTAAAGGACTTGTAGTTTAAGAAGAAGTTAAACGTGACTTATTACAGCAGGTGATGATGTATTTCCTGTTAGGGGGAACAGTTTCTTCTCTTGCGTAGTTTCCGTCCGGACTCGGGGCGGTGGGACTCGGACCGGCAGTTGCCACGTCGCTCTGTGAGGCGGAATTATTCATTTAAATCAGAAACGGGAATAAAAAAGGACATTCTGCTTTTGTTGCAGTCATGGTGAGTCTTATTGGCTTTAATTCATTCTGTATATGAAGCTGCTCGCGGAGGTTTGTGGCTTTTATCAGTCGCCCGCTGACGTGACTGGTTTTTAGCTTAGCCGAGTGGCTAACTGGCTAAAGGCTAACCACTAAAGTGACACTTTTGTTTATTTGTATTCATGTGTCATGCGTGTTTTGTTTGTTTGTTTTTAGGTTTCCGTCATCAACACGGTGGACACCTCGCACGAGGATATGATTGTAAGTGTAATGTGTGTCTTTATTAAGATAAAATAGCTGTGAGCTAACGTTAGCCCTCTTTCCGTGGATTCAGGCTTGATGTTGCTCTCTACACGTAATCACACAAATCTTTGTGTTGTTGTTGTTGTATTTTGTTGTGCTCCATTTTGGTCAGTTCTTGTTGCTGCTGGATTAGATGCATACATAGATTAGATTCATAATACCAGGCTGGGAGCATGTTTTCATTCATTCATGTCTAAGATTTAATGTATTTTCATTTATATAGCGTTTTCCCTCTGCTTGAGCAGCCCTCAAACCGTTGCACTGTTCATCACATTCACACACCAATGGAGGCGCCTGCCATTCGAGGTAGCTCCATCCATGGAAGCAGTTTGGGGTTCAGAGTCTTGCTCAAGGACACTTAGACAATTGGACATGGGGGGATGGAGAATCAAACCTGCGACGTTCCGATGAGAGACGACCACTCTACCAACCGAGCCAAAAAGCATTTGTGATGAATGCAGCTTTGTAGCACAGTTATCCTACTGGGAGCACAAATAAGAAGATAAGCAACAATCCCCATGTGTCCTTCAGGGTTGAAACAATAATCAGATCAAAAGTGTTAGAAAATCTCCCCCACGCCGTCATGAGCAGCAGCATGAACTGTTGAGACGATACAGGATGGATACGTGCCGATATGTTGGTTACACCTTTAGCTCTGAGCTGACCGGCTATATGTGGCTTCAGAAAACTAGCCTCGTCACTTCAAAGCTATAAAAACACTCAAGGATGATAATATATTAAAAAAACAAACACACAGTGTAAAAGAGGCGGTGCAGACTTTGTTCTCTCTTTGGGTTTTCACGTGTCTTTTTGCTCTGTTTTCAGCACGATGCCCAGATGGATTACTACGGCACACGGCTGGCCACCTGCTCCTCCGACCGCACCGTCAAGATCTTTGACGTCAGGAACGGAGGGCAGATTCTGATGGCAGATCTCAGGGGGTGAGAAACAGAAGGCTGCTGGAACTTTAACCCATTTCACAATGGTGGTTCAGGATTATAGAGCAGAGGTCTGCAACTTCTGTCTCCTCAATGGCTCTGAGCACCGTTGTTGTGTTAATGGACCCCGAAACGCAGTAAAACTGTTGTGCTCTCACTTGGAAACTTTGTGTAAACAGGGCCTGGGCAGGAACGAGTGCCCGTGAGGGACAAAAACTAGTTTGGAATCAGCTGCACTAAGTAATCACAACACAACCTTAAACATTAACACGGTATTTATCACAGCCCTGAAATGAATAAATTCTTGGTGATACTAATCACTACAATAAAAACTAAAGGCACGGTAACTTTATCAGGATCACACATTTCAGTCCCAATGCAGATTAAAGTTCTTGTAAATGAACAAATGACAAGAAAGACAAATACAAGCAAGGAAAGATTGAAAAACAACAAAAAAACATTAAAGATCCTACACAACTTAAAACACATGCTTCACTGAATTAAGTGTTTTCTATGTGTGTGTGTGTGTGTCGTGCAGCCACGAGGGTCCTGTGTGGCAGGTGGCCTGGGCTCACCCCATGTTCGGCAACATCCTGGCGTCCTGCTCCTACGACCGGAAGGTCATCGTCTGGAAGGAGGAGAACGGAACGTGGGACAAGATGTACGAGTACACGGGACACGAGTCCTCAGGTACAGACACGAGTGATCGCGGGTTCAGATCAACTTTTACTGAAATCCATAATAATTCTGAAGCAGTTGGTCTCGCTTTACATAAAATAAATCTCACATCACCTCCATTAGGCTCCTTGTGTGCTTTACACTTCTCCTCACTTCCCTTCATGTTGTTTTTCTAACTTGTTTCTGCTACTTTGTCATTTAATTTATCGCTTCAGTTAGTCAGACAACAAATAATGTCTTTTTAGAGCAACAAAGTTTACGATTATAAAAACTGACCCTGGCATGTTATGTCCCAGATTATCTGCAGTTGTTGAGTCTTTGGAAAGTTCTGAGCATAAACATCAGATTACTGTGTGTAATAATCTGATCTGGTTTGTTTTCATGTAGTCTAGATTTATAATTATCAGATCTCTTTACTTACTGACTCAAATTTCCTCCCGTTTACTGAATGTCTCTCCTCTCGGTGGACGTGGTGACGCTCTCGTAGCTTTAGCGTTAGCTGTGGTGAACGCTTTCGCTCCAAGTTAAATTAAGTTATGCTCCTTCGATCGACTTCACCTTGGTTATGCACAGATGTTCGCTATGAGATCGTAAACAGAGAAGCCTCTGTTCCTCATCTCTGTCCACAGTGAACTCTGTCTGCTGGGGTCCCTACGACTTCGGCCTGATTCTGGCCTGTGGCAGCTCCGACGGAGCCATTTCCCTCCTCACATTCACCGGAGATCAGCAGTGGGACGTGAAGAAGATCAGCAACGCACACACGGTGTGTCTCTCTCACACACACACACACACACACACACACACACACACACACACACACACACACACACACACACACACACACACACACACACACACACACACACACACACACTATTGTCCATGAGGTTGGCCTCTCCCTGCTCGTTGTAACAGTGAGCCCTGCCTGCAGATCGGCTGTAACGCCGTCAGCTGGGCCCCGGCCGTCGTCCCGGGCAGCCTCATCGATCAGCCGTCGGGACAGAAACCAAACTACGTCAAACGCTTCGTCTCCGGAGGCTGCGACAACCTCGTCAAGCTCTGGAAGTAAGTCGGCTGTGGATAGTTGTCATATAAACGTGAAGGTGTGTGTGCACTGAGTGGTGGAAATGAAAGCGCTCGCTGTCTGCAGAGAGGAGGACGGTCAGTGGAAGGAGGACCAGAAGCTGGAGGCGCACAGCGACTGGGTGAGAGACGTCGGCTGGGCTCCTTCCATCGGTCTGCCGACCAGCACCATCGCCAGCTGCTCTCAGGTCAGAGACGCATCACCTGTCCAACATGCCTGAAATAATCCAGCAGTCATTCTGGGTGTAATTCCTCACAGCTGCCACCAGATGGAGACAGATAACACGTTATCAGGAGTTTCACATGAGTGGAGGTGAAACCTGTTAAGATTGAGATTCAGGTTTTTTTCATTGTTGTATCTCCCTGGTTTGTTCTTGCAGGACGGCCGTGTGTTCATCTGGACGTGTGACGACCCCGCAGGAAACACCTGGACGGCCAAACTGCTCCACAAGTTCAACGACGTGGTTTGGCACGTCAGCTGGTCCATCACTGGAAACATCCTGGCCGTTTCTGGAGGGGACAACAAGGTCAGTGCACAATATCGCGGTGAAGGGTTAATAGCTTGTTAAATTAGTTCATGACAAAAGTTAACAAGGCCACTAAATTGCAAAGTTATCTTGGACACTTTTCTGCTCCTTGTTTTTCTTTTTCTTTTTTTTTCCCATTATTACTACGACTTTATTGATACGTTTTAATTTTTACTGGATTTTCATTGATGCTTTTTAACCTTTTCTGCAACTTTATCCATATTTTATAACTATTACCATTGTTAGTGCACATACATATTATCCTCTCTATTTAAGACACGCTCATGCACACAGTGATTGAGCTATTGCTATTTAAACTTAGTAGTGGCAGTATGGAGAAGTGTCATGACTCCCAGTCCATATTCTCCTGGGACTTGGTAGTTTTATAGTTGACAGTCGCTGTAATAACAATCCAACTGCGTCGTCTGTCCATAAGCGTGTACATGTACTTCCATTATTAATGTTTACAGCATATTATTCTCTGCATTTATGTGTTAGTGGTTTTATTACAGGAACAAACGGCACCCTCTAGTGGCCCAACATGAAAACTGCGTCGTTTTCAGTTTTTCTGCCGTTTCCATGTAAACGGACATCATTTTCAAAACACTGCGGCATAAAAACGAAGCTTTTCTGAAACGAAAATGCAAAAACGACGAGTTTTCACCTGAAACGTTAAACTTTATTGTGTTCATAAGGATGGCGGGATACAAACCACCGCTCCTCTGGATTGATTAGAGGTTGAATGCGTTTCTCATCAGAGGGCTTTGTGTGTCTGCAGGTGACGCTGTGGAAGGAGTCGATGGACGGTCAGTGGGCCTGCATCAGCGACGTGAGCAAAGGGCAGGGAGCCGTGTCCACCATCACAGACACACAACAGAACGAGCAGTGACACACACACACACACACACTATAGTATTCAGAGATGAAAACATCGGACATTTGGACTGTTTCTCATGCTTCACTGTCACAGGATTATTACGTCTGAGTTCATTCAGAGCAGAAATAAACAGTCAAATTTAAAAGATTCTTTTTTTTTTTTTTCATCCTCTCACGAGGACATTTATGAATACCAGTGCTCCACACAAAATGAACAATAGAAAAGTTCTTTTTAAACGACTGAAACATTTCTTTTTTATAAACTGAAATATTTCCACCTTTTTGTTTCGTTTTTAGCTCAGCATTCATGAAAAATGTAAACTGTTATATCTCAAATTATTCAAATACTTTATGAAATCAGACCATTTTTCAAATTTTCTGCCTTAATTCTCACAGTTAAAGTTTGGAAGCGCGTAAAGCTTTTTCAGTATAAATGTTCTGAATGTGGTGAAGAAGCTGCAAATAGTTTATCTGTCACACTCCAGTTTGTTTTTCTTCATCGCTGGTTTGGTTCAGCGATCCCGTCTCCTCCTCATACATTCCTCCTCCCCTCCCCCGTCCCAACGCTTTAACCTGTAATTTGACCCCTGCATCGCTCAGAGTCTCACGATCACGGAAGCAGCTTGTTTTCTTGGTTGTGACTCGGCCACCAATCTCAGGCTGTCGCACAAAATGAAATGCAATGGAAGATTTATTTACACTATTCACACCAACAGTCAAACCCGGAAACCCGCCTCCATCAACAGATTTAAGGTTTTTCCTTATTGCAATTTTTTTTGAAGATCAGAAATGTGTTTTTCATATTTGAAATAATTAAATATTAATGTTAAAACTACCTCTGTGTATTTTTTCTTTATGCTGCGTTTGTCATGTGTAGAATTGATTTAATCCTCATTACAGTTTTGTTTTTTTAATTCTATTAAATAATTTTGATCTACAGATAGCATCAGGATTACAGAACATCTTCCTCCCTCTATCTGGTATTGAGGATACGTGTTGCCTGTGTTTGAATCGATGGGTTCATTTTAGTGAAGGAGCATCCAGAGTGAAAACTGTTCTAGTAAAAGCCGGAGCAGCTGAACAGACACGGTTGGACGTGTCCTAAAAAGCAGAAGCGGTTGGAAAGGCGACACCGGCTGTCTCCTCCTCGTGACTCCTCCCTGCCGGGGTTTAAAAGGTGGGAGACACCTGAGCCTCCTCGCTGTGGTCCCGCATCCTCCACCTCCTCCGCCTCTCTTGTTTCCCGCCATTCCTCCTCCGCCTGCATCATGAGTCTGAGCCGGACCAAGCGGATCAGCTCCAGCAGCTCGGTCCGGAGCAGCGGCGGCTCCCGGAGGCTGAGCGGCTTCGGGGGCCCGGGGGGGTTCAGTGGCGTCTCCCTGAGCAGCAGCTCCCTGTACAACAACGGCCACCACCACCACCACCACCACCACCCGGGCCTGGCGGCCCCGCTGGCCTCCCTGTCGGTCAACAAGAGCCTGCTGGCCCCCCTCAACCTGGAGATCGACCCCAGCCTGTCCATGAGCCGCGCCCACGAGAAGGAGCAGATCAAGAGCCTGAACAACCGCTTCGCCAGCTTCATCGACAAGGTAAAGGCCTCACAGCAGGGAAGACATAAACTGATAAGAGTTCACTGTTCCTGGATTTAATTCTCAACAGAGAATTCAATATTTAAATTAAAATGACACGCAATACAACACATTTAACATTAAAGTCTTCTAACATTAAATCTGTGCCTTTAAAACCATAATTGACTTATTGTGTTCAGCCTGAATATCTACATATAAAATGTATTCTAATAATTTTATCAAGTGAATCTCTAAGTGAGAGGATTGATGGAATCATGCAGGATTCATTTTCATGTACATTTAATTTTTTTTATTATTTGTATATGAACAGTTTTAAACTGCAGCTCCAGCGCCGTCATGCTCACCAATTGGTATTAAAACTGTTGTACTGATCTACTTTAGTCTGTTTGTTTTAATGAATCAAACACCTCTGGGTGTCGAAGGGCAGCAAAAACAACCAACTCATCAGGTGGTCATTGATTTTTATTTTTCCAACTAAATAGAAATAAATGATCAATTACTGTTAGTTTAATAAGACTGTAAAACTGAACAGAATTTCTTTGCTAAAATGTTTGTAAGTTGTGATGTAGCATTCAGGTCCATATTAATGTAAGCTTCCAGTTCATTTTGAGTTTAATACATTTAATTTAAATTCACTTTGATAGAGCTTCAATGTATTATTTCCTTCAGGTTCACTTCCCCGCAGCGTTCAGGGTCAAACTGATTGACTCTTCTGGTTTGATGTTTATTTTTCAAGGTCGCTTTGATGTGGAGTTCAGGTTTATCTTGATGGAGGTTGACTTGGATAGAGCATTAAAGTCAACCTGAACGCTGTATTTAACACATAAATGACCTTTAAAGATAGCGTGACTTTCTTCTGAAGGCGCTGAGGGGGGGGGGTTAATGTGAGAAGCTTGTTGATGCTCTTGAAGAACAGCGGTTGGACACATTTCCCACCGCAGGAGTGAGCGACTCTCTGATAATGGCCGACATCGATACTCTACTTAGGGGACATCTCTGCTTTCTCACGGAGTGGGTTAACACTGCCACAAAAGAGGCTTTGTGTTGGTCTCACTTCAGAGAGAGACAGAGTACAGAATCATCCTTTTTTTTTTTTTTTTACATCTTTATGGAGAAATTGTTTATTTTAGGTTTGCTTGAATCATTTTGAGTTGTGTTTATACAGAGACACACAATAGTAGATATTTCTTGGAAAAAGTCAGAAAATGGGATTTAGCTGTTTAGATATTAAATTGATTGTGATTTTTTTTATTTTTTCAAATCAATCATCAAAAATACATTTTTACTACGTGAGAGAAATGATAAATGTAAATATCAGAGAATATTTTTGATTACTTGAGTGACTGATTAATATTTCATGTAAAATGTTAATTTATTAAGCCGAAATGCAGTTGATTACGGTGGCCCAGAAGGGTCAACACAACTTTAAAAGCCACAAGGCAACCACAACATCAATAGAACAGGCTTTGTTTCCGGGGGACAGTATTTTCTGACGGACTGTTTTGACTATGGGAGATTTTAATGAAACGCAAGTAAAACGCTGCTGCTGGATGATTGTGACTAATGTCGTGATGAGTTTTCACAAATCATCAATGTTGATCACTGTGTTGAATTTTTCATAACGTTTATATTTACTTTGCCGTTCATCGTTTGATTATTGTGTCCGTCAGAAAATATTGTCCTCCGGAAACAAAGCCTGTTCTTCAAGTCGATGCACACTTCCGTTGTGGGTTAACTTCTGCTGTGGCTTTTGCAGTTGCATTGATCCACAGTAAATAGATTCTTATGTAATTTATAAACTTTGCAGAAGAAAATATGTGTTGGTAAATTATTTCCTTGTGATTCTTCTTAGCAATAAAACTTAAAACTCCCTTTTTCAATGGTGTCGCATTTGTGGGATGAGCAGCAATGTGTGTTGCACCTATTAAGAAATTTGTAAAATCATCTCTGCCTAACAGATTTTGAGTGGAGATGGATTGGATGATCAACCCAAATAATATATATATATACATATATATTTACTGGTTTGATAGCATAGTATTACAAAAATTATAATTTTTGCAAATGCTGTGTTGTTACATACCACAATATCTCCCATTTTAAAGTTTATTACCGTTACACACCGTTTGTTTTATATCTAAGTGGAGACACAAAAAGCTTTCTGTGCCGTGGAATGTACGGCCGTCCAGAACCGTTATCAGGAGAAATGTTGTGAAAGTTCACAGAAACACTCCAGAGCTCGTCCATCCGTCTGTGTGAAAGAGAAGCTTGACTTCCCTGCTAATGGCCTCCTCACAAAGGAGCCCCTGTTCCTCCATCTTTTACCTGCAGGAAGCCGTGAAACACCAACCGGCGTGATGATCCCTGTCGGTATTTCTAATTCACTCTGTAATCCTCCCTCTGTGACTCCACAGTGAAAACTACCAAAATGGAAAGTTGAGTAAACCGATAGACAAACCCGCTGTTACAGGTACCGTGTCACCGGATCTGAGCCGCCTCAACATTCAATGAAACATTAAAGAGCTGCTTCCCTCCTGCACACAAGTCATTAGTTTGATGCAACAGGCGGACCGAGTTTGACCTCCGGCACCATAACGACCCAGTTTGAAGCCCGCCGGGACATTTAATGACATGCGTGTACGTTAGCCTGCACAAATGATCCCTGGTTTCATGCATGCATCCATTTAAAAGAGGCCTTGGGAGAAATGTGGGGATCGCATGTGGGAGTTAAACAGCCTGAATCTGTGGCTCTGGGCCGCCGTCCCATTTCCGTCCCATTGAACCGAGCTGAAACCTGATCAATCGGGTCAGACGCGGCGTGGCCGTGTCTCACAGCCAGATTATTCTGCTCCGAGCTGAAGGCAGGCTTTGTGTTGGGAGATATAATAGGAGGTGGATAAACCCGGCCGTGGGCTGGAAACCCGAGCCCGGCAGAACCGAGGCCGAAGCGTTGACACGACGTCGTTTACCAGAGAAGACCGTCATTCTACACCCACAGCTCCTCATTTCGACTCCGAATGCTGGTTATTTTAATCAATTAATCACTCGGGAGCAGAGTTCTGCTGGCGTCAGTGAGCATTGTGAGAGGGAGAAACACATTTGAGCCAAAACTGAACCCCCGTTTACACGACAACAAGTGAAAACGCCAAACCTTCGTTGTATTTTGGGCGGTCAGGAAAAATAAAATGCAACTTCTCAAAAACAGCTCCCAACGTGAATTTTTTATTTTTTTTTAAACATTTCAACTCCTTTGTCAGGTAACGGGGGGAAAACGTTACTTTCTGGAAAGTTGAAGAGTTGACAATAACAATCCGACTTGGTCGTCTGTCAATACAAATGTCCGTGTTCTCCCATTGTTAATGTTTATAGTGTATTGTCGTATGTATGTATGTAATGTAGGCTTTTTTCTATCACACCAATCCACTGTTTTTACCGTCAAAACCTATAAAGTTCACTGACCTTATCGAGTTCAAAACTTTCCAAATACTGTTTAAAGCAAGGAATAAGTTACTGCTGGACAACATTCAGAATATATAGATATATATATATGAAATAATAAATTGTCACTGTCTTGGTTATTTAGGAGTAGGATATCACATTGACAACATTCACATAAATTAAGAAAAAAGAAAGTGTGTGATTTGTACGTCTTCCTTACCCCACTTTTCAAACATGTAATGGACATATTTTAAAATTGGAGTGTGTGTTGTGATGTTCATGTTTTTTTTGTTCTGTTTGTTTCTTAATTTTTTTTGTACATGTTCGGAAATAAATAAATAAATAAATATTGTTGTCTGCTTGTGTGTGGTTTCATTACAAAAACAAACAACAGCACCCACTAGTGGCCCTACATCAAAACAACATTCTGTTTTTATTGTTTCTGCCATTTCCGTGTAAGAACATCGTTTTCAAAATGTCGCCATGTAAATGTGAAACTTTTCTGAAACGGTTGCCCCCCCCCCCCAGGTATGTTTCCTGGAGCAGCAGAACAAGATGCTTGAGACCAAACTGGAGCTGCTGCAGGGTCAGGGCGGCGGCCGGTCCAACGTGGAGCCCATGTTCGAGGTCTACATGGCGGGTCTGAGGCGTCAGATGGACCTGGTCAACAACGACAAGACCAAACTGGACGGAGAGCTGCGGAACATGCAGGGCCTGGTGGAGGACTACAAGCACAAGTGAGACCCTGACGGCAAAACACCCAGTCCTGTGAGGACGGCGCTCACTGTGTCCTCTCTCTGCAAACAGGTACGAGGACGAGATCAACAAGAGGAACAACCTGGAGAACGACTTCGTCATCCTGAAGAAGGTCAGTGTGTGCAGGCTCACACGGGTGTGGCCTGTAAGACGAACCCATCCATTGTTCCTCCTGTCTCTGCTTCCTCCTGGTTCCTCTTCACCATCACATGGGACACTTCCTCCATTTAGATTGTTTGGCTTCATCACTGATACAGTTAAATGTCCGTGTGGAGTTTACATGTTCTGGAATGTCTCTCATACATCTTCAGTCATAAGAGTTGTAAGTGTGACTTCCCAGCTTATATAATTATGACAATATGACACTTCTTAATAAAGACGCTTAAAAAAACAACGACGTGAATTTGAGTGTCTCTGTGTTTACGTATCTGAATCGGTCTGCTTGTTTTGTGTGCCGTCAGGATGTGGACTCTGCGTATATGGTCAAAGCTGACCTGGAGGATAAAGTCGGAGCTCTGACGGATGAAATCAACTTCCTTCGTAACGTCTACGAGGAGGTGCACAAATGGCTCCACTCTTCTTCTCTTTCCTTTTCAGTTTGCGCCGATGCCATCCACTTTACCTTTAATGATGAGCACACTTCACAACAACTGCAAAAACATCTCTAATGTAGAACTTTTGTGTTGTAAAAGATCCAGGATGATTGTTGTGAAACATTTATAGGGATTTATCATCATTTTTGTCAGATCACGTTGGCTTTTTACATCTGAGATTTTGGCTTGTGAAGCGAAGAAATGTTCTGACATCATCACCCTGTGACGTTAAACTATATGTTGAAAGCCTCCTTGATTTTAAAGCAGGGGAGTCAAACATAAGGCCTGTGGACCAAAACCAGCCTGTAAGGGTCTCCCATCTGGTTCCTAAAACCACCAAGATAGATTTTTTTTTTTTTTAAACAAATTTCTTAAGAATAACAGACACAACGCAACACTGCCACCAGGGGGCGTCGCCTCAGTTTCCAATGTGAAACATTTGAGTGACTCAAGAAAAACGTTTGAAATCACTGATCTGAAACATCTTTAGTATATTTCTTCGGTGCTTCTCTGGCCAGGAGCTGCGTGAGCTGCAGGCCAGCATCAAGGACACCTCGGTGGTGGTGCAGATGGACAACAGCCGCAGTCTGAACATGGAGCAGATCGTCTCCGAGGTCAAAGCTCAGTACGAGGAGATCGCGGCCCGCAGCCGAGAGGAGGCCGAGGCCTGGTACAAGAGCAAGGTCGGGACCTGGAAACCTGGAAACCTTCAAGAGAACATGCCGGTGGAGCTCATCTCTCTCGCTCTCTCTCTCTGCAGTTCGATCAGATGGCCGTGCAGGCCAGTCAGTTTGGAGACGAGCTGCGTATGGTGAAGGGCGAGGTGGCCGAGGTGAACCGGCTGATCGGCCGCCTGCAGAGCGAGATCGAAGCCGTCAAGGCTCAGGTAGGCTGGCGGCTCGGATCCACCGCAGTCCACCACCGCAGGCCAACTCAACACAGATGTTTTCCTACAGCGCGGCAGCCTGGAGAACCAGCTGGCTGAGGCCGAGGAGCGTGGAGAGCTGGCCGTGAAGGAGGCCAAAGCTCGGACCAGGGACCTGGAGGACGCTCTGCAGAGGGCCAAACAGGACATGGCCCGACAGCTGCGGGAGTACCAGGTGAGGCCGGAGCACGGGCTCACACAGACGGGAGCCACAGGGTTCAAAGGTAAGTTCATTCAAACTGAAAACCCCGTCTTCACCTGCAGGACCTGATGAACCTGAAACTGGCTCTGGACATCGAGATCGCCACCTACAGGAAGCTGCTGGAAGGAGAGGAGGACAGGTGAGAGGAGGGCAGAACTGCACCGCGGCCTCCGCTCACACATACTGTCGTCATCGCCAGAAACAGAACAGACGAACTGTTTAGCATCACTGCACTGACTGAAACACACAAGAAACACCAAACACCATTGTTTATTCTGAGATTCAACAGTCCTACAGGTACAGCATTTGATCAACAGAGGGTCAGGTGATGTTGTATGTTTGTTCCTGGCATCCAACACTCTCCTCGCACCGATGACAAATAAAAATACAAGTAAATAGAATCCATTACATGGTGACATACATCAAGTTTTCTCTCAGCAGTCGTTCATGATGTGATGAAGGAAAATGATTACATCATATAGTGGAGCTCGTCCACAGCAGTTTGCAGTCGAGCTCCACTATGTGGTGTAATGGTTTAAATGAAGTCAACAGGAAAGGTCGAGTTGAAGAGAATCAAGTGTTTTTGTGTTTTGTTTTCTATGTGATTGGAGTTAAGATGTGTTATAGTTTAGAGGGATGAAAGTTCTCAAAGGATGATTCTCATGCTGCACGTATGATTTGTGAAATGAGTCCTGTCCGACGCTAGATATATATTTATATATATATTCTTTTTTTTACTATTTTGACTGTTCATTTGTCTTTTTAGTTGTTAAATGTTTATATATTTTGTCCCTTTTTAAATCATGAAGCACTTTGAAGTGTATTTTATGCCTGAAAGATGCTATTTGAGTGAAGTTTTTTTTACTTATTTCTTTTTTTGATGCAGTAATTAAAATGCATTAGTAGTGGCCATTTTTTACACGAGTATCCCTACTTTTCCCCCCAATAAGTAACAGCACGCCAACCCACTCTTTTTGCCAATAATATGCTTAAATCTATACTTTGATTTTATTTACTCTTCTAATTATTACGTTATAAGCCTCGTATAAACAGCTGTGGAACTGAGGGTACTTGAATCTGCTCTCTAATGCATTGTTTCACAGTTTCCGTAATTTAAGTTAAATAAGAAATGTGAGTGCTGACGTCTCCTCCTCTACAGACTCGGGCAACAGTCCATCCTCAACATCCAGGCCGTCTCCAACTACAGTAAGTAACCTGAGCAGCAGCCTCCTCCGAGCACGACCTCCAGGAACCTCAACTGATCTTATTTACTCCCACCTTCACTTCCCTCCCTCCCTCCCTCCCTCTCCCCCTCCCTCTCTCCCCGCCTCCGTCTGCAGCCACTAAAAGCACCAACGGCTTCCACAGCAGCTCTCTGGCTCCGAAGCTGCTGATAAAGACCACGGAGACCAGAGACAGCACCAGATACAACATCCACTGAGCTGAAAACGGTCAAACCTGTCGTTATTTCCGTAGAGCAACGGGGGTGAAAATCACACAAACATGGGTCATGAAGGGGGAATGTTACTGGAATATCTACTGGAGTCATTTGTGGTGAATTTATAAGAATGTAGGAGTTATAGAGTCTTTAAAATCAGGGTAGTGGTTCTCAACCTGGGGTCCAGGGGGGGGGGACCAAAGATCACAGGAGGACGGGGTGATTAAATTAATTAAAAAAGAAGAAAAAAAAGGAATAAGAATTGTGTAGGATCTAGAGAACCAACTGCCCACTTGCACGACAATGGCAAGTTTAGGTTCTGTCTTTAGGAATCAGATCAATTGTTTGTATTCAGACACTTTCATGCTTTTGATGTGAAATTCTTCATCTATAGAGGAGTTTTTTGGGATGGATTTGAGCTTCTGCTTTACTTCTTTATTGCTTTCTTCAATAAACTGAACAAGAACAAAAACAAAAATGTTTCCCTCTTTAATTTCTTTGAATGAGTCTGATTAAAACTTGATATCCAGATGAGTTTGATGAGCCAACAAACCAAGTCATATACATAATTAATAGTTTCTATGAAAATCAAGTCTTGAAAGAAAATATGATAATATAAGTTATTTAATGAAATAAAAATGACATGTCTATATGTGGATGTGCAATATATGATACACTATACCCCGAAATGTGTAATATCCAATAGAATATACCCCTGAATGCGCAATATATAATACAATTTATCCCTTAATGTTCAATGTGAAATACAATGTTGCCTCAGAATAAGCTGTAATTGTCCATGGACATGGAATGTCGATAGACCACAATGAGACTGAAGCAGTGTCCACTGCAGTAGCAGTAAGTCACTATGGTGTCACTATGGTGGGTAGAAGAACTATTGCGTTATTGGCAGGTATTGTATTGTTCATTATTAGGCCAGGCCCTGTGATTTTTCACACCAGAAGGGGGTTTTGAATGAAGTTTTGTTGTTGTTGTTACGTATTTGTATAATTTGAGCAACATTGGCTGTTGGTTCTAATGTACAGTATTATATCTTAATAGTGTATTCATAAAGAAAAGTGGCCAGTGTAGCTAACTAGCGCCATCCAGTGGTTAATTTATGTAACACAATACATTGCATATACAGTATTTGTCGATATAAAGCGATTTATTCAAGAAAAGATAAGATCCTGCAGATTTTGTGTGTGTGTGTGTGTGTGGGGGGGGGGGGTAGATTGTTGCCGTATGAATAAATAAATAAACAAATAAATAAATACAATTGTTTCAGAGCACGTTATTATTATTTTGTTCTCTATTGCCGCTCCGAGGCGCCGTATAAATGTGTGTAAAACTACTAAACCTTTAAACAGGTTGCCTGGTTACCGCCGGCTGAGACGAGCACGAGCCCATGCTAAAGGGGGTTGGGCAAAACTGTTCACGTGTCCCACTTTCCTCTCGCCTCCGATTGGCGGAGGCCGAGTTGTTTTCGCGCCAAGCTGGTGCATTGTGGGAGTTGTAGGCAAAAACTGGTAGTTGGTGTCGTGCGGACGTCCGCGCAGGGGCGTCGTGTTTAGCTTTTTAAACTCCGTGGGGGATTTTAAACGCCGCACGGCGATACAGCACGGATGCGGGGCGAGGAGTCCTCGGATTCGGAGTCGGGGAGGATGGAGGAGAGCTCGGTGCGGAGGAGTTTGGAGGCGCTGTGTCAGGAGCTGAACATGGACGAGCAGACAGCCACTGAAGCTATGGATAACTTCACCGCTATCTGGAACACGTACACTCTGGAGGCGAGTCCACAAACCAACTCTTTTACTACTTAACCCTTCTTTCTGGGTTTAGTTTAACCACCTAGAAGACTCTATAGAGACGTAAACGCCGGTTAAAGGGCTTCAGCTAATGTGTGTTTTTAATTTCAGTCCCGGTACCATGACCCCACTCACGTTTCCGGTCGTCAATATGCCACACATCTGATTATTATTATTGTTTGTCTTAGGGCCATATATCTCAGCATTTATCTTTTACAGTAGTAATATTTTAATTACAAACGTATATCAACACCGTTTACGTAGTAACCATCCATTATTGACAAATTTTATCCCACCATGATTTCTGCACTGTCTCTTTACAGGCCAGCATCCAACCAGCTTTTTCTAGTCTCTGTTTACTTTTCAACAGAAATATAAAGCTGAATGCATGGTTCTCAACAAAAGTATGCCACATGTAGAGAATCCCCCTCAAGATTTCCTCCTTGGATCACTTGGAGATTAAATGTCTCAGTATATAGTTTGACAGTAATGACACATTTGAAACCCACATGAATGTTTGTATGGCAAAGGTCAAATCCTGTATTGCTTTTGTTTACCGCAACAAATCCTCCTTCAGACAATCTGCCAAACAACTTCTGGGTAAAATGACAGTTCTCCCAGTCTTAGAATATGTTCATGTAATCTTCACGTCAGCCTCATGTACTCTCCTTCACAAGCTGGGTGTTATTTACCCTGCTGCTATCGGCTTTAGGACCGGAGCTCCATTCAGCACTCACCATTGCTGCCTGTTTTCCCCGATAAACTGGACAAAGCAAAGTCACTGCTTTCATTTCATTTGCAAAACTCTTGTTGGGAAAACTCCGCTGTCGACAGTACATTCTCGCTATTCACAATACAAATCGGGGTCTACGTTCTGGTCTGCACATACCCAAAGCCCGTATCTCCTTTGGAATCATCTGAAACGGACCTTAAAGCTTTTTTACATTTATTCTACTTCCCTCTTTCACAAATACCACAAAAACAATATTGAAGTGTCGCTGCTCTTCAGTTATTTAACAGGGTCATTTTACAAAATGTGCACCGATTCAGATTGAATGAAGTAAATATACTGTATTACAGTGCACCAATGTCCTTGGGGTTGGCCTGACGATTGCATATGACTACAGAGTGTCTTTGCATGCACACTACAATAGCGGCAATGTGACAATAACGTACAGTATTCTTGTATCAGTACGATAGACAAAGCCAGTCCGGTCCGTTGATAAATAGTATGTATGATAATCTGTTACAAGCTTTGACAGAATGATCGAATGAACCTGAGCGGCAAAAAAACTTGTTGGGAAAATAATCTATATCTACTGTGGGTCTCTGCGATGACATTCAAGCCATCGTGACTATATTTATCTTTAAAGCTGATTGTTTATTTTACAGTTTTTCTGTTTTACTTTTGTGTTGGAATTGGTGACTAACTCTAGTTTTTGTTTTGTCAGGGAGAGGTGGTCCACTGGTTGGCCTGTTCGCTGTACGCCGCCTGCAGGAAGGGATCGACTCCCACTGTGGGCAAAGGGCTGATGGAGGGGAACTGTGTCTCCCTCACCAGGATCCTTCGCTCCTCCAAACTCAGGTCAGTCGCCGTCGGCTCTACAGCAGCTCGAGAGATCCCACAACACACAAGCTTCAGAACGAAAGTGGATATTCTCAGTGGTTTAGCTTGTCTACAGTGGCTCATTGTAACCTTCACAAAATTACATGTAACTAAACCATTTTAATAAACAGTCTTCCGTGTAACAAAGAATTGTTTCTAGCTGTTTGAGGTAAAAATATATGACAAACTTTTAAGTCAATACACGTTTCACTCAGGGGATAAATGTTGAATTATCAACCTCACCTGTTGTTACCCATCCAAGAAATAAAGAAAATTGTTTAACGTAAACAGACTCATTTGCTTTCACTGCTGTTAATGCTGGTTTATCTGTATGCTTGATAGAAATCAGAAATGTATTTTAATCCCGTGGCAAGTGTAGAAAAACAGCACCTCCGGTCCTAAAGCGCACAGGATTCTGGGTTAAATCCTTTAAATATCTGGGTCATAAACTGCATGATTCAGCATCTGATAGTTTTGTTCATAATACTGCAATAATAATTATTACATTCTCATGGCTGATTTCTGTAATCTACATTCCCATCTTCTGTCCTCGGTCCTGTTTTAGACCATAAAAATAACTTTTAATTCAGGAAGAACGAGCCTCATTATTCTACCAGCTTTACTGCGGTTATACTAAACAGTGTGTTTACACTCCAACACTATTTATACAGATGCACCAGTACCATTTTTAAAGGAGAAAACGCTACACTTGAGCTACTTGCCAATACTGAGTACCAATACCAGTACTTAATAAATGCCAAATATCCTGATTCATACTTCATATGCAAACGACACATGAAGGCCATGCATTACTGCGAATCACCTCAGTCTGCACAGCCTCTGTGTTGACGCTGCGCACATCTCCAACAGCCCGGAAGGTTCCAGGATACGACTGCGTCCACAGTATGAATAGGACGGTCTGTAGCGTCTATCTATGCCCTGCACTGTGTACACAGTCCGCAGACAGAGGCTTTGTGCCACCGCACACTCCATCTCACTGTATCAGTCATATTTCAATCATGTTTAGCATGTAGCGTCGCTGGTCTGTGATCCCTGAATCTCTTCAGCATGTAGCACGGCTCGGCGTCACGTCCTGAGCAGTTAAACTACTGAGCAACATTCGTCTAACCCTGTCGCTGGTGTTGTCGCATTGTGTTTCTCCTCCTCTTGATATTTTGGCTGAACATCGTTTACAGTTTGTCTTACGTTTGTTAATAATATTAAAGAATCTTCAAACCACTGACATTACTCGTGCTCTCTTGCGTACCAGCAGCCGGTGTTGCTGACTGATGATGTCATGTAATACTCACCAGCTTGTATTGGTGAACCTTCACAAGTAGAACTATTGGGCGCAATACTGGTATTGGTCTCGGTGCATCCCTGATGTAAATGAGATTCTTCTCCTGACTCCACTGACACGATGGAGCGTGCCTACTTTTCCTCTGCTCAGAAATAAGCAGAAATACTGAACAGATATTGAACTTACCTTAGAAAAACAAGCAGAAGTTGTCCGTTTTCCACTGTCTGATCACTCATGAATGCACCATAGATCTTCCATCTTCTCTGGAATAAATAACGTGAATAGTTTGTGACTCGTGTGTCTCTGTCCCAGTCTGATCCAGTTCTTCTCTAAAATGAGGAAGTGGTCGGACATGTCCAACCTGTCGCAGGACTTCCGGCTGCGGCTGGAACGTCTAGAGAGGAACTTTGAGGTCTCCACCGTCATCTTCCGCAAGTTCGAGCCCATCTTCATGGACATGTTTCAGAACCCCCAGGGCGGCGAGCCGCCAAGGCAGCCGCGCAGCAGAAAGCACAGGCACGACACACACACACACACACACACACACACACACACACACACACACACACACACACACACACACACACACACACACACACACACACACACACACACACACACACACACACGCCATTTCCCTGGAAACCTTTTCACTTGAAACGTCGTATACATGGCAAAAGTCATCCTGTCCTGTCTAATACTGTGTGTGTGTCTCTCTCTCTTTTCTCTGTCCCTGCAGGCGGCTTCCCTGTCACATCAGTGAAGTGTTCAAGTTCTGTTGGACTCTGTTTGTCTACACCAAAGGTACCATTCATGCCTCATAGCTGTGGTTCCACACTATTATCTGTGAGCTTTGGCGTCAACGTGTGTGTGTGTGTGTGTGTGTGTGTGTGTGTGTGTGTGTGTGTGTGTGTGTGTGTGTGTGTGTGTGTGTGTGTGTGTGTGTGTGTGTGTGTGTGTGTGTGTGTGTGTGTGTGTGTGTGTGTGTGTGTGTGTGTGTGTGTGTGTGTGTGTGTGTGTGTGTGTGTGTGTGTGTGTGTGTGTGTGTGTGTGTGTGTGTGTGTGTGTGTGTGTGTGTGTGTGTGTGTGTGTGTGTGTGTGTGAAGGTAACTTCCGTATGATCGGTGACGACCTGGTGAACTCGTACCACCTGCTGCTCTGCTGTCTGGACCTGGTGTTCGGGAACGCTCTGCTGTGTGCCAACAGGAAGGACCTGATCAATCCGTCATTCAGAGGTGAGCTTCACCTCAACCCTAAACTCCTCGCCGTGGTCTGCGGCCAGGGGCTGACGCTGTGTTTGTGCGCAGGTCTGCCCGCACAGTACCGTGCAGACGGCCACGTTTCCTCCAACGAGTCTCCTCCGTGTGTGTTGGAGAGGTTGTGCGAGCTGCACGACGGGCTGGTGGTGGAGGCCAAAGGCATCAAACAGCACTACTTCAAACCCTACATACAGAAGCTGTTCGATAAACAGGTACAATCAGGTTTTCTGACACGCACCTGCATAATATCATTACAGGTGAAAAAGCAGCTGGTTTATTCAGTTCATTTTCCTTTGTAGATTTCTGTTTTATGCCCTTACATGGAGTAATTTTATTTCTGTTTTTAGCCTAATGGAGATACTCCAGACGTGGACCAATATTAATGAATCAGAGTGTTGGCATAGGAAGTAAATAGATTTCAGCTTTCATAAACAGCAGGTGGTGCTGTCCTGGTGTTCTCACTGTGAAATGGGTTTTTCTGCAGCACAGATGTTTAACATTTTCTAATCAGATTAAAGAAAAGCTGCATTTCAATACAATCCCCGGTCTTTAATCCTCATTTTTTTCTCTCTCAGTTGATGATCATTCCAGCATGTAGTTCTTCATTGTGAAGCAAATATTCTGCTTTTCCTCTTTCTATTCCTGTAATGTCATCCCGATATCTCCTTTTAACAATCAGATCCTGAAAGGCAACGAGGATCACCTGACAGAAATGTTGGACCCTCAAAACTTTATTGACAACAAGTAAGAAACATCAGCTCATCCCCCTTTCTGCCCCTGGGGCCAACTTTGTTCCTACTGCTGCCATTGGAGTGTTTAGTTTGTGACTGTGTGTGTCTGTCCTGCAGTAAAGCTATAAACCGGGAGTATGAGGAGTACGTGTTGACGGTGGGAGACTTTGATGAGCGAGTGTTTCTGGGAGCCGACGCAGACGAAGAAATCGGAACTCCGAGGAAGATCGTTCAGGATCCGTTTGCCAGCCAGAGCAACCAGCTGCAGCAGCACGTGGAGAAGGTAAACACTCACTGCAGACTTTGACAACAGTCGCATGTATCTGATTTTCATTCCATTGCACATCTACATCTGTGCAGACAAACTACATGCAGTAGTTTCAGAATGTTAAAAATTGTGTTTTCAGTGGCTCTGAGCAGTGTTGTCGTGTGATCTGACCCCAAAACCCAACAAAAGTTTTGTGTTTTCACTTAAACGGTTGTCATGTCAATGAGGCCTGAACTAACGCTCTGTTGTTGTTGTTGTTGTTTGCAGTCTGGTTCTCTCGCCCCCTCCACCCCCCTGACGGGCCGGGTCTACCTGAAGGAGAAGGACCTGCTCGTCACGCCCGTCTCCTCGGCGACGCAGAGCGTCAGCAGGCTGCAGAGCATGGTGGCCGGTCTGAGGGCGGCGCCCAGCGAAGCCCTGCTGCAGATCTTCAAGTCAGCACTTTTATTTCTGCCTCCTTTAATTATTAACGACCTCCATCCATGTGTCGGTGATCCACCTGTCCATCCATTGATCCGTACCTACACCCAGTTAACTCGTCCATCCACTATTTATCCTACGACGGCTCACTCTGGACAAAACATACAAGGAATACAGGACATCAGAGGACTAACGGAGACACGCACACATATAGACAGTTTTGAACTACTAATAACAAGAAGTTTGGATTCAGATAAAATGATCAGATTCTCAGTTGTTCTTCTAAAATGAAGGAATCTTTCCATGTTGGTGTTTCCAGGTCCTGCACCAGAGATCCCACAGAGTCCATACTGGGCCGAGTAAAAACTCTGGGACAAACCTTCAAAGAACATTATACCAACGACTCCGAGGACACACCCGGGTCTCATATAGGTACGACACAGTGAATGTTAGGATCTCTTCATATACCATTGGACTGAATGTGAACCATTCACAGATGTTAAGTCTGCGTCTTCGTGTTGCAGACTTTGCGGAGAATCGTTTGAAGCTGGCGGAGATCCTCTACTACAAGATCCTGGAGAACGTCATGGCCCAGGAGACCAAACGGCTGCAGGGCAGAGACATGAGCGTAAGAACCAACCGCCAAAACCCCCGCCGTCAGTCAGACAGGCTGTGTGTTTGTGTGTCGGCTGAATTCAGACATGTTTCTGGTGTTGGTAGGTGTTGTTGGAGCAGGACATCTTCCACTGCTCCCTCATGGCGTGCTGCCTGGAGGTGGTGCTGTTCGCCTACAGCTCTCAGAGGATGTTTCCCTGGATCATCAACATCTTCAAACTGGCCCCGTTCTACTTCTTCAAGGTAACACACTCACACAGAAACACACACACGTGTACATTAATCCATTTTTCTATTAGAGTATTAGAGTCAGGATATATTTTAGGAGATATTTCACTGCTGCAGCCAATGGGGATAATGTCTGCATGTTGGTAATTTATCTCTGCTGTTTTATTGAATTTTAGAAACATTAACATGCAGATTACAGATATTCCTTCTCCCACTAACTGATGTAATTTCAGCTAACATCTAGATTATGGAGCATCTTCCTCCTTTACTTAACAAATCAATCAATCGATCAGACCCACACGGTGCTAACAGCCCAGCTAATGCTAACACTACAATAATACAGATATGTGGCCATAATTAACACTGGACATCATGGGGAACTTTGCCAAGTAACTAGTTGCTTTCTTTGTTCATTAACTGATAAAGTTAGTTTTTACCCCAGCCAATTGATAAATATCACGAAGTTGCACGTTAACAAAAGAAGGTTTCATCCTCCCCAGTCTCTTTTTGTGAGGAGGAAAGCTGAAGCCTACAACCCAGACTCCCTGTGGTGCCGTCAGCATGTCGATGTTGACGCTCTCTGCTGTTGTGGCTGCAGGTGATTGAGGTGTTCATCCGCTCAGAAGAAGGCCTGTCCAGAGACATGGTGAAGCATCTGAACTCCATCGAGGAGCAGGTTCTGGAGAGCCGAGCGTGGGCCGCGGGCTCAGCCTTGTGGAGCGCCCTGCAGGCCGCCGGGAACAAAGTGCCCACAGTGGAGGAGGTCAGCGACGCACAAAACGACGCACGAACTTAACACAAGTTTTGTGTTTTCGCTTGAAAACGTTGCCGTGTAAAGAAGGCGTAAATCTGTAAAGGGCTTTTTCTCTGCATCTTGTCAGAGCTCACCTCTTTTCCCTCTCTGCAGGTCAACTTCTCTTCCAGTCTCGACTCTGGTTCTGCTTCTGGTTCTGGTCCTAACAGTGCAATTCAGTCCCACCTCCCCATGGTGGCTCTCTCCCCGATCATCCACCCTCGTATCAGGGAGTTCAGAACAGGTCTGGGCAGTGCACGGAAAGGTGGGGTTGGTCTTCTTTTTATGATTTTCATTTTCCTTTAACTCAAAGAGAGTTTTCTTATATCTGTCCTTTGAATGAGGTTGACTTTCCTCATTTGAATTTAGAACAAAATATCTCTAGAGTTCATATTTACTCATTAGTTAAAATGTGTTTTTTATTTATTGTGAGATTGTATAAGATTTTTGGGGGGGGATTAGATCTGAGTTCAGAGAAGAACATGTTTTAAAGACAATAGAAATATATAACTTGAACTTCATGTTCTTCACATTGCATCTTTTCTTCATAAAATTCCGGACGTTTTGACCACGGATCATTTTTGCTGATTGTTTTGTTTGGAACAATGAGTCGGATTAACCTCCCGTCCTGCTTCATCCCTCCTCCTCCAGATGTTCCTCCCTCTCCGCTGTCGGTCCACGACCGCTACAGCTCTCCTGCAGCCGGCAGCGCTAAACGCCGCCTCTTTGGAGACGACCCTCCGGCCGCGGTGCCGCGACTGACCACGATGCCGTCTCCTGCCAAGAGGCTGACCTTCACCACGAGCAGCACCCTGAAGATCGCAGGACAGACGGGGCAGACCACCATGCTCAGCATCCCAATACAAGGTGGGAGCACATCAGGACACAAAATGACGCCGTCACTGAGGACGGATCAAAGGAATGCACTGCAGACGAACCATCAACACTTTTTTTAAGCGACAAGTACAAGTTCTAATATTTTAGCTACTTGCCGATGCTGCGGCACAAGAGAGTTTTTTACTATTTTATTTAAAGAAATCAGTTTCCGGTCTTCCTCAAAACAGAATTAGTTTGGTTAGGTTGCTTTATCTTGTATTCAGACCACTGCAGTGAGTCTCTGGAAGCTTCTGCTCCTTCCTGATTGGTCGGTTTGTTCGTAGGTACGAACAACGACCGCACCATCACGCTGATCCCGGTGCAGCCCTGCGACGCCTCCGGCACCGTCACCGCTCAGTTCCTGCTGACCACCTCACCTCACCGGCCCATCGCCCCGCCCTCTGCTCCCCTCATCGCTCCCGCCGCCACCTCCGATACCCAGACGGGAAACGGGCGCCCGCGGCGAACCGGGTCGCTCGCCCTGTTCTTCAGAAAGGTACGGGCTGGAAAAACTTTCTGATCAGGATGAGAATTGATTAGAAATGATCTGTGACGATAACACATTATTTAACCATTAAAAGCCGAATGAAGTGAAGTGAAGTTTGTGATCATGCGCAGCGTTCTGACCCTCTGCTGGTCACTGTGTGCGTCCACAGGTGTACCACCTGGCCAGCGTGCGCCTCCGGGACCTGTGTGTGAAGCTGGACATCTCGTCGGAGCTGCGGGGGAAAATCTGGACGTGTTTCGAGCACTCGATGGTCCACAGCACCGATCTGATGAAGGACAGACACCTGGACCAGCTGCTGCTCTGCAGCATTTACATCATCTCCAAAGTAACGACGGACATGAACCTTTCTGCCGTTTCAGTGCAAACATCAAAACGTAGCTGTGTAAACACAAAACTTTTCTGAAGCGACAAAAGCAAAAACTGCTATTTCACTGAAAGCAAAGTGTGAACGGAGGAGTGTGAAAACACCGACTGTGACTCTGATTTCCTCTGCACAGATCACCAAAGAGCCTCACACCTTCCAGGACATCATGAAGTGTTACCGCAGCCAGCCTCAGGCCAGCAGCCACGTGAGGAACACACTCACACACACACTTTCATCACAAGAGTTTCAACTTTGTGTGTCACTGATGGATGTGTGTGTGTGTGTGCAGGTGTATCGCAGCGTGTTGCTGCGTCACACTCCCAGAGAGCCGGTGGCTGATGAAAACATGGAGGTGGATTCCGTTTCTGGAGGTGAATGTAAGAACACACACACACACACACACAATAGATTACACATTTTTTTACGTGAGTTTTTAAACAGTTAGCGCGTGTGTTTGTTTCAGCTGCAGAGAAAACCAATCAGCTCTCGGGAGACGCAAACGCCGACCAGTCGGGGGAGGAGGAGCGTGGCGACCTCATCCAGTTCTACAACAGCATCTACATCCTGAAGATGAAGAGCTTCGCCCTGCGATACGCCACCCACGATAACCGGGTACGACAGCCTCGCAGCGGCTCGTCTGTTGTGTTGTTGTTGTTGTTGTTGTGTTCTCACGGCTGACTTCATGGTGTGTCACTCTCCGCAGGCCGACGCTCCTCCTCTGTCTCCGTTCCCGTCGGTCCGGGCTCAGCCGCTCTCTCCTCGCAGAGTCTCTCAGAGACACTCGCTGTACGTCTCCCCTCACAAGAACTCGGCAGGCTGCCTCACGCCAAACTCCTACACCTACAGGATCAACAGCAGCCCGTCCAAGGCAAGCACACACACACACACACACTATACGAGTTGAGTTTTACTTCCGTAGCATCGAGTGGCCGCTGTAGAGGGCATCCACGGGCCGGCGCAGACCAAAACGTGTTTAAAGAAAAGAAAAAATAAAGTTTTAGCAATATTTACAGATCTGTATTGTTTTTATGAATAAAATTCAGATTCATGGACTTAATGATAAATGATAATAGTCACAAAAACTTTTAAGGATGCTTAAAATTCTGACAGACCAAAAAGGCATCATTGGCAAATTACACAAAAGTTTTATGTCCACCAATAAGAAGTCAACCGACTGTATTAGACAGCGCTGGGAGAAAGAAGACAATATAGTCATTTGAGAAGCGGTAAACTGGACCAGGATCCGGTATTTTCCAATACTACGTGGAGAATGACCACAGTAAGACCGACTTTAAATAATATTCTGCTAAAATATCAAAAACACTGGAGTTTTGCGGAGCGTCGACGCAGAAGCCGTGTGGAGGTGTTTGACTGCAACGCATCGCTGTCGCATACTGTTTGCTTCTGGACTATGAATTAGACTTAATGGCATTTAATAAGTACTCGTATCGGAAAGTAGCTAAAGGTTAGTTCTCGTACATCTCGTACAGTGGTATCGGTGAACCTCGACTTATTCGTCGCCGTGTATATTTCATGCAGCTTTAACCTCGTGTCTGCTTCTCTGCAGGAGCTGTCGGACATCAACCGGATGATCCGGCAGGGCTGCGTGAGCCGGAAGAGGGCCTTCACCATGGAGGGCGACGTGATGATGTCATCAGCCTGCGACTCCCCCAGTAAGCGGGCGTGTCCGGAGAACGGCAGCAGTCCCGACGTGCTGCTGAAGCGGCTGCAGGACGTCGTGTCCGAGCGACAGAGTCACTGACGGCCGCACACAGAACACTAAACCACAGAGAGGAAGGTGATCGGTCACTTGTTCTTCTGATAGAGGCGCCACCGCGCGCGCATTTTAATCCCCGGGACAGTTTACATTAGAACCTCAGACCGCCTTCGTTTGACCACTTTCATAAATGTGATTCCACAATAAAATCTCATAAGAAGATGAGATGTTCCACATGCACACCTCAGTTGCTGCCTAAATTTACAGATCTGCATACGCCCAAATCCACAAAGACACATTCACTAACATGCAAGTTAAAATTTTGGTACACACTCGTCAAGTACGAAGAATTCATCTCGCAAATAAGTTATTTATTAGTGTTTTATTGATTTAACACTTGACCGTACAGGAGAAAAATTGAGCCTGCAGTCGAGAGTGAGGGCAAAAAAAGCACACAATTACACAGAACAAACTGTGTTAGAGCCTTTTAGATTTGACTTTGTGTTTGTCACATTTACACAACAAATAGTTTTCACTGCTCGACCTCTCGACGTGCTGCTGCGAAAACAAACGACAAAATCTCACCGCAGATTTATATGAAAAATGTGTAATAGCTAAACTTGTGTATAGTTTCCTTGAACTTGAATCTCCCGCGTTTGGAGATTATTTTTACTTCTGTGTCTACTTTTATGTGTTTTACTGTTATAAGAACTTTTTCCTTCTCTTTTTTTTTTTAATGTATAAAGAGAAAATAGAGGCTCACCGCTAACAAGAAGGGCGCTCTGCTGGCTCCACGTGTGTAGTATCTACACATCATTTTTAAATCTAACCTGTTTTCATTATAGGGGGGAAAAAACAAATCTCCACTTTAAACATTCATCTGTGTTTTGTTTTTGTTTTTTTCCTTAAAGATTTGAGAAAAGAGTGCAAACAAATGTTAAAAGGAAAAAAGAAAAAGTAGCTTTTCTTTCTCACCATCATCCAGAGAAGAAAACAAACCGACGCAATAATTAAGGAAACGCAGCTTTTCTAACTCGCGTGTTTTTTTTTGTATTTCTTCCAGTCAAGTTTTGTACATTAACAGAAACACTCGGAGTCATTAAACACCCGACTTTCATCTTGTCTTCATGTTTGATTCTCTCTAAACTCGCGTCGGCTTCTTAGGTTTGTGCTTTTTCCTCAAGGGTTAGTTAATCTCTTTTTTTTTCTGTTTCACATTGGTGTGAACTTTCTAACCGCAAATCCTCAAAAGTGCAGTGAGGATGACAGAAATCGAAGAGCAAAAGAAACCTGCGTCTCCTCGTGAACACGACCGTTTCTGATCCCGTTGAAGCGAACACAATGGTCCCGTCTAAATTTAGTAACCGAGGCCTCCAGAACCGGCCTCCGGATGGTTCCTCCGACCCCCCCCCCCCCCCCCCCCCCCCCCTCCTGACCTCACATCCTCTCAAGGTGAGCGCCGATAATCTGCTGCCGGCGGCACAGACGACATCCGGGCCGCCGCCGTGACATGAGATCATTCACCATTTCACAGGCTGCCGCCTCCTCACATGGACGACTTCCCCCACCGACAGCCGGCGCTTCCGTCACCGAGGTTGGATGTCCAGGAGCTGCTTCCTCTTTCTTCACTCACTGCTGGTTCTTCAGTCCCGGAGCCTCGAGATGAATCTCTTATCCAGCAGTCAGACGTCTGGTCCGACTGCCAGCCGTCATACTGTCCGACCACACACCGACCACGCCTGAACCAACGTCTGCGAACACTCCCGTGACACCCAGTGTTTTTTTATTCTCGTGAAAATCTTCACCTGTGATGAACTAAAAACTCTCATCTGTGAAGACGGAAGAATCTGCTGGCAATTCTGAAGGATTTCACCTGAACTCTGCAAAGTGAGCACTCCTGAAAACCACCGCTTTGCCAACACATTTTAAAACCAAATGAATATTGTTTGAAGTTGTGAAGACCCATCGTCCAGGAGCACTTAGAATATATAATATTACATCTATTATAATATGTTATAGCATTTATAACAACAATTGTCTTTGCATTTCTATAGATCTATAAAGGATTTACAGGTAGGTCTAAACCATTGTCTGTGAACACTTCTGGAAACCATAATCTGGAAAAGTCTTTGAAAACCATCGTCTGAGAATACTTGGATGAAAACCAATGTCTGCAGAGATTCCTGTGAACATTTGTGGAAGCCACTGCCTGTCAACACATCTGGGGAGAAAAACAACATTGAAAAAAGCTGAATCCTTTATCTGTTGATGGTGCCAAGGGCCATTGTCCGTGAACACTTGGATTAACTAACCGTCTCCTGAAACAGTCTGTCATTACAATAAACAAAACAGCGCCTACTAGTGGCTCTGCGTGAAAGCTACATCGTTTTCAGCATTTGTATGCAAACTGACATTTTAAAAATGCGAAACTTTGCAAAAAAAGATTTGACGCTTTGACTTAAAATGAAGGTTTTCTCCACAAACAACAAACAAACAGATCCGGGGGGGGGGGGGTGAAGCTGTGATTGCGCTGAAGGCCGACAGGTGGTTATTAAATGAACATTTTCATGACTGCAGGTCTGCCACTTGTCCATGTCTGCACTAGATGTGCGTTGCTATGGCAACAGGCGTGGAGATCATGATCTCAACAGAGCGAGATGATTCAGGATTTTGAACCAGAGGAGGTTCATCTTCATCTTCACAGGATTCAGGCTGTTCAAACCTTGAGGTGATCGATGATCCCCGTGGTTTCTATTGGGATTTCTAACGTTAAGAATGGAAAATCATATTTCTTTCTGCCTCACCTTTGATTTTAATCATGCATGATTTTCAGTTAATAAACCCTAATTAAGTACATTTATGGGTTCAAGATGTTTTAATTGTTTTGTTCTATTAAAGTACTAAAATTCTGGTGGGGCTAAAACGTTAATCTGTATAATTAAAAGCCTTGAAATAAATAGATTATTTTTTAATCTCAGTATTTAAAACTAAACTGTAATAAAATGTTTTTTTTAAATAAATGTAAAATAAACAGCAGTTTGATGAATAAAGTCTGACATTATAGGTTTAGAAACTGTGTTATTTGTCTTTATTTTAAATGTTGTGGATGTTCTGCAGCTCGCGGTGTGTGTGTGTGTGTGTGTGTGTGTGTGTGTGTGTGCGTGTGCGTGTGCGTGTGTGTGTGTGAGAGAGAGAGAGAGAGAGAGAGAGAGATGTAGGTCAAAAGGTGTAAAGTGGATCAAATCCTGTGACTGACAGACACCAGAGGAAACCTCGAGCTTCTCTCTGCGCATGCTCAGTCTCTCTCTCTCGCTCGCTCTCATCCTCCAGCAGCATCCCTCCATCCATCCCTCCGCAGCTCCACAGCCGCCTGGTCCTCGGCCGGTCTCTGCTCCAGGAGCTCCAGGTAAGACTCCGCCGTCCCCACAGCCCACACCCCGGCCGGTCCCTTTGCGCATTCCGCCTTCCTCCTCCTCCTCCTCCTCCTCCTCCTCCTCCTGTGAATTCGCCAAATGCTTTCTGCCTTTCGGGCTCCGTGGCGGCGGATACAGCCGGGGTGGATGCTGCCTCCCTGCCTGCCCTGATACCGAATAACCCCCCTCCCCGGTGTGTTTCCTTCACGAGGACGCGCCGCTTCCTGCGTCGTGCGGCTCCACCGGGTCATCAGCCGTCTGCTCCCGGTAATGAAAAGCGTGGAAGGCGGTGTGGCACTTATCTGCTCCGGATCACCCTGACACACACACACACACACACACACACACACACACACACACACACACACACACACACACACACACACACACACACACACACACACACACACACACACACACTCCAGGTCTTGGCAGTTTGGCGCATCACAAGGTCACAGTGACGCTGTCGGTAATTTGACAGCTTGCTCACAGCCTCGCTGATAGAAGGAAAGTGTGTCAGTGGGCTTGTTTAGCCTGGAAACCTTCAACAGTGAGATACATTCTGAGGGATCTGGTCTAATTGGAATAAAGAAAGACAAGTGCCTTTGCAGTTTAGTTTTTTCCCCCCTTGGTTTGCCTGGAGGATTGTTTGGATATTCACACCAGCTCCTGCAGCCTGGTAAGGATCACACCCAGGATGTGTTAACCAATTTATTCCACTTAACCCTTTGTCAGACAGAGGACTATAGTTTATTCATTTTTTTTAACGTTTCCTGTAACCGTGGTAAATCAACGACACTCAACAAAGACATCTCACTAAAATAATCAGTCATGTGTGTTATTTTTTGCAGATTCGTAGAATTTATGATGCTTTTTGTTACTTTAGGTCACCAAGTGAGTGAACCTGAATGTTGGTTTTACCTTGAAAATATGAGGAAAACATACTAACTGTGATGCAGTATTTGTTGGTATGCACCATAACACTGTTTATTCAATTGTTTATTTCTATGGTGTCAAATACTACACAGTCATTTCAAGGTACTTTTATATCGGGAAAAAAAAAAAAATTTCCACATTCCATTCTCAGGCAAGTTATATTAGATATATGACTTGTGTATGTTTATACATGTGGGTATAGTCGAATGTAGATTATTTTTGTCGAAATATATTTTCATAAAATGTGACTTTAATTAAGTAAATAGATGATCAACAAGGGAGAGAGAAATGTTAGTGGCATGTTACAGTGATACATGGATCCTCTCGCAGCTTCACTACATAAGGGTCCGGGGCGGCGCGAACCAGCCTGAACCGTCAGCTCTAATAGATAAAAAGTGAAAAGGCACTTATGGTTGAATACCGAAAGTAAAAAGAGAACGCCCAACACTGCATTGGTTCGCTGCCATTGTTTCTGTTGTGAAGAAACCAGCTGGCAGGGATGGAGTTCCACCTTCACTCTGGACCAATCAGTGAGCCGCGTTTCTTCCTCTTCGTCATGCTCTTCAGTGTTCGCTTTGGGAGCGACAGCGCCCCCCAAAGGAGCAGCTGTTGTAATTGACGCTGTCCAGGTGGTTCGGTCCGATCTGAAAAGTGTGAAAACAAACCAACGTTCTTCTTTCTGGTGTCGGTTTAGGTCTTTTCTCCTCGTTGGGACTAAATCGGGATCTTAAAGGACTGACGGCGGTGATGAGAGAAAGAAAAATGGAAATAAAAAACCATCAAGGTGTGTGTGTGTGTGTGTGCGTGTGTGCGTGTGTGTGTGTGTGTGTGTGTGTGTGTGTGTGTGTGTGTGTGTGTGTGTGTGTGTGTGTGTGTGTGTGTGTGTGTGTGTGTGTGTGTGTGTGTGTGTAAGTGTGTGTGTAAAACTGCATGATATGCTAAATAATGTTGCTTCATATGATCCATATAGAGTCATTGTATGAAAGAAAATCCAAATTTATAAATGATTAACTAGAACTATAGATGGACAGATGCTTTATTTTGAGGTTGTTCAATAAATGTAGAGAAATTATCAGATTATAATAAAAAGCTGCTGTGCAATTTCTCGAGAAAGCCTCCAATCGCAGTAAACGTTTATCATGTCATATGATATTTCTATGTAAATATACTGAAACTGAAAGAGTCCGATGTGTCCCTCAGAGCGGAGGATGCAGAGCGGGCGCCCGCTGGAGACATGAGCACATTCCCATGGAGTCCTCTCTCAACGCCGTAGAGCTCCGGGAGCTGCGAGGCGGAGGAGGCCGCGGCGGCGGCGGAGGCCCGTCTCCCACACCGCACTCCCACCGCTGGACGGCGGCCCCGGCGGGCGCCGCCTACCGGGGCTTCGAGAACGCCTCCTACCTGCAGGACGAGGAGCTGCAGCGTCAGCAGGAGGAGGAGGCGGCGGCGGCGGTGGTGAGGTACCCGCCCTCGGGATCAGGAAACAACAAGGTGGGTGAGCGAAAACGCAAAAACTCTGTTTTGCCTTTTTTGGTGTCCGTTTACATGACGACGGAGCTCTGAGCTTTTTCTCCTGGGACTTGGTAGTTTTATTTTGACAGTCACCGTAGCAACAATCCAACAGCACCCACTAGTGGCTCATTATGAAAACTACATTGTCTAAAGTGTTGTTGTTTCTACATCGTTTTTTAAAATGTTGCCGTGTAAACGTAAAATCTTTCTGAAAACAATTATATATTATCACCTGAAGCTTTGTTGAGGCTTCGGTTGTCTGGGGCTGAATTGTCGCTTGTATTTTATGTTTAATTTTTCTACGTTTATTTGTTTAATTACCTTGAGGTCGGCTTACCTGCAGCTTGAAGATGTTATTTTTGTTATTTGTATTACAGTAATACATATAAAGTTGTCTAAACAAAAAGTTGACAAAACGTTATTTAAATTTGTCGGTATTTCAAACTAATGATTTGTTGTTAAGACAACAAAACATAAAGAGTTGAATTGTTGATAAGCCAAACTAATAAATGGATTTTGTCTGAACAAAACATCACTAATTTGTAGTACTTGTGTATTTTAGTGTGTGTGCTGCCATTGTGAGGCGGGCGAAACACTTTTAGAAATAGTTTTAGGAAAGATTCAGTGTTTGCGGCTGATTTACTTCTATTGTGGCCCTTTGCTCATCTCTTTGCATCAGGATGTGATTTACACATCATTTTCATGACGTTTCATGCATCGGATATATAAATTTAGCTCTGCTTTTCATTTTCTGGTGATTTATCTGACCTGCGATCTGCTTCCAGACACCATGAAATGTGGAAAAAGATTCCGAGCGACAGTTTTACAGTTGTAATTATTGTTTATGGTGACGAGGAAAGAGAGTGAATACAAAGCAGCTCGGACAGACGGAAGAAAGTAGAGCAAAGGAAGCTCTCTCTCTCTCTCTCTCTCTCTCTCTCTCTCTCTCTCTCCATTCTCTTTTTCCTTCTCCTCCTTCTCTCTCTCCCTCTTCTCGTGTCTCCCCCTCAATAATTGTCATTCATTTCTCCCTCTTACTTTTCCATCCCCCTCTTCCTCCCTCACACGATGTCCGTATCTCATCTCTCTTCCTCTTCCTCTTCCTCTCTCATTCACCCTTCCATCCTTCCCTATCCTCCCTTGTCTGTCTCCTCCCTCCTTCACTCTTCCTCCTCCTTCCCACCCTGCCTGCCTCTTCTTTTCCGGTCTGACGTTGTGTCCTCCTTCTCTTCCTTCACTCCCTCTCTCCCCCTGCAGCCTCAGCAGGAGTCGTCCTCGCAGTCGTACGATGAGGAGGAGGGCGGAGGAGGAGGGGGAGGAGGTCAGGAGGAGGCCCAGGACCTGACGGAGTTCAGCTCTCCTGACGACCACTCTGCAGATTACGGCTTCATCCTGGCTCTGGTGTTCCTGGTGAGCGGCATCGTGCTGGTGGTCATCGCCTACGCCATCCCGCGGGAGGCCAAGGTGGACCCGGACTCAGTGTCGGCGCGGCAGATGGAGAAGCTGGAGATGTACTACGCCCGGCTGGGCTCCCACCTGGACAAGTGCATCATCGCGGGGCTGGGCCTGCTGACGCTGGGCGGGATGTTCCTGTCGGTGCTGCTCATGGTCTCCATCTGCCGTGGCGAGATGTACCGGCGCCGCGCCGCCTTCGTCCGGCCTAAGAGGACTTACGGCTCCATCAACCTGCGTATGAAGCAGCTGGCCACGGGCGAGGCGGGCGAGGGGGATGCGGCGAACGGCGGGGAGGAGTTCCTGGTGGAACGTGCAGAGACGCGGGATCACAAATCAACACCGGGACCGAGCAGACACTCCGTGCCTCCTCCTGCTCCTTCGTCCTCTGGAGCACACTAACCCTGCGGCCGCCCGCCTCCCTGCCAGCGCCCAGGTGCATCATGGGGATGTACAGCGGTGCAGGTCAAGGCTCATCCCCGGCACAAGGCTCTCGGTTGGAGCTCAGAGGATATTTATTCTGCCCAATCACATGGGGGATGTGCGACTTCACAAAGAGGGCTGGATGAGGTGGAAGCGGTGGCGAGGTAAGCCTGCCGGAGCTCATTCACAGACGAGTGGCTCAGCGCGCAATCCTCGGATGTTAATCACAGACTGAGTTCCACATTGAGAAGCACATTAAAATGTAAGAAAAGCACAGCGGAGAGCAAAGGTTTTCCCCGAGTCGAGCGAATCAGGGCTGAGGCAGACTTTCAGGCCCTGTTTACACGACAACGTTTCACGTGACAACACCTAATCCGCTCAAAAAAAGTGGGGGGGCGTTTACACTGCAGCAGTGGACACAGAGACAATGATGTAGTTGGTATGCCGGGCCACAGGAGGGCGCTGTTGCTCTATTTTGTACTGAAACTACACAGACGTGTGTGCAGAGAACAAAACACTATAAATGTGATGAAAATGGAGAGAACCCGACATCCGCATGGACTGATGACGCATCGGATGCTATCAGGGGTCTAAACTACTAATCTACTGATCTGGACGATAAAACTAGAATACAGACCGCTAGTCGTATCACTACGGGGCCGCCATGTTTGTTTACAACTGGATGAGCAGGAGGGAGGGGGAGAGATGTGCATGCGCAGTAACAGGCTCTGTAGGAGGGAACAGCGGCGGTGAAAGAATCTTTCCACCTTGGGAGCCGGATTAAAAACTTAATAGATACAGTGCCTCCGCACACTGGTGCCGTGCAAACGGACCCCCCCAAAAGTGAAGAAAGCTTTGCCGATACACTCGAATTCGTTGTCGTGTAAACTGGGCCTCGACATCTGACGTCGCAGCCTCGAGTAGAAAAAAACTCCCTCAGATTGAAACACGACGGAGGGAGTGACGCTTGTTTCTTCACACAAATAAACCGCGGCGACAGGTTCGGGAGTGAGCCGTGACGTTTTCGTACCGACACCAGCAAGGAGAAAACAAACGATGATGCGGGAGAGTGAGTGATCAACTCAGGCCAAAGTGATCTGCAAGAGGAGTAACCGCAGGCTTGAGCTGGGAACGACTCCTCTTGTCTTTACATGCAGCTGCATGCATCGACACAGATTTCCAGAAAATCACTCTCGTAGGTGAAAACGTCTCCGCCTGACAAATACGAGCTTTTTTTAGCCATATTTTTCATCCTGCGTGAGTTCGTGGGCGACAGCCAGAGGAGACGTGACACTTCGCACCAGAAGTGTGGAGAGTTAACTCTCCTGCTCCTCCTGTTCCGTGTCTGCGAGTCAATTACGTCTGAAATGAGTTTTAATTGAGTCGTAGCTCGTATGAAGCGTCCCGGTTCGCTCCACACGGAGCCGTTGCCCGGTGCTGACTGATCAGCGTTTTCCCGCCGGCAGTCGCAGGAAATAAACCCCCTCCATCAGCAGCTGCTGCTTCACTATGTGACAAACATGTGAAAATCCTGCTGCAGTATTTAGAAATATGAGAAGATCGAAGCCAAAGCTGCACGATTTAAAAAAATAAATAAAATTATTATGAAAAAGATTATCAAACATCTAAATCTTACAATCAGAGAAGTATTTATACATTACAAGGACACTCACACACAATCAGAGTACTTTATGGTACTTTTGAGAGTACAAATATACAGTTTTACCTTTGTGTGTTTTCCTTTTCATTTACTTTTAAATGACATTCGAACAGTTTTCTGGTCATCGGGTCGACAAATGTACAAAAAGTTTATTCATCCTCTTTCAAAGCGACTCAGCCGTGGCCTGCAATTAGAAAAACTTTACTTCGAACCTATGGAGAAACACTTTAGACATGTACTGATTCTTTTGAAACCAGTACTCTGGAACAGGCGTGTATTATTTCAGCAGATCTCTTAAACATCAAATTACCCAATGATGTAGATTCCATTCGTTTATTTCCTCTGATTGTGTGAAATCGTCACTCAAAATGTGACGACGACCGTTCAAATCTTCCTCTCGTTACAAATATTTACAAGAATGTAAAAGTATCTACACACTATGTACTTAAAGAAGCCAGTTGCCTGCTTGAGAAACTGTAAATGTGAATGTTTTGTGGAATTTTACAAGAAAATTAGAGGGTGTGTTATGTGTTATCGGGTCACTGACATCAGCCGTCATTAGGATTACCGGTATCGGCATATACGAAAGATTTCAAAACAAAAAAGCGAAGTGATATTTATGCCTAAAATACTCTGAATGAGGTTGTTTTCAAAGTGTGGGAGGATGATGACCTCTTGTGGACCTTATGTGTGGAGAAAAACACACGCAGACTCAAAATCTACATTTCACTTGAGTCAAAAAGTAAGTAATATTTTTAAAATTTCATACATTATTATTATTATTACATATATTAGAATATGTAAAAATAATATAATATTTAAAATATAAAATAGATAATAAACGTAAACAAAAAACCAAAGTGACTTAAAACTGGCTTTAAAGCAGAGTTGCAAAGGATATAATTAGGGCTGCACCAATACCGATAACAGTATCGGTATCGGTGTCTGTATTGGTATCGGTATCAGTGTGCGTGCCGTGCATCATCTACAGTATAATACACACAGGGCAGTGTGTAAGTAGACGTTACACACGGTTCTAAACGTACAGCGGCGTACTGGAGCCCTCAAGGCTGTTGGTATCGTTGATGGTTCACGGCAACGAACGCGTATGAATTAATCTTTATAGCGTTTAATAAGTACTCATATCGGTACTTGCAATCGGCAAGTAGGTAAAGGTTAGTACTCCTCCTGTTAAAACTAATACGACATCCCAGAGGAGACCTGACCCACACTTTGGAAACCAAACAAGTCCACTGACCGCAGGAGAGACGGGAGCGAATGAGATCCGTGCTGATATTCAAAATGGCTGATAATGTCGTGCGACCCCAACATAATCTGACACGAGCCTTCTTGTGCTCGAGTGGAACGAGCCTTTAACGACACGGCGCCTGCTTCTTTGTATTATATGTAAAACTGAAGTTATTCATGTCATGTAAGGATACGATATGCCTTAACGAGTAAACACACACACTGTAAATTGTCTATACACCCCTCGTATTATTATGCTAATCTACCACCGCCTGTATAGTGAGCCAGTTAGCCAAGGGCAATGTAGCCGCACACACACACACACACACACACACACACACACACACACACACACACACACACACACACACACACACACACACACACACACACACACACACACACACACTGATTCTGGTCTCAAAACTTTTGCAGTTTTATTCAAAACAGTTTTATTATTCAGTACAAATAAACTGTAAATATTGTACGAGGACCAGCAGACGCCAACGCTCACAAGTCAAATATTAATATACAGAAGCAGTTTAAAAAAAAAAAAAGGAAAAGAAAGAAATGCAAAAATACAAAATAAACCTCTTGGCAAGTAGAAGAACTATTTTCTTCACATATTTAATGGCAGCAACTCAACAAGCGGAGCTCTGATGGATCAGATTATTTACATAAAGGGACAAACTTTTTGACAGTTGAATGTCTTAATTTAGCAGCATTTGTTTTTACTGGGAAATGTCACTAAAAAGCTTAAATTGATTTATTAAATTAAAACAAAATAGACTGACACTTAAAAAAAAGGATCATCATCACAACTTTTGCACCGTTTTTATTGTAGCTTTAAAGAAAATATAGGTTAATCTTCAATTAAGCCAAATTCAAATCCAAAGTAGCCGATTTAAAAAACAACAACAACAACATGACACCATTATTTCTAATGAGAATAAATCGTTCACCGTCACTATCAAACGGTCACAGGTTTGATTCCTGCTGAAGTGTCTTTGGGTGACAAGGAGCTTTGTGGTTTAATGCTGATTAAACGCATTCACATTCACAGCATTAACTAGACTTCGGTTTACACAACGTTTCAAGTGAAAACCCGTCGTTTTTGTATTTTCGTTTTAGAAAAGTTTCGTGTTTACAAAGCAAAGTTTAAACGGGCCCTTCGTGGGAATTATTCTGGATGTTAGTGGAGGAAGATGCTCTATAATCTGGATGTTAGTGGATGAAGAAGCGCTATAATCTAGATGTTGGAGGAGGAAGAAGCTCTGTAATCTGGATGTCAGAGGAGGAAGATGCTCTATAATCTGGATGTTATAGGAGGAAGATGCGCTATAATCTGGATGTTAGAGGAGGAAGAAGCTCTATAATCTGGATGTTAGCGGAGGAAGAAGCTCTATAATCTTGATGTTAGTGAATGAAGAAGCTCTATAATCTGGATGTTATAGGAGGAAGATGCTCTATAATCTAGATGTTAGAGGAGGAGGAAGCTCTGTAATCTGGATGTCAGAGGAGGAAGATGCTCTATAATCTGATGTCAGTGGAGGAAGATGCTCTATAATCTAGAATTTAGAGGAGGAAGATGCTTTATAATCTGAAATTGTTTCAGACAGGAAAGTGAACTGATGGGAGTTTTCACTCAGCCGCTATTGGGCTGTGTTACTCGTCCATAAAAAAAATGATGAGCTCAGATTAAAATGAACGATTCGATGCCTATTAGCAGTTCGAGCTGCAGACAGACGGAGGACGAGAGCTCGACCGCGAAAAGAGCAAAACTATGTTTCAGTTCATCTGAATGTCGAGACCAAACATGAGCACCTTGGTCAAAGACACACGAGAAAATCAATCTCCACGCCGTCGGCAGCACGATGTCTCTGTTACCATAGAAATAGTCTATTTATAACAGGAAGTGTTGGTGGAGCAGCTCTCCGATGTCACGGAAAGTCCTTGCGAGGACGCCACAGAGGAGACGACGTCTCAGAGCCTCTTAAAACCCTTCCGGTTATCCCCCGGAGCCCGGAGACACACGGCCGCCCCAGTCACAGTCTGAGAACAAACTGTCGTGTCTGGGACGTCTCACTGCGGAGAAGCGGAGCGTTAATCCAGCCCAGAGTTAAATCCAGCTGAGTAAACAGAACCCGGAGGCAGGGGGGAACGCCAGGCGAGCTCAGCAGTTCCACTCATCCACCACATATTTCACTCGGTGATACTTCTGATTCGTGACGTGAATAAACGAGGGCCGGTTCACACGGCAGCGTTTTGAAAACGACGTCCGTCTCTACTGAAACACTGAAAACGGCGTAGTTTTGATGTCGGGCCACTAGTGGGTGCTGTTGTTTGTTTTTGTAATGAAACCACACGCACAGAACAATACGCTATAAACATTAACAACGGGAGCACAGGGACAGAGGGACAGACGACCAAGTTGGATTGTTACTACGACTGTTCAGTCTTCCCCTCACATCCCTCTGGGACCCACCGTGACCTACCGTCCTCATCCTCATCCTCATCCTCATCCTCACTCCCCCAACAGTAGAAACATCAACAGCTCACTCAAACGCACCGACGCCTTATTAGGAAGCACGAAAAGGTAACGTAGCGGCAGCGAGCCAAAATGGCGCCCTGTCTCCTTCACACCGAGCGGCCGCAGGTCAAAGGTCGACTGCGGCTGCTTTGGATGCAGGGCGTTACTCAAGGACACTTCAGCAGAGCGCGGGGTTTCAACCCCCGAGCTCGCCCTCATTAATCACAGCTCATCCTGCTGCGTACCGGAAAACACACACACACACACACCGCCAAGGTCGCCATGACGACGAGCTCCAGATACACCCAGAAACACCTGAGCCAGAGCGAGAGTGTACACGCACGCACGCACGCACGCACGCACGCACACACACACACACACACACACACACACACACACACACACACACACACACACACACAAACACACACACACACCAGTAGCATTTCACCCGGAGACTCAATGAATGTACAAACCGAAGCCTGAGAGCAAAACAGGAGGCGGCGTCACACAGAAACGTCACATTAATCTGTTAATATTCAACAGTCCTGTTTCTTATTTTTATTTTTCTGTTCAGAGAGGTTTAATGAGACGAAGCGATATTTCACACAGGTGGTGTTGGTGGATTTAAAAAAAATAAAAAAAAACCCTTCTGGAGTGAAATATAGCTTCAACTATATTGAAAAAAAGTACACAACCAAACATGTACAGTAAGAATGACGATGAATAAATCATGTGGCCTGAGGAGGAGGAGGAGGAGGAGGAGGAGGAGGAGGAGGAGGAGGAGTCGTGTTTCAAAGACCTTTTAGCAATTAATATCTGGCAATGAAAGTAATGTTTAGCACAACATATTTAATAAAAAAAGAAAGGAATTAAAGGGATATATCACTTTAAAGAAAATTGTATTTACAGAGTTAAAGAGGTGGAAATGTTTATGGGTTGAAATATATTTACACGTGTAGAGAGTTGGTGACGTCGGTTTCGCCGCAGACAGTATTTAAAAGAGAAATGTGCAATAGCTATCCTGGAAAATCCGTTTTGATCTGCTTTTACACAAGAATTGGTAAAGATTTATCATGTCACACATGATCAGTGATGTTTACGATTGACAGTTATCCATTTCATAAATCTGCTGAGGAGCCGGCCCGAATATATAATGTGAAATGAAATGAATGTAGTTTTAAATTATTTTTAAAGGTGCGGTATGTGATATTTAGTGATTCCACTCCTGTGCATTAGGTGGCAGTACTGAGTAGCATTCCCAGTTGGGTTTTTTTTTCAAGGTTTTTTTTTTTCCACTCAGTATTGTCTCTTTGGACTGAATATCAGCGAAATGCTAAATATACAAGACTGGACAGGCTGAGGCTGGCGAGCTGGTGAGCAAGAAACCTGTCTTGTCATACCACTTTCTACCACAAGGTGGTACAGCGAGTTGCTCTGAGACTTTCTACTGCCGCCAAGTGCACAAACTGTACCTTTAAAGGATGTGAGGTGCTGTTTTCTCACTCTGAGATCCACGAAGGAGAAAAGGATGTTTGTTGTGTTTGTTTTTCTTGTTCTGCATGTTATTAGTGTGACGCTGTGAAGGTGCGACGCCTTGTTTCTGTACATACCGAGGAGCTGTATCCTCCATCTAACGGCCACGCTGATTTTTCAATATCACTTTGTTAACGTGACTAATAAAGTTTCTGTTTTGCTGTTTTTTTTAATCCTGTGTGATGTCCTCTTTTTTTTTTTTTATTCTATACGGCGACACACACACACAGACACACACACACACACGCTTTAACGTTTATATTAAAACTGTTGATTTTAATGGTACATGGTACTTTTCTTTTGTAGTTTTAATTCACTTGTCTGGCCTGATCCCACCCGTAGCCAATCAGAATCACTCATCTGATTGCCCTAAACAAGCTTCTGCTCTGGATTAAATGTTAAACTTTCATATTCAGCGTTTGACGGCCCTGCAAGAACCCACCAGGAGGCTGGGGCGGGTTCCGCGGTGACTCTGAGGTCATCCATGAACGCTCTGGTGTTGACGGGTTCTCTGCACACCGGTGATGAGGTCTCTGATCCTTCTGGTATTTGTCCAGCGTGGAGTGGCGGAGTCGTCATGTGACACCACAGGCTCTCCTCGGTTCTTCCTCTCTGATGGTCTGCGTCGCCTCGTCGGTGTGTGTGTGTTCTTCCTGATGCGTTTGTCTGCAGGGCCTCAGTCGTTTAACGGCGCTGGACAAGACGTTTCGGTCATGGACATGCGGCAGAGAGACGACGATGATGATGATGAAGATGTGAAACTGGTCGGTGAGGAGTTCCTCCTTCCTCTTCCTCGTTTCCTTTCTTTCCTTCTTGATGTTTTTTCCTTTTCTTCTTCTTCCCTCCCTCGTTCCCCTCTCTCTCCTCCCACTTCTATTTCTATCTTTAATCCTTCTTCTCCACTAGTCGTCTTTTATTTTTCTCTTCCCTCCCTCCTTTCTATTCTTCCTAAATCTTTCTCTTCCTTCTTTCATTTCTTTCTCTCCATCCTTTCATTTATCTCCCGCATCCTTTTCTTTTTGTCTTTCATTTTTTTCCTCCCTTTCTCCCTTCTTCTCTATTTGTTCTTTCAGCCAGCAGAAATCCGTCAATGTATTTATTCAAGCTTATGTGATAAACTTTTTTCTTTAAATGAATAAACACCAGAAATTCAGATTTATGTCACCATAGGATTTTAAACAGGCTGCTAGGTTTGAATTTTCAGGCTTTACGACACATCTGTTTCCAGAATAAATGAGCTCACAAATATTCACATATACGAGGAAAAGTGGATTTATGATTAAAAACGTAATGATGGAAACTTTTGTTTATTCCAGTGGAAAATAAACTTTTTCCACCTTTTTTTTTTTTTTTTTAATTTCAAAGTGATGTTTTTGATGTACATCAGAAAGTAAATTTTTTCTGAAGGGAAGCACACACAAAGATTTATGCATCATATTTATTGTTTCTTGAACACTCGGGGAAAACAAAACTTTTTCTTCTGGTAATGCAGGAAAAATCTAAAGTGGGAGAAATTAAGGCGAGTACGAGGAGCAGAACGACGGGCGGAGGCTTCTACATGAACATGTCGTCGTATCCTGGAGGAGGCATGTGGTCTGGATCCGGCCTACACACACACACACACACACACACCAAAACATCAATATCTGATAAACATCCATCTGTAATTTTTGATTTTTCAATAATCGGTAACATTGTCCAGCTGTGAAATTATTCTGTGTGTGTGTGTGTGTGTGTGTGTGTGTGTGTGTGTGTGTGTGTGTGTGTGTGTGTCTGACCCTGGTCTGCGGCGTCCGACGGGTCCAAACGGGTCGAAGCGAGCCCCTGGGGGGACGGCTCCCGGAGGAAGGATGTCCGGGATGCCGCTGGACGGGTTGAAGCCGGAGCGAGGATACCCTGATCTCAGAGGGTCCACGATCATCCCTCCACCACCCCGAGACCTGAGGAGGAGAAGAAAGAGGTCAAGAGATAATAAACTGAACTCATTTTAATATCAGCGAGAGACAGACCAACTCCATTTGATGCTACTTTGACCTACAAATCCTGAACAAACAATTCCAGTCTGATTATGAGCGATGAAGACGAGATGAAATCCACCAAGCAGAACATTTACATTTTCTATCCAACTGATATCCTGAAGGCCTCTGCGTTCTCCAAAGAGATGAAGAAGCAAGTTCGCTTGTTGACACCAGCCAGCAGCAGAAAATAATCATCTTCGTCAGGACATGTCGTACTCTGAGAAGAAGCTGGGCGAACATGCAGGCCCCGCCCCCTCACAACAGACCACGCCCCCTCACACTAGGCCACGCCCCCGCGCAGCAGGCACACTTCTGTTAAGCAGCGTTTATATTTTCATTTCAGCTCCAAATTAGATCAGAAATACATTAAACTGAACTCTTTCAATAGTAAAAAAAGAGCGGTGGTGTCCGTTTACACAACAGCCACACTCCCAACGTGGAATTTTTTGAAAACGCTCCGACTCCGTGAAAACGATACTTTCCAAAAACGATCAGGCTCCATCTCATTGTGGACGTCAGAAACGTTGCTACTGCGCGTGCACACCATAGTTCTGTAGTAAATAGTTCTTCTGCACATGCTCAGTAGGTGGACAATAACATATGCGTTTGGATTCATGACAAAGACGAACAGCAGCGCCAACTCGTGGCCTGGCATGCTCATTACATCGTTGTGAAAATGTTCAACGTGTAAGATGATGCTTTTTTTTCACTTGAAATGCTGTGATGTAAAAACAAGACTGCATCCTCAAACAGGAGGTTGGATATGATGAGCGAGGAGCTAAACTCCACAATCTATTACAAAAAGTGTTTTGTTTTTTTTAAAAAGCACCAAAATATTAAAAGGATGATGCAGACACAAACTCAAACAGGAAGAAAATTCAAATTTATAGCTGAACAAACCTAAAAGCAAAAAAACAACAAAAAACGCCACAAATACGGTGAACACAAAGTGATCAACGCATCTTCACTATCAGCAGATAATAGTGAATATATAATGTAATTATGACATAACTTTTTTTTTTTTATGTATTTTTGGGTGTTTTGTTTGCGTCGCTCACAGGTTGGATGTTAAAACCTCATATTCAGCTTTCAGAGGGAGTCTGGACCAGATCCTGTAATCCACTACTGTGTGTGTGTGTGTGTGTGTGTGTGTGTGTGTGTGTGTGTGTGTGTGTGTGTGTGTGTGTGTGTGTGTGTGTGTGTGTGTGTGTGTGTGTGTGTGTGTGTGTGTGTGTGTGTGTGTTCCGAGTGCTCATCCCCCAAAATCCCAGATTAAGAGGGAAACCGCGCACACACACACACACAAGGAAATGATTTCCATAAAAACGATTACAGGGGATTTGTCAGGAGGAAAGAAACTCACCCGAAAGGATCCAGATCTGCCCCTCCTGCAGCGAAGGGGGGCTCCATGGGGTCCGGCCTGGGAAACAACACACACACACACACCAGACAACATGAGTATTTTCCCTGTTCTTCGGTCCAAATGGTAAAACCTCGTACTTTAACATCTTTTTGGATTGTGAGACAAATGAATACTCCGAAAACAATCTTTTCTTTAACTAATGTGAAATTGTATAAAAAGGTCGAAAGACAAATGTCACCTTTAAATCAATGACAACTAACAAGCAAAAGGAACTTCAAAGATGCAAAACAGACTTAGAGATTCCAAATAAAGCATTGCACATGTGTAAAAGAACTATTCACTATGGCCATGGTGTGCATGTGCAGTAGCAGCGTATCCGCCGTCTACAAGGAGAGGAAGAGTTCTTAAGAAGTTGCATTTTCACTCGTTGTGTAAACAGAAACCCAAAACAAAAGGAAAGTTTTGCGTTTTCACCTGAAAGCGTCGGATAAACTGGGCATGAAACAAAAGCACAAGTACAACTATTAAAATATAAAGGATTACATAAGGATACTCTAACCTTAAAAGATGGAGGAAAAAAAGCTTAAAGGGAAGCAAAGTAACTAGAAGAGAGAAAAACAAGGCGTTAAAATAAAATGATGGAAAAAGAACCAAAGAGGTGCAAAATAAACTGTGAAAACGAAGTAAAGTCACGACAGGCTTCAAAGTCACAAAACCACGGAAGATAAAGTGAATTTTTATTTCATTGTAGAAGAAAGAAAAGAAGCTCATTTTGAAGATTTTCATGTTTTAAAGAAATAAACCGTTTGAAAATATTAAAATCAACCTTCAGCTGCTCCTCACTTCCATCACCTTCAGCCTCCTCCTCCATCATCCTCCATCATCATCCTCCACTCAAATCTGTTTTTTTTGGTCGTGCTTTGTTTTGCTTTTCACCAGTAACCCCCCCCCCCCCCCCCCCTCCCTCCCTCCCTCCCTCCCCCCTTCCCTTCCCTCCCTCCCTCCCTTCCTCCTGGGACGAGGTGACAGCAGTCAGGTCGATAAAGTGCTGACATCACCTCACATCTCATCTGATCGGGTCACGGCTAAGAGGACGCAGAGAGGACGGGAGGACGGGAGGAGGACGGTCACAGGTCTGTGTGGAACAGAAAAAAGCCTTCACAGATATAGATTTCTCCAATACACGGACAAATCCGTCTCATATCAGGACCGATATATTTGTTAATTCAAACAAAGAAACCCCGAGGAACTCTTCAGTGGTTTGAATCAAAACAGCATCAAAAAAATCTGGTTTTTCTAAACTGAAATAGAGTTCAGTCTAATTCAAACTACTTCATCTACCGACTCACTTCTGCCGATTCCTTACTTTGAGGAGCTGAGGCCCCGTTTCCACGACAACGTTTTCAAGTGAAAACGCTAAACGCATTCGTATGTGTAAACGAGGGCCTTTCTGAAGTCTTGAGGTCAAACCGAACCAGACGTGCTCTGATCAGCACTTCAGCAGAGGAACAACGAACAGACACAGAGCGGAGCGGAGCGATCACCAACCAGTGAGGCTGACGAGGCCTGCTGGGGATCCGGAGCGGGTCGTTGTCCTCCGCTGCTCTCCTTCTTCTCTGCTCCTCCTCTGCCTCGTCTCGGCGACTCCTCGTCTCTGCTCGCTGTCCCGCCGCTTTGTCCCGAGCGGGCAGCAGCTGCTTCCTCACCGCCTCCGACAGCCCGTCCGCGTCCTTGAAGGCTCTGCCGAGGACAGACCGCCGTCAACTTCAGAGCATTTGAACTCTTCTCATTCAGTCACATTCTGTCTTCCTCCTGCAGGCCGGTGGATGTGTGTGGTTGTGTGTCTCTGTTCCAACACTCTCGTCTGGACGCTCGGACCTCGGCGCTGCCTCCTGAAGCTCCCCCGAGGCTCTCACGCAGGTAAAGCAAGAAGAAAACACACACCAACCTGTCGAAGGTGTGCAGCTGGTCGGCGTCCACGTGATCTCCGATGTTCACCGTCAAGTCTGAAACCTGCTGCGTGCTGCAGTTCTATACAAACAAAGAACATCAATAAACATCGGGCGGGCGCAAATTTTTTAATTCAGTAACAAGCCACCAGTGGGTGCAGACGGACATTATAAACCGCGTAAATGTTTCACACTTAAACCTGAGCTGATCCCTGGCCACTCTTCCTCGCTCCTTCCATCTTGGGAGCCGTTGTCAAAAAGTTGAGTAAACGAGCACCATTGTGTTATTTAGTCTGTAGCAGACATTTACATAATTTATCACATGTTCACAGCACAGGAGTCCAAATACACGGGAGAAACCCTTCACTGTGCTCTCAACCTCTCTAGAAAAACTCCCAATCTCTGAGCTGCTTTGCTTCTGAATGAAAATTGGAGCCAGAAATGAGCTCATTTTAACACAATTGTTTCTCCACTATGGACTAGGAAGTAAAGCAACGATTTAAAAGTGTGTTTATAATAATATGACGGGACAAGGCCGGCATGCTGCTGTGAAGGTTCCCACCACCAGGTTGAAGATCAAGGTGGAGTCCACAGAGATGGCTTTCAGCAGCATGTTGGTGTCAGGGTTGCTGGCTTTATATCTCAAACTGTAGAGCTCTTTGTTGCTGCTCCAGTCGGCAGGCAGCAGCTCGGACTTCTTATCAGAGCTGCGAGGCTGGAGGACAGGGAGGACAGAGAGGACAGTCAGTTAAACGTCAGGAATGGAGACAGAGCACAATGTCCCCACAGTCAGCTCCCACTGACACAGCTAGCTTGCTGAACGTGACAAGACACTTTCCCCAACTCGAGCAAACACATTTTGAATCCACGTGTCAGATTTCTTCAATCTTTTATTTGATGTCGGTCACTCTCAAGAGGCTAATTCGGGAAGCTAACCAAGCTAACTGCGACTTCGCCTGTACAGAATTCCCTTTGAAGAAACGCCGATTTAAGACATTTCGCAAACAGTTCAAGTAAATAAATTAAAAGCCCAACACAAGATGAGGTTTCTAGACGTTTAAAGCGCCTTCTTCAATTCGGCGTGTAAGTGATTCACTGACATGTCAATGTTGAAGACGTAGTTTTTGTCATTTTGTTCTGTGTGGTTAGTACGTGAATATTGTGACGGTAACAACGCACCTCGTCCCCGGAGCCGACACACCGGAAGCCGCTCTTGATCATCTCCCAGTGGACCAGACACACCACGGCGTCCTGCGGGCAGGAGATGCTGCCTGCCACGCAGGTGTACAACACCTCCAGTCCGGCCATGTTTACTCTCAGGGTACAACAACCCAGCGGAAAGGAAGAGAAACCGAAACCGAAGTCCGGGCGGAAGTTCAGCGGAAATGGGTCAACGACGGGGCGGAAGTCTCGGAAGCTTTACTTTCAAAGTAAAGTGGGGGAAAAATACAGAGTTTCCTTTTATTCTAGAAGTACTAGTAGAAGTAGAAGTTGTTGTTCATAGAAGTATTGGTGGGAGAAGTAGAAGCACAGAACAGACAGGCAGGCTCGCCGTGCTGAGTTCGCTCACGGAGCTTCCCGGTCGGGCGGAGCTTTACCGCTGGGAAGCACAGGAGAGGTAAGACGCTACGTGCTGCGACAATCCAGTTAGTAAAACATTTGCATCTTTTTTTTTAGCTCTATCTATCTATCTATCTATCTATCTGTCTATCTGTCTATCTGTCTGTCTGTCTGTCTGTCTGTCTGTCTGTCTGTACCATAAAATAATAGAAACTAATAATAAACATCATCATTGAATCATTGCAACAACACAACTACAGAGATTTTTGTAATATTCTTTAGTCATTTTTGTGTTGAGACGGTGAGGGGTGTTGTTGGCAGCTGTTGACATCGTAATGTAACAGTTACTTTTAAAGCAAGTAATCAGTAAAGTAAATAAGTTACTTTTCAAAGGAGTAACTAGTAATCAGTAATCATATTGCTTTTTCTAGGTAACTGTGGCAACACTGCTGACAACACATTGTCATGTTTTAATCTTAAGCAACTTGCTTATAAACGAGCAGCTTTTACATTTATTGAATTACACATACATTCTCTTGTATGCCACTGTTCTCTTTCGTACCGCTTTCTTATCCATCTTATCTACCTTTAAACTAATTGTGCTTAGAGTTGCTGCTGTGATGACAGAATTTCCCCATGTGGATTTAATGAAGTCTGATCTAATCTAAAATTTTGTCATAAATGCACATTGAAACGGCAGCAAGCTGTTTGTGTGGGAGTTGTTCTTACTGAAGAGCTTCACTGTCATGTGACGCTTCATTAAAGAGCACAAGAGACTATTCTTTCTTTGCTTTCAGCTACAGAACACATTTTGTCCCTCTCCTGTGTTTCACCATAAACATGCCCAGATCTTCCTTCCTTATGATGGCTGTTGGTATCTGGTACTTGGAGCTGCTGGTCTGACAGAAAGCTCAGTCCTGTTATGTGCTGCCATCCAGTGGCAAAATCAGGGAATGACAGTGTGGTGGGAAGAAAAAGCTCTTCACTCGAGAATCTTTTGTTTATTCTGCAGAACTTGTTTAAACATACGTACTACGGAAGAGTATTAGTACGGAAGAGTATTAGGGCCACTGAAGGAAAAAAAATTCGGAGGCTAAAAAAAACAAACAAAAACCTTCAGAGAAAGTCAAAGTCGAGATTTTTTTTTGCATGGAGAGACCGTCTATCCATCCCTCATCATTTGCCCATAGATGTGAATTCACATTAAATCACTTAAGTCTGACTATATATAGTTGCTTACTGCTTATGGACATGTGATTTTACACAGGATTTCCTTGATTAATAACAACACGTTTTAATAAGCAGCCCGGGATCCATACGGACACGTGTCTTTGTCCTTCGTACTCGACGAACTTCCGCGACGGAACAAGGCAGCAGGCTGCTTTGTCTCTTCTAGTCCTGATACTGATAACTGACCGTGTTTATGATCAAGATTCTGTCCTGAAGCATCTTTTCATCACTTTATTAAACCGCCTGATATGCATTTTGTAGAAGCAGTCACACGTGCTGGCATGTGGATGGACGGACTTTGTAAAATAAATATTTTTACCACCGTGAAAAAAAAATCTCGACTTTGATTTTTGAGTTTTTCTGGAGTGCATGAAGATTTATTTTTTTTGGCCTTCGAATTTTTTTTTTTCTTCAGTGGCCTTTGTACTCTTCTTACTACCTCCTGAGTGGCCATAAAGACAAACAAATAATAAAGTGAGGGAATAAGATAATAAGTTGTTGCCTCAAGTTAATAACGTGAGGGAACGAATTCCTATCTCGTGGCCACAGATTAAATTATCTTGTTCCCTCGTTTTATTAACATGAGGTAATGACATATTATCTCATTCCGTCACGTTATTATTTATTTTTTCTTTATGGCCACTCAGGGGTTCAGTGTGAACATGTTTAAAAGTAATTGTTTTAACATGTTAAAGCCACTTTAATCAGTGTTGAGGCACAAACATACTCCCGGTAGTACCCAGTGGGATAAATGCATAGTGGTGTAAAGATCTGCCTCAAACACCAGCCCCACACCCATTGCATTCCTCCTCAAGGAAGTGGTGTACACCGGTGTACGCAGCGTGTTCTGCAAAATAGAAAAATACAAAGTCACACAAACAGTTGAAGAGAAACTGTAAAAAAAAAAAAAAAAAACGACAAAAGAAACAGCATCGTATGAATATTAATTATAGTGTCCATGCCTGTAATCTGAGGTGGCAAGCCTCTATCGGGATGACTTTGACAATGGGCAGTTCAACAACCAACACTTTGGGTTTACTCCTCACTAAGCAGCCATTCTCCACATCCCAGTCTGCTCCCTCCAGATACAGACCAGACACGAAGCAGCCTGCAGGATAGAAGACTGTCAGTGTTCAGACCTGAAATCTGATCGTGCTGCATTTAATTAGAGTCTTTATATTACCCTGGCGGGGTTTCTCGCTGATCTCATCCTCACTGCGGTACTTGGTCACTTCTGTGTAGAGTGTAGAAAGATCCAGAGGCCAACCGTTCTCCCTGCATGCAGCTTGAACCAGAGCAGTTATGTAGGACTCTGGGATGTGGAGTCCTGACAGCCACATGACTTTTGGCTCTCCGTGCGCCACCTGGTGGACACATTACATATCAGACATTAAATATGTGCTCAGCTAATTTGTTCCGTTTCAGATTAATGATGAAGGCTTCTAGAGAGTCCAGTGAGAAAATATCCACGCTGTACCAATCCTCACCCAGTAGCTGTACTGTTCATAACGCCTCTTGAAGTGGCTCGACCAGTTCCCCAAAGACTTCAGAGTGTCTGGTGCCAGCTTCTTCCAAATAGCTGGAATCTGACCGTTGAAAAGGGCCGAGGCCACCTCTTCAAGCTCGCTGCTCATGCCCACTTCACCGCTCAAAGCCTGGGGGACACGGGAAGATGTGAACACATCCAAAGTGGAGGGGGAACCAATACCCGACACGGGGCAACACATGCCAGGTCAGTTTTCCATAATCTCATCGTACCTTCTGGAGCTCAGCAAGAGACAATTGGATGCGGACCAGGAGCTTGTTGAAGCGTTCCAGTTCTTGAAGCAGAACCACTGAGGTTGGCGAGATCTCTGTTCCAAACTTCTTACGGATCACATCCAAATCGAACAAATCGGGCAGCTTGTTCTGAATGTCCTTGGCCATCTGGCTGATGTACTCATCCCGGCTGATGTTTCCACCTGAGTCACCTGCACGTTTAAAGGCCAATAGAGACAAAAGAATCACGAGACAGCGTTTGACGGAAACGTCAAGCATGAGGTAAGAGCAATGGACGATGTCAAAACTGACCTGTCTGAGGCTGAAGGTCTATTAAGTGAGACCACATGTCTTTGACTGCATGTGTGTAGTATTCTATCTCTGCATTGGAGTGAAGACCCAGTACCTCAGGTGTGTTTGCCAGCGGCAGGTTCTTAATCTCGTCTGTAAGATTTTACAAAGTGAAACTGTGAGTGTCAGTGAACTACAGAAAAGTTCTTTTTGTGAGCAGGGTGAAAAGTAAGCTGTGACGGTTACTGACCAACATATGTTTTCATTGGTCCGTGTGGAGGGATCTTGTAATCAACATCTTGGTTCTTGAAGAAGTGGAACTGTCGAAAGGTGTAGAAAAGGAAGTCTCCAAAGTACTCATCCATGTAGACCGCCAGGATCCTGCGATCAAAGCTGTCTATTGCTCGCCCACCATACATCACCTGATCAAACAATATACAGGCGGATGTAAGTGTGACACACTACAGTTCACATTATGAAATAGGTTTAGCCTTACCTCCCCAATAAGGTATTTCAGACTTCCCCAGGGTATGTTGCTTTCTCCTTGGTCGTGAGCCTTTGTCAGGTACGTGTTGAGGATTTCCATGCACACCTGTTGAGCACAGTTACAAAGTTCAAAACACTGAAATGGTAAAAATGAGTGACATTTACTCCTCAGTGAGTCACGTCTGACAGAAAACGTTTCTAATACGTCGTTGACTGCCCGTCCACTTACAAAGAAATCCGACTCGCTGAAGTCATATGAGACGTTCCAGCCAATCTTTCCATACTTGCGCCTCTCTTGCACCACTGAGTGGAAGAAAGCCAGAACGTACACAAGGCTGCGGAAGGCAGGATGTGGGCATCCAGTCAAAGCCTCACTGGAGATTTTGGAGTATATGGCCCTCATGTTCAGCTTTAGACCATTAGGAGGCTCCGTTACCACCTGTAAACATGAAAACGTAAAGACAACTTTAAAATCACAAAATGAAAGTGGCGTTTATACGTGTTATTACACTTTCATCTCTTGTTTGAAGCAGCGCCGACACTAAGATGTTCCAAAAGTAATCCTTCTGGATAGAATTTATACATTGTCGAGAGTAGTGAGAGAACATGGAAAGTAAAAATGGTACATATGTGATTTTAAAAAAGAAAAAAAAATATTGCACACACTACCAACTCAGTATGTCTTGGCTGCCATCTTGAAAAAAAAAAGATGAGAGCTGAATAGACAACATGTTTCACCTTCCGGGACTTTTGCAGAATGCCAATGGGGAAATCATTAATCGGGTTTGTTGTAATCCACAGGCGAAAGTTAGGGTTGGGCTTCGTGATCCTCTCTAAAGCCTTCTCCAGCTCTTTCAGCCACTTCACCAGCAGGTGGCAATTCTGTAGCATCAACCACTGACCTCGAGCCGCTGCCTTCTCCAACAATTCTAGGGCCACCTTTAGAGGATGCACAGGAGACAACGCCTCAGCTTCTTCACCTTTTACCGTTTCATATAATATGTGTCACATTCAATTGCAGTCGGGAAGAAAGATTTAGAACCTTTTCTTGGCCTTGGCCCATTGCAAGAAACTTGAACTTGCTTCCGCCAAAGCCTGACTTTTCTGCGAGCTTCATGAGGTCGTTGGCTGGGTCAGAGCCAGGACTCAAAATGAAGACAATGGGGGAGAAAGGTGTGCTCTGTTCATAGATTGCATCAAAGTTGATCACGGGGGGCTGTACATATCTGAGCATTAAAAACAAAAATAAAGAAAATGTCAGAGATTGATTTCCTTCAGTTGAAACAATTATTAGAAAAAAAATAGATTCTGTCTGCATGGTTTAGAAAATGTGTTCAGTTTGCTTGAACTTCACCACAGTGACGTGCTTTATAAATATGTACTCTGTGTACTAAATGCATACTTGACTTAGGTTGCTTAGGTCCATACCATCACATAATAGCCTAACGGGAGGTTTTGCATCCCTCACTGCAGTTTAACAGCAAAGCACTGAGCCATCAGGTTTAATGAGTCACACTGAAGAAAACTCTAAAAGAGGCTGAAACACAAAAGAACTGGTTGTATGCTTGTAATGGCCTACCTTACCCAGCACGTCTAAAAGACTTCATCTTTGGTTTCTAAAACTTTGGCACATTTTATAAGTACAGCGTGCATCAACATGCAAGATATGTGATATATGCCCATCGTAGAAAGCTTCATTTGTACGGTATATGTAGAAAAGCGAAAGCCTCACTTCTCGCCCATGGTGACGGTGACATAGTCTGTCACAGCTCTGTAGACTCTATCGACGCGAAAGCAGCGCAGCAGCAGCAGCTTCTGAAAGGTCGACAGGTTCTCCTTGAAGTTTGAAGGAAATGGAGTCTGTTCTGGCGCATCCAAGTCAAACCACTGGGGAGAGATAGAATAAGAACTGAAATCAGTTTTCGTTGATTAGGTGACACTGCGGCAGTTTCTCAGGTTGGCATCACTCACAGACATCCACTCAGTAGAATCACTTTCAATGTCATCAGGCAGCGAGCCGAACGGATCAGGAAAGAGCTCAGAAAGTTTGATTATGTCCTCCCAGCCCTGATTTGGAAGCCACTCACAGGGCTTTCTGCGTTGACTTTTTTCCAGAGATATATTACCTTTGCACATGAAGTGAGAACATATGGAGTTATTGTATGTATTTGGGGTTTTTTCCCTCCACTGTAATTGGCTTAATTATTAATGTTGAACTTGTCTCACCCTTCATAAAGAATTCCAGGTCCTCCTGAGTTACCTTCTCTTGTGCCTGCTCAATTTTGATGGTCATGGTGAAGGAAAAGAGCAGTTTGTGCCTTTCAAACAGTCCTAGAGACATAAAATCACAATGATTAAATATTTACATTAAATAAACGTGTTTTGATTATAACATTTTTCATTAATCGACATGAGTTGTTGTTGTTTTTGTTTTTGTCTACCTGTGCATCCGTAGTTATAGACGTTGTACATCAAAGTGTTCATGATGTTCTCTAGCCTTTTGGGAAGGGCAGCGTCAGGCAGAGATTTTCGCAGTGAAAAGTCAAAGACTCCCAGGTAGGAAGCCAGGGAGTATTGGTACATGGTGTTAACCAACGCCATCTCTGTCAGCACAAAGAACAGGATGGCTCCACACTTGGCTGCGGGTCGGTATTCGTCTCTGAGTTTATCAATGTCCTCTGACGTCTTTACAGCCAAATGAAGTTTCTCGAATACCTTAAAGATGATTAAATGAAATGGATTAATGATCGCAGTGAAATTGATTTCGTTCCATGATCTAATTAACACTTCCTCCAGTCAAACGGACCTCCCTGGCTTTCAGTTTCGTTACTTCCAACGTGTCAATAAGCTCTGTGTTATCCAGCATGTTGCCTGTAGATGTGGCCAGCTCTTCCAACAAGGAGTCTCCGAGGTTTTTCAGAAGCTTTTTGTTGTTGCTCGTCTCCTGGATCAAACACTTATGCTGTTCCTCCAGCTCTTTCTTCTCAAACCCCATTATGACGCTCAACAGCTGGTCCTCCAAACCCTTCTGGGTCACTGCATGTAACATGAGCACATGAAGCAGCTTGACACAAACTGACAACACAGCATAGTGTTTGAAAGACTAAAAACAAAAGCTGTCTCGTGAAAAGGCTCCTACCAGTATAGTTAATGACCATGGATTTTCCAAAAACTGATGGAGAATATTTGGGGTTAGCCAGCTTGGTGTTGAGGTACAGTTTGAAGTTGGAATCGTACTCCACTTCCTTGTCGCCCAGCGTAACCACTTGTCGGCCCTCTGCTCCTTTCACGTTTTTCTCCAGGACGTTGTCAATCACAGGGTCAATGTACTCGTCCACATCTTGGATTAGAAATGGGAAGCCATATTTGATGGCCATCTCCAGATGTTTCAGGAAGTCTGGATCGTTGAAAGATGAAATCTGGGACACAGTGGTTGATCAACTTGTCAGGGCTGCGTGTCATGAATACTCAATATTCAACATTCATAATATATAAGTGTGTCTTCTTTTGTACCTTGAGATTATTGTTTTCCTCTTTCGTCTTAATCCAGTTGAGGGCTTGTTGCTGCGGGTCAATACACAGCGGGAAGCGGCTCCCCCTGGTGGTGAGAATCCCATTCTGCACAGAGAGTTCATCTGGAGGCAAACCCTCTGAATCCCATCTGTTGCAAAGATTTATTTTGCATGCGGTCAACATACTGACAAATCTTTTATTTTTTGTTAAACACAAAACATATCATAGACTAAAAAATATCTTGCATAGAGACTTTTGTTTGTAATTAAATTCAAATACTCACCTGCTGATTTCTACCTCATCAGAAAGAAGGTGTTCCACTTTGAAAGGCTGACTCAAAGGGATGCCTCTTTCCTTCACATCTTGGGTCCATGTGTTGTACACCATTTCATTCCTGAAGTCCCAGCTGAAGGCCCCCTCATAACTGAGGAAAGCAGCACAGATCAGACAGTCACCCAGGAGACGCACACGCCGCACCTTCAACTCCTCCAGATCCTTGGTCCACCTGAGTCGGGAACAAAAAATGGAGCAGACAGTTAATGATGAAAACAAACTTCTGAACGAGCTGGCTGAGGACTTTAGTAGCAAGTTTATTGCCTTTCAAAACCTCACCGTTCATTCTCAGAGCTCAGACCAGAGATGAGTTTGTCAGCAGCTACCAGCCTTCTCTCCATGAGCTCAGCTTCTTCTTGGAGCAACTGTTTCTCCTCAATAGCTGCTTTGTACTTGTCTCCGAGAGCCTGCAATTCTTTCTGGAGATCATTGAGCTCACTTTGAATGCGCTCCAGTTCCTGCTTACTCAGGAAGAAGTTCTTCTCGAGGCGGGCCACCTTGAGAAACAGAGCAACATGTTTGTATGACGCGTCTTTGTTCAGCTATGAGAGGGCGGAACAGCACTTTTAACATTTACCTTTTCTCTCTTGGGCTTGATTTGCTTCGAAACCTCACAGTAACCCATGATTGCCTCTACAAACTTCAGCATTCCTGAACCCGCCTTGCTGATGGCCTGCATCTCCTCAAGGCTTGTGTGGAGGTTCTTGAGGAAGCCTAGCCGCAGGAAGTGCAAAGGAAACAGCAGTGAAATATTGTAAATACCTCTAACATGAGAGGAATATTTCTATAACTATCTACAGTTTGTTGGTTGGGGCTGCACAGCGACACAGTGGTCAACACACTCCCCTCATAGTGAAAAGGCCATGGGTTCAAATACTGGCTGGGGCCTCTCTGTGTGGAGTTTGCATGTTGTCCATTACCCTGAACAGGATATTAAGCAGCATAGAAGATGAATGGATGGATTGTAGGTCTCTTACCTTTGACGGTCCTGACCTGGGTGTTATTGATAGTGTCATAATCCATGTCTATCAAAGTACGGAGGAAGTTAGCTTCGGACATCATCCCCTTGGCTGACTGCCAACTGATTTCTTTGTAGCCACGAAGCACCAGGATGCACTCGCAAACTACTTGCACTTGTTTGGGTGGCTTGGCGAAAGATCTGTACAAAGAGTCAGTGGAAGAAGATGAACGAGACAGAAGAGGGTGAGTGGACGAATTCACCAAATGACTTAAAGTTGTTTTTTTTAAATCAGGCATGTTAAGACATGGATGAGTGTACCGGATCTCAGTGACGTCAGATTTTTCCAGGCCTTGCAGAGCAATGCGAGCGGCCTCTAATGCTGGAAGAGCTTCAGCCAGGGAACTCTCAGCTTCTGTCTTCTCTACAGCTATGACTTTGTTCTGTTCTTCAATCTCTTTGGCTTTGTCTTCTGCCAGATTCTTTTTCTCCCCCGCTGGAAGAAAATGGAACCGATAGTTCACACTTGTCCTTGGGTTTCAGAGAGCTAAAAAGTACACAGTGTGCATTATGATCGTGAGCTAGAAGAGGCAGGTGCACACTGACCAACGCTTGTATTTGTAGAAATTTCATCCAGCAGGGCTTCGCATGCTGTTGACTTTTCGGCGAGGATGATTTTCTGATCTGCAAGCTTCACATTCAGTTCAGTGAGCTTCTCAGTGGCTTCCTTTAGTTTATCTAAGCCTCCCTCTAGACGCTTGCACTGAACTAGAATTTAAAAAGAAAGAAGAGAAAAAGTCAAGAGTCGTTGTAATCATCACAAACATTTTTAGGTCAGCACTCATGGCACCAGTCAAATATTTTCAGCAGAGATGCAGAATCTAAATCATGTTTTATTTTTTACCCAAGGTATGTTGGTCCTTTTCCTTCAAGAGGTTACAATAGGTGCTAATGAGGTCCAAATAATTCTTTGGGGTGACATAGTTGCAACGTCTGAGCTTTTGCAGGAATAGCTTGCTGTAGTCACCCACAGACTGATGGACCATGCATACATGCTCAATAACTGCAACGGAATGGTCTTCAGGGATCATCGGATTTTCACCTGTACAAAACAATGCGATGGAAATTGAACACTCAAAAATGACAACAAAATTTCAGATAAGAAAAGCATTTCAAAAAGCATGTGTCTTTACAGACCCAGAAAAGACTGAGCCACAGCGAGTAGTGCCTGCGGAGGCCATGGTGAAAACCAGTCGATCACAGTGTTATTCATCAGTCCTGAGAGAGAGAGAAAGTACAGTCAGTGACAAAACATCTGAGATTATACGAAATTAATTCATTGCCCAAGACTTATTCCACCTGGAAAGTTCCGACAGCGTGTCCTCAGGGTGTCTCCCACGGGAGACATTCCTAAAACAATGTGCAGATTGTTGGCACTCTTGTTGACAAAGTACTGCCACACACTGTCTTTAGAGGGACCGGCTCCCATCCTAAGAGCCTCATCACGAAGCTGGTTAAGAAGTGGTTCCTTCTCCTCATCGGGGAACAAAGCAGGAACAATGCCTATAGGAGAGTGAAAATGTTATTGCGGCTATAACTTTTAAGAAAATGCAACTGAGTTAGAGCCACAAGACCGGTATCAGACCTGAGGTCAGCATGTTGTTAATAAGCTCCAAGAAGCCTTCCTCGGCAACATGAGCATCAGTAAACAGGAACACCGTCTTTTTATTTTCAATGCCAAGCTTCAGGTACAGTCCCTTCAGGTCATCACGGAGGTTATTTTCATTGTACCCTCTGCTCAATGTTATCTCAAACACCTAAAATGGACAGGAAGTATAATTACCAGATGCTGAAAAATTCATTCATGAAAACATTTTACTACATTTTAGAGTAGTTTCAGTCTATTTTCTACTATTCCACGAAAAGGTTATTGAACAATCATGTGTTTCAACAACCTCACATCCAGCCGCAAAGGCAGCAAGCTTGGTGAGGGACTGCTTCCCAGAGCCCCCGACGCCAACAAGCAGCGCGTGGCCTCGATCAATACGAATTATGCGATGTATGCGTGTTAGATGTTCCAAAGCATCATCAAACAGGACCAGGTCCATCCTTGACTTGTTTTCATTGTATTCCTCTAATATTTCCTAAAAGAGGACAAAGGTCAATATAGATCACTCATTAAAATAAATATCTACTATATGAAAGTGGTATAATATTCTAAAATAAACAGACTGAGACCTGGATCGTAATTAGTGGCTCAGTTAATATTCGGGCAATACCTGAAAGAGGGCCTTTGAGGCATCATAGTCTTGTATGTCGTCATAAACCCTTGAATCAGCTTCTTGAAGTGCCGTGTCGTAGTCTCCGAAAAGTATTGGGTCTTTCATGACCGCTTCCAGGTTTGATGGGAAATGCTCAAGAATTAAATTCTTGATGTGGCCTTGGACCTGGGGGAGAGAATGGTCTCTATTAGTAATTCCAGTTGAAGTAACAGCTGCACACATTCTGTTTGTCCCAATGCTTTAAATATGAAGCAGGATCATGAATTACCAAAGCTTTGTCAGTTTCATCAATGAGCCTGTCATGGAAGATTCTCAGGCATTCATTTCTCCACACACGAACAAACTGGCTGACAGTCAGATATCTGTTGAGTATAAACCAGAAAAATGAGAGAAATCAAACACATTTAGAAGCTCAGTCTTCTAGTGAATCTACTACTGCGTAGTAAACCTGTCAGGCTTGGTGAGGACGAGTCCACTGTAAACTCTTGACAGGTCCCTCAGGTTGAAAATGTAGTGGAACTTGGATGGCGTTGGGGGCAGATCTTTGATGATCATGTTGTATAGGTCCAGAGTGCAGGAGGTGACCTGATCACAAGCCGTTTGTATGGCCTCTTGAAATGGCTGAAAATAATACATTTATTTATCAAGATGTCCAAGATTTGAATTTGTTGTGATGACTTTGAGAAAGGTGCACTTACTCTGGCATGGCCTCTGATAATGGAAGCGTAGATAAGGTGAAGAGACTCCACTGTTGGGAAAGGTATGCTGAAGACGCTGAACAGTGAGGTGAAGCGAGTATCCACCGCATTTCTTCCTCCTCCTGCTTTCCCCATGGCAGCAATGAAGCCAAGATCCTTGAGGGTTTTGTACTTAAGTTCTTTTCCTCTGTCATATAAGCCCCCTCGGTCCAACAGCAGCTTCAACAGTGCAATCGGCTGTTGTGTGCCGTAACTATCCACCTGGAAAAAGACCTCAGACATTCAAGTACGTGCTACCATGCCTCAGATATGGAACATACGTCTTGGCTGAGAGCTTTGAAGAGCCACAGTACCTTTGGCATATTCATGTCATCTATAAAGATCAATAGTCTTTTCCCTGGTGGAGGACCGTAGGTCTCCTTGGTCTTTTTCTCCACATTGGCCTCCAGATTTCTTTGCAGGTCCAATGAAGTTGTTCTGGATGAAAAGTTGATGGTCAAAGTCATCTAAAAAGAAAATAAATATGAGTGAATGAAAATAACATTAGGAATAGACATATTTGCATCGCAAGAGACTAAACGTACTCTCGTATCTGTGTCAACATTCTTCAGGAAGTTGTGAATTGTGGCAGTCTTAGAGGTTCCAGACTCTCCAACCAGTAGCACTGGCCTCTTTATCTTCACCATCTGTTCCAGGATCCAGCCGGCTCTTGTGGTCTCAACAGTTGGCACTAAAGCAAAAAAAAAAATGAAGACAAAAGGTTTTGATCGTTTTTGTACATGTATTCACATTTGTTTTAAGTCCTTGATTCACAATAGTTAAAAAACATACCTAAGATATCTGTGAATTTCATTTCAGGGTTATGAATGTATTTGGCCACCAGAGAACTCCAGGGAACCCACTTCTCTTGTGTCCCATCGAAGTGGAAATCATACAGAGTTGGTAGGTATCCTGTCAGAATGTAATTATTTATTATTAAAAATCCCATACTCTTAAAGAATTTACTTGAAAAAGTAACATTTCTATAGTGAATCATATTGATGACTCATTAGATTTTACCTGGTATCTCTCCTGGTCCAGCCAGGGTATTGTCATCATACACTGGGGTGAGGCAGGAAAGCTTTTTTAAGAGATCGTCAAACTGGATCCTGCCACTCTCTAGCAATGTAGCACCAAGTGAGCAGCACAGAGCTTCAAGAAAGTAACCCTCCAGGACTTCAGCTCTGTTGCTCTTCTGCTCCAGCAGTGCATCCAGTGTCAAACACAACTGAGTCACCTGAACATAAATCAGAGCGTACAGTTCAATTAAATACCCTCCATATAAAACCATATATCCATCGCCATCAATTATTTTTCCCTAAACAGAGAATTCAAACACTGAAACATATCATAAATTGATGGAATTAACATACCATATTTAGATCTGTCTGAGGGACAACAGTCTTCAGTTTCTGGCCCTGTTTGCCGTCAACAATACCATCCACAATCATATCGATAGAGCTGTGCACATATTTATCAAACAGCCTGTTGAGTTCTGCTTGTTCCTGGAGGAGGAAAAAGAAAACTTTGTTAATATTGTTGATATTATCAAACTATAAACAACTACAGAGAATGAAATGATGAACACACATACTTTGACAGGCCTGGTGTGCAGCCATTTTTTCCAGTATGGGGTGTAGCGCAGATTTTTGGGGTCAACAAAAACCATTCCACAGCGTGAAACAGTGGCCGGGGAAGCGTACTGAAGGTCACCAACCTGTAGCAGCAAATATTTACATGAGCTTTGAAAGTTGCATAGATTAATGAGTATTTTGAGAACAGTTGTCTTTTTTTTTTTTTGTGTGCAAATTCTGACAAACCTCAAACAGCAGCGCGCAGTGATTCTGCAAACGGATTCGTTCACCATTCGCTAAAGTGAGAAGTTTGTTATCATCCATTACCGAGTTCATATTCTCCACCCAGAGAGCATCCACGTCCCCGTCGAACAGGATGTACCTGGGAGCCGAAGACATATTTCTACAGAAATGCTTTGCTGCTTTTCCTCATGTTTCTCTGGAGTACATTGCTCGTAATTGTGTTTGAATCGAATGACTGAGTTGAGCTTCTCGGGAATGTTTCACCTCCGCTCTTGTTTGTCTGTCGGCCTGTTGATTTCACGGAAGATGTTTGACAAGATCCCATCAGTCCAGTCTCGAGTGTCAGGATCCAGAACACCATATAGCTCAATCACACTCATTGCTTTAGGATTCAGTGGATATAGCTTAGTGTGTAATCCCAACCTGAAGACGAGATAGAATGAAATGTAGTAACATCAACACAGAAATAAAAAATCCACTTAGGAAAGTGGGGTTATTGACACTGACTTGGTCTGAGCTTGACACAATGTGCTGATCACAACCGATTTCCCTCCTCCTGTCGGGCCCACAATCATGGTGGTGTGCCTGGTCATCATGGTCTCATACATCTGCACCACTTTATCAACCTGATACCACAAACAGAGCATAGAGATAATATAATATAATAATAGAAACATAAGTAATAAATACGTCAGTGGGCAAAATATTTCTTGTCAGTAAACGTCAGCTGTCGTGACTCTACAATCGTAGTCAAGGTGTGAAATGTAAGATTCTGATGAAAGACCTGGTTAGGAAGTGTGAGATATTTATTCCCTTCCAGGACGTCTTCTACAGCATCATTGAAGTTGGGATAGCGAACACGGGGGCAATCCAGCCCGGGGAACAGGTCTGAGATCAGCCCAAGGAACAGAGGGACATCCTCAAACACAAACTTGGGCTGGTTCATGTCCCTGAGGGCGCGCATCAACACCACATCCTGACCAACGCAAACGATGGGTAAGGTGGTTAATGAAAGATAGAAAACTGATAGCATGAGGTCGTGTGATGGTGCGTTATCAAGACACAAATGTTACTAAATACTTTGTGTATTCTACATAATAAGTTAAACTTTAATCAGATGGATGAAGATGTAAATAAAACATAAAAATGTTCCTTTTTGTCTTTACCTCACTGAGGTCTGATGAGCCTCTCTTCAGCTCTCCTGCCATCACTAAAACAGATTTAAGTGCTCGCAGGCCAAAGTCATAATGAGACTGTTTGGACAGCTGCTCACGAGCCAGTTTATACAAAACTGTCATCTTCTTTGCCAACGCCTGAGAAGGAGAATAACACAGATCTTAAAAACTTATGGTTTGGAATGTCCGCAATCAGCATTAGAAAATATCAGAAAACGACCAAGACAAAGTATAAGAAATGATCTTTGAATCTCCAACACAAATATAGAATATTGTGAAAATGCAAGTATATTGCTCTCTATGCAGAGCTCTTGTTTGTTTGTTTGTGCGCGTTCGTACCTTGGCCACGAGAAAACCCTCGGAAAGGAGCATAATCTCACAAATCGTCTGAAGGTCCGGTACAATGACCACCACCGGCCTGAAAAGGGCTTTGACTGATTCTGGCAGCTCTGTGCGTCCCGCATACCCAGGGTTCATTGTGATGAAAATCCCAATGCGGTCATCCAGGCGGATCTCCTGGCCTTCAAACTGATGTGCATTGGTGAAAGAAAAGACATTGTTTAAACAAACGTTTGAAAACAGATCCTTGAATATATCAGGAAAACATTGTAGAATAATCTTTACATGCTGTGGCATAACGACAACAGGCATACCTGGAATCTTTCCTGGTGTAGAATGAGAGCATTGCGGATCGTTTGAATTTGGGAGGAGATGACAGATAACACTGAAGCGTCGATACGATTAAATTCATCGAAGCAGCCCCAAGCTCCACACTGGGCAAGGCCAGAGAGAATTTTACCCACAGCCTACAAACAGAGAGAGGGCAGGGGATGTTTAAAGTGTCAGCATGAGCACCAAAGCATTGCGGGATGTCACATGGTTAGGGTTATGGGATACACTTAATTTTTATTTTACAGTTTCTTTACAAACCCGTCAGTCCTTTCAGTGCCTTACCAAGTAGTCCATACCCTCACCGCAGTTTGTAACCACACAGAGCAGACCTAAGGCCTTAGCCAGATCTTTGGTGGACTCTGTCTTTCCTGTACCAGCCGGTCCAGCAAGAGCAGCACCCAAGTGCATGGACAGGGCCTGCATTAAAAAAAACAAACAAAACACACACACACACACACACACACACACACACACACACACACTGAGAATAACATTTTGTAGCCTGGGATCACAAACAAAACTATTTATGTGTCAACTTCGGTGATGTAAAGCCGGAAAGCACGTCAGACCTGTGTGAGCGTGAGGTAAATTCTGTCTGTCAGTGGAGTGATGACCAATCGACCATTTAAGCCCATGTATTCGTAGCCATAAGAAAATGATGCGCTGCACTGATGCACAAAGAGGTCGTCGGTTTTCGGTTCCCAGTAAAATCTCAGTTGGCTTTCCCACTCAAATTCTCGTGCATCCATTATGCTGAAAAGATCCATGTTTATTCTATTATTGTATCAACACTGAACATGGCGTCATTTGTAAGTAGACGATAGTACAATCAGTGAATGTTACCTATTTTGGACAAAGCTATCCACAATGTCTCTTGCATGGACATCAATGATAAGCACAGTGTTGATCTTGCGTCTGTCATTTTTCCTCATGGGCTGAGCAATGCGTGTCACCAGCTCATCGATCTGCTGGTGCATCTTTTCAGCATGCTTCTTCATTGCGTGCTTCTCGCCTTTCTTCACGTTCTTGAACATGTTCTCCACCTCCCAGGTCCACCACACCTGACTCGCAGCCAGTACGACCATGCCCTGGTACAGTAACATCCAATCCACCCTGAGAAACACGGGAAGGACAATTTTACTGTGAACTTGCCGTGGCCCGTTCGCATACAGACGTATAGGAAATCGCACATCCGAACAAAGCTTTTACACACACCTGCTCCTGTCCTCACAATAGTGAAATATTGCTTCTTTGGTTATGAGCCGGTTAGTCCTCCTCATCTCCAGGAGCACCTCCATCATCCACTCCTCCACTTTACCCTGGACTGGGACTGGTTTTCTCAGCTCCATCACTTCACCCTCGGCTGACACCATTGCTCCAACCACCAACTCTCCGTTGGGCTCAGCATCAAATCGCAGAGATGCTATGTTGTCATACATCTGATGGAAGACAAAAGGTACACACACTTAGAATTACACACCTACATGATATATTTGACATATCATTTCCTACTGTTTTAACTTTATGAGGCCATACCTTGATCATGTGCTCCTGGACACAAGTAGGATCACTACTCCCTAAAATACTGAGCAGTTCATCATCAGAAATGAAGAAGAAACGAGGAAACGCATTCCGCTTGGAGTCCAGGTACTCATTAAGACTCTTCTGGCACTTCCCAAGACCGTCGCTCAGGGCCTGCAGATCAGTTAGCCGGTTTGGGACCAGGCAACATTGCTTAATGTTTGGACTATTCATTGTGCTGCTCATTATCTACACACGATAAAACACAAACAAAAGAGATGACATTATTTTCACATCCACATAAACAGAAAATAAATTGAATTGGGTTAAAATTGTAGTAACGCTCACGTCTTTAAATTTTTGGTCGATGTTGTCAAACTTCTTTGCTTCCTCGGGTAACTGTGAGCAGATGTCTCCACCAATAAATATGCTCCCCAGGTACATCCATTTTCGTTGTACCGCCAACCATGCCTGTGCCGAATACATTTTCTTTGTAAAGATTTTGTTCACGAACTAAACACAAGTAGGAAGCACTGTTGACTCGCTCTCACTGACCTCGATAGTCTCACTGATTAGAGACAGATCTTTTTGTAATTGCTGAATGGTGCCCAGGAAGGGTCCGACAAATCGGCTGCCAGCCATGCTTTGCAAGCTCAGGATGTCATTGTCCACATTCAGCAAGATCTCATCTACCGCACCCAGAATGGAACCACGTTTCTGAGTGCCTTTAACATATGAAACCACACTGAACTTCATATTTTCCCATGTCTCCGCCACTGCCTTCACTCCCTGTAGGCACACATAGAAACTCAAATGACAACATAGAATACAAACATTGATGGTACTGATACACTGATACAAGTCATGGTAAATGCCAATATCAGATAAATCTTGCCTTTTCGATACTGAGCTCCTTCACGGCAGAAGTGACAATGTCCCCGATAACATCTACATATTTGTGCAGTTCCATGGCAAACATGTGTTCCAGGGTGAATGTGTCTGCGTTCATGGAAAAGCTCGTACCAGTTCTTTCAATGAGCTCCTTCCAGTGCCTAAAGCAGAAACATTTGGTCATATTTTACAGATTATACCTTAAACCTCCTTGGCGAAAACATATCCTCAATACTACTGTGTTACAGCCTGACTGATAAAAAGCAGTCTTCAAACCTGTCTCTGAGAGCTTCATTCTTCAGGTCCAGCAATAAAGGTAGAGACTCCCTGAACTCTTTCATACGTCCATCTAGAAATAAGGCAACGGGCAAGGCTCGCACGTCTTTAGGCAGCTTCCTCAGTCTTTTGATGAAATCTTCAACACCATCCTGTAACACTTGAATGTCTAAATGGACCCACAAGGTCTGGGACCACTCTGTCTTTGCGTCCTGAAAAATGTAAGACACATACAAACATAAGAACGATGTCAAGCACACTTTTTGGTATGTCGTAAGGTCCTTTTCTAATCTTCAACGGATAACAAGCGCCATCCCACCTTCTGATCTCTATATATGTCATATATCTGCCGAAATGCCTTCATGTCCTTTTGAATGCTTGCAATCTCTGGGTAGGCAGTAATAGGAAGGTCCAAAAGCTTCTCTGCATTAGTTAGGTCCTGTTGTGCTGCCACCATCTTTTTAAGATCTGCTTCATATTTTCCCATAATTGTAAGTCCTGAAGACAAAAAAAAAAAGAAGAAAAAAAACAGAGTTTCTCCACGACAATTCAACATTTCACATGTAATATGATATCGTTATGGATACAGCAACTTCAGCAGCTGAATGTACAAGTACCTTTTTCCAAATCGTCTCCCAGAGCTCCAGGGCCATGCATGTTGAAGCTTTCAGCAAATATAGACAATTCTTCTTTGAAGTCGTCAATGTTTTTCTCAGTCATCTTTCAGAAGAATGTATGAAAGAAAGGTAGAAATGATAGCTATGCTCTTTGATATTTAAAAAAAAAAATCCATTAAATAAATTTGTATAGAATTGATGTTTACCACAGTAAACGATTTCTTGACATCTTTCAGACTGCGATCCACTCGTCTGGATTCTGTAAACAGATCCTTCCACATCTGCTCAAAATTGGCCAAGAGCTCCAGTTCATCGTCTTCAACCTTGACAACATTGAAACAGAGGCTCAACACTGGAAGTCATATCAACCTTCAAGGCAACAATTCAACAATAGACACATCGTACCTCCACTTGGTACATGGCCAGGGTCCGATATCTTTCTTTAATGCTGAGGAATCTCATCTCCACTTCAAAAGACGTATCCCTGATAGCAGAGACGGTGCTCAGAACAGACTTCAGGGCTTCAAAATTGTCAGGGCTCTGTTCCAGGCTCTTTGTGAATTGCTGTTGTATGAGGTAAACATAAGAAAAACATATTTATAAGACTTTTTTTTTTTTTTTTTTAAATGACAACAATGAAATCAGTCCATGAAGAGAGTAGCGCGATACAGCACCATGAGCTCAGCTCTCAAGTTGAAGAGATCCTCTTTGGCAGGCTTGTGAAGAAAACCACCGAGTGACGTGATCCATGACTCAGCAGTTTGCCGCACCGTGACAATCAGAGCCCCGAGGTTTAGTCGGATGATGTGCTCGTTCCTAAAATGAGGCTCCAACATCACTTCCTGTTGAATGCGGGTGAAAAACTGCAGCTTGTCGTCATACATGACGCAGGATGGATTCTTTGCGGCAAACTTTTCATTCACAACGGTTATGTTTTTTTCCCAAAGGGCCCGGTAGCGTTTCCAGTGGTGAAGGTACCGATCCACAGACAGGAGCAACTGCTGTACGCTCTGGGACACGCTCGTGGCACTTTCATTTATCCGAGGATGCTGAAGCACGTCGCCACAGAAAGTTAACGTCACAAACTCCTCTTCATTGCCAACACGTACTGGAGGACACTCGATGCATGTCCCATGCATCCAACGCACGAATTGCTTTAAAAAACAAGCAGTAACACAGTTAGGTCGGTGTCAGCAACACATCAGAAGCAATATTTCCATACAGATTGTTTTATTGATGACGTTAGGATGCTCAACCTTGGTGCTTTCCACACAGTCTCTGACACTTTGCATGATCAGCGAGTGGACGTCACTGTTTTTAGGCTGTAACACAACCTTAGGGGCAGACAGAACGACGTCAACTTGAAAAAGAGCAGTACTTCCCATCAGTGCCACGTTCAAGGCTTGAACATTACTGAAAGCAGAAGTCAACCAAGGATAGAGGACACATCAGAAAAATACAGGTACTGCAACTCATTTCAAAGTAAGTGACTTCAATATGTGGTGTCATTACCTCAGCACCATCTTCATGAGGGAGTCTAGCACTTTATGTTCGCAGTGCGCATAATAGTCTGCCATACATTTAGCTTTGCCACTGCTGGTTTCCATGACTAAATGTTCTATTTTGGGGATGAGGAATCCAATGTCAGCGTACTTTTTAACCAGCAAATTCACTGTCTTGACCCTCTCTCGCTCAATATGCTCACAGAACTCCTTGACACCTTGAAAGAAACATACAACAAGTTGAATTTGATTGAAGTTTTCTTCTTTTTTTTCTGATGGATTATATTCAATAAAAACCAATATCCATCCAGTATTTGTACCTGGCAGTTCGTTTGATTTATCTGGAGGTGGAATTTTCATTAAGTTGGCGGTCGCCATTGCTTGTAGCTTGGAATCAATTTCCTTTTCAATACTCTGAAGGTGATTGAAAAGGGACTCAAACTTGGAGACAGCCTGAAAAGCTTCGCTGATATAGTCGGGGATTCCTAAAACCAGACACAAACATTAAGATTTCAGTTATGAAACATCAGACGATGACACCCGCACCTCCCATGTGATCACGCAAACGTCACAGTATCAGTCAGCACAGTACCCAAGGTTTTCCAGTTGATTCTTTTGCAACCATTATTCAGCTCGGTCTGGACCGCTTCGATGTGTGCAGCAAGCATTGTGAAGTGTGCGTCACTTAGGCTGCCAATTACGGAGTTGTACCTGCCGGCAATTCTTTTCAGATCAGTCACGTACCTAAAATCAAGACGGAAAAAGATCATGTCGGCGATCACATCCACTTCTGACGTTTACGGTTCGGTCTCCACCCAACATACATACAGGAGTAAAAAAATCATCACCTGTCAAATTTGTGCTCTTGTGGAGCGACACATTGAGCGAGTCCAGGTACAGAGAAACCCAGTGGTACAAGGTCATTTGTTTCTGAAATGATTTGTCTGATCATCGGGGGAAAGTTCACGATGTATCGCACATCCCTCTGTAGGCTTCGCTCAGCTGACGGGACACCCTTAAAGTCAGTAAAAGAAATTAAATAAAAAATGGGTGCAGAACCTCACAGGAATACCATTTACAGTTAAGTAATGTGTGGAAAATATATACCACTTCAGCCTGGATTGGATTTTCACTGGTAGTAATGTCCAACAGGGGTTTTTTCAACAGCGATGGCAGGTTGCGTTCTGTCTCAGCGAACCAGCACTCGTACGTTTTCTTTTCATATTTCTTCAGCCGAGCTGCCAATTCCATATACTTGTCCTTGGCCTTTGCAGAATACAGGAAAAGTCTTTCAATATTGATGACATTTGAAACTACCCATGAAACTCCGATAAGGCGAAATAACTCACAACTTTGGTCTGTTCGCTGTCTAGCGCCTCTGGTTCTTTCAGGAAGAGAAGGAGGGTTTGCTTGATGTCGTGGACAAGCGATCGGGCCCACAAGATGGCTCCTGCCACAGGCGGCTCCGTCTTCCTCAGTGGTGGTTCATCTTTCTCATTCTCAAAAATGGCAGCCATCGTGTCAACCTACAGCAGTGAAGAAAAAAAACTTCCTTATAACAGCCAAGGTTGTTCTGTTAAAGACTCAAAAGAAAAAAGGTACAGCAGCTACAGGAAATTAACAAATAGGCCTATAGGTGTGTAGCATAAAAAGGTAACTTCTAGTTTTGTATTGTTTAATCTGTGGGGTAATCTGGTGTATCGAAGCCATATAGAATAAATTGAATTACAGATCGAGATAATAAGTTTTAATGTAGCATTGGAATTAGGTTAATCAACCAAGCGTGTACAGTTCATTTCCCACTGTAAGACACACATTCTTCACTTCACACATTGAAAGTATCGGCGTTTTGCCTCCAAATTCAAATATCAAATGCTCCTTTTAGATTTCACAGTACCTCTTTCATATACTGGGCCAGGACGTCGTCAAACTTTTTCATCAAATGGCTCTTGATAGCCTCTCTGGAGCGGATGTGATCGAATTTTATCAGTATTTTAAAGGCAGCAGATGAAGAGCGCAGAGTCTTACAAGTCTCATCAATTATGCTCATTGCTTCTCCGTCTATAGCCTGAGCAGACACAAGAAATCAATCGAGAATCAACTGTATGAATATAGAACCTCCTATGTATTGTTGAATAGGTGAAACAGGCATTTGAAAATGACAAACTTGAGATACTTCACTGCCTAATCATCATTCTAAGATATAGAAACGTACGTTTCAATAATAACTAATACCCACCTGGACTGAGGCATTGAAGTCTTGAACGATCATTTTCCAGCTGCTCATCTTTAAGATGTTGAAAGGGTTAAAGCTGATCTGTTCAAAAGGTGATGCCAGACCGTCCACTCTGGCCAGCACTGCACCGAGCACGTCTACCTTAGTAGTCACATGTTTTGGCATTGTGCCAAAAAAGTCAGTGAACTCCTCCAGAATCTGCAAGACAAGTTTAATGGGACTCTTCATTTCGACTGAACATCGTTTTCCTAAACGGTCAATAATTCTGACTTTTCATTAGCGCTGACCTGAAGGACATTGTACAGGTCCTGGCAGACGGACGCCATGTAATCGCTCCTCTCAAACAATCGCTTGCGGTCGAATTCCCACCGCTGATCCCAGCCCAGTTTTTCGATGTCAGCCCGCACGTCAAAGTAGGACGTTTTCCATTGGCTCAGAAGCTGCTCAGCCTCATAAACTTGGGATCTGGCCTCCTTCTTATTCCTGTTCCAGAAGCAACGCATTATCAAATTACAATGAAACACACACAAAAATAAAAAATAATCAGATGCTTGAATGTTGAATCCTGGATGAATATATGATTCCGTCATAGTTACTGTATATTAATGCCTAGCAGAAACATTGGGTATCCACGTGCGTCCACACATACTTGAAGAGGGTATGGACATCGATGGTTCGAGCCACTCGGTCACACAGCTGCCAGGCAATGCGCTCCATCAGAGGGACCATACGCTCATCACTCTTAAAGTGGTAGGAAATCATCCACACAGTTTGCAGGCTCTCCATCAGAGGTCGGATGGTCTTCCGGATCATTCCAAAGTTTGCACCATTAGCCAGATTCTACAAAAACACAACAATTGGGAACTTTAAGAGTGTGAAGGGGAAGATATCGCAGTATTTCTGTCTTCACACTCAAGACTAAACAAAACTGACAGCAAAAGGGTGTTTAAGCATCAAGCGTTGGTGAGCATTGTGGTATTTCTGAGAATACAATACATTTAATATTCTTCAGTGGTATAGCATTCTCACCATGAAGTGTCTCTCCATTGTTTTGAGAAAGCGAAAGATATCATCTGCCTCCAGTCGGTATTTGTTCAGTTCAGCGACTGTTTCTTCCAGGGTGTGAATGATGCTTGAGTCAGCTTTGGTCATCACCTCCAGGATCTTCTTCACCACAGGCCGTTCCAGCTGCTCACTCAGGATATTCAGAGCAGAAGCACGATCCTGCCAAAACACGAGCTCTGCCAACGGCCCAGGCGCCTGGAGTACAAAGGGAAAATTACTTTTCTGCTGGTCTATCGCCGACTTTTGTGCTTTCTTCCATCAGACCATTTCCCTTGATAACAATAGGTATTTAATTTATCCATCATATTTCAGCAATGTAGCAACAACTATGGATGCATTGAACTTGACCTGAAAGTTCTTTCATTGAGGTTTTTTTTTTTGTTTGTTTTTAACAATACTTTCACAAACCTGTGGTTGTTTTTTTTGCTGCTCCTCCAGAACAATTGTAATTTGAGTCTGCCAATTCATCACACACTGCTCCAACTTCTCAACCATCTCTGGATTAGCGAGCAGCACGTCCACTTCTTGCTTCAAGTCGAGTTCAGGAATGTGCAAGGAAATCTCATCTGCAAAAAGCCAAGCTCAGTTTGTCCACTTCGCCGTGAGTTCCATGTTTTTGAGACACAATATTCTGTACGGCCGATCGAATTAAAATATGGGCCGGTGTGTGAAAAAGCCAGAATGTTTTCAGTATTTCTTTTTTCTTTTTTTCTAATGTTTACATAATGCCAAGTCCTGGAAATGAAAAGAAATGCATTTTATGGTACATCTAAGGAAACAAACCCTCGGCCTGAAGACGTTGGAGAGTTGTGTGGACAACTCCCAAAAACTTGGTCATCTTGTTGAGCAAGTCATGTCGAGTAATAAGATCTTCATTTGGCTTCTCTGAACTCTCCTGTTCACCCCCAGCATCGGGTTCCCCCGGAGCAGAATCAGCCTTGTCTTGCAGACCTTCTGCACTTAGTACCATCTGGGAGATCAGGGGATAATAGACCTGACAGGAGACAGTTAAATATGCAGTTGTTGTAGTTTGGTAACAACCTTTTTGTAAATATATTGTTAAGGTTCAGTCTGGCTGATAAGGGTTGCATTTGGTTTATGCATTTATTAATTTTTTTATGTACTTACATGGAGAAGTGTGTCATGTAGCACCTCAAGGGGGTGACCACTGTGTATGTCAATATCAAATAGCCTTGGCATCATGATATTGGCCTCATTCATATCGACTGGCTCACTTATCGGCTCTGTGAAATCACAGCAAATAATTGCTATTTATTTACTAACAAGTATTCCGTTTTTAAAAATAGTTTAATGTAAACTAATAAATTCCAGAGGAAGTTTTGTGTGCCTGCCTCTCGCTGCAAACATCCTTAACTGTCAACAAAGGCGTCTCCATTGCAAAAGACGGTGATGGGAGGATGTCATTAACCTCCTCCATGAGGTGCCTCTCCCATCCGCTCTGTACTGGGGAATCGCAGGGTTTTTTTGGAACTGTTAATTAGCCCGAACACATTACTGTATGTTCGGCGTGTGCTTTTTGTGTCCATGCGCCCAATGGAGCGGGATTTGCCAAAGAAAGCTCTGCCCAAAGAAATGGCTGAAAATTTAATTTAATTTAATTTAATTTAATTTAATTTAATTTAATTTAATTTAATTTAATTTAATTTAATTTAATTACATTACATTAAATTACATTAAATTACATTAAATTACATTAAATTAAATTAAATTAAATTAAATTAAATTAAATTAAATTAAATTAAATTAAAACTAGAATATTGCAGAGTAAATTTTGCGTGTCTGCCTCTCTTTTCACATCAAACATAGGTTATTATGACAACCTTTCATCTCCTCGATGAGGTGCCTCTCCCATCGACTTTGTATGTGGAATTATTTTACAGTTTTTTTGAGATTTATTCAGAAAGGTTTCGCTGAATCGTAACAAAGACACGCGCCGAAAATCAGGGGAAGAAAAATAATAATAAAATTAAACTGCCACCTCGTATAGTAATCTTTGCGCCTTGCCACTGAGGCAGGCAGAAGACTGAAGGGGCTCCGAGGCCGCTGTGACACAAGAATGATACTCACCACTTGTGTTTCTGATCAAGTTTATAATGCGGGATTTCAAAAATCTCTCTGGGAATTGGTTGACTGCCACATCAATCTCAAGGTGGTTGACTACGTTTAGGTCAGTCCTCTAGAAAATGCAAAACCAGGTACAAGTTCAACAAGTTCATTTATTTATTCTTTTTTTTTTTCATCATCATTAAAAGCAAAACAGTCAATAAATGGTGAAGCTCACGTGAGAGGAACTTTCTCCATTTGTATCATCTGTACCAGTAACTTCTGCCCCTGATGAGGCTCCATGTGTTTTCTCTGGCAAAAGTAAACATGGTTATAAGCTGAAATTCAATGTCAAATATGCAACACCAAGTCCAGAACCGTGGACAATACAGGACTGGGATGTTAGAAAAGGGATAATTAATTGAATCATGTACAAATGCTCGGCATTATTACAGATAATAGTAAAAAGTACAGAGATAGTTTCAACAAGTTTCAATAATTTTAAATTCGATATCAGAAACATTTTATTGAAAAATTAGAACAGTGTCAGTGCAGTTTTACATGTGGTTCAGAACTGTCGCAGTACAAACTACTAAGGAACTCTTGTTGGTTCATTTGCAGCCAGAAACCTTTTCACGCTGGGCCAATACGCACAATCACAGACCAAGCTTACCTACGGGTACTTCAACCTCAACATCCTCCTCTCTGACGCTTTTGAAGAAGGAAAGACAGGACGGCGAGTCCTCCACAGTCACGGAGTTCAAGTACTGGATGATTTCCTGCTCGTTTTCTCCATCGCCCCGACGGAGCGCCTCATCCAAACAGCCCGAGTCCAGACCAAAGCCGACGGACACGATCTGTCGGATCGCCTCCACTCGTAAATCACCGTGGGCCATTTCACGCTGTCATTGTGGAAACTAAAGTCCAAAAGGAAAAGCGTTCTTCGAGCAGACGCGACGCCATCTGAAGCTCATATATGGTCCAACTTTTAGACGGCGCGTGATAAAGTTTGGCGTTGCTACGGAAACAGTAACTAGTGGTGCAGGGTGAAGTGTTCCCTGAGTCTGGACTGAAAGGCAACCACCACCCACAGGCTGTGTTTACTTCCATTTATCCATATGGAAAGAGAGAAAAGTCACTTAGACATCTCCAGTTAGTTCTATGTTTATACAAAATGGTTCTTAAATCCTATACATTTAATCATTGGAGATAATCCAAATAATACACTCAGTTTTAACGTTATAGTGTTTCTCACTATATATATATATATATATATATATATATATATATATATATATATATATATATATATATATATATATATATATATATATATATATATATATATATATATATATATATATATATATATATATATACTTTCTGTCTCTTCCTTTCCCCTCCAGTGCAGTGGGCTTGTCAGTTAATTATTTATAAATTAAGAAAATATTCTAAAAGTTTAATTTGGTCCTCTTGGAGGCTTGTATCTGCACGTTGTGTGGAAGAGAATACTTTTTTTTTAATTAGAGGTGAAATTTGATTCATTGTCATTCATTCAGTATATTGTTTGAATAAATATATAAAAAAAAAACTCAAACATCATGTTTTCCTCTTGTTGAAAACATGCTATATTTATGCAAGCTGCTTGTGTGACCAGTAATACCTACAAACTGCGCCTGATCAAGTCATATAATGCAATAATAGCAAGGAAATACCACTAATGGATCTTTGGGTAAACTAGAGTAGTCTTACAAGTCGCTGTTTCTAAAACAGGGCGTTTTTCTGGACTTCTTAAAAAAAGGCAAACATTGAGACAAAACCCACTTCTTGAGGAACTAGTACACCGCTGTAGTAGTAGTAGTAGTAGTAGTAGTAGTGGTTGTTGTTGATGTTGTTTGTCGTAGAAGTAGTAGAGGCATTAGGAGAGATATTATAAATACTGGTAGTAATTAAAAGAAATAATAACAATCTAGTAGAAGTAGTATTTTTGAATTTTGTGGTCTTTTTCAAAATTATTTTCAGAAACTACATCTCCCATGATGAGGAAGTAGTATATATTAGTAGCAGTAGTAGTAGTAGTAGTAGTAGTAATAGCTGTTAGTATAAGTAGAAACAGTAGTAGTATCAGTAGTATTTTGGTGTTCTTTTCCTTCATTAGGTCTGTGGTTTTGTCTTCCGGCTGGTGGCTTTAACTACATCTCCCGTCGTGCATTGCGCGGGGCGGACAGCAGCGCTTCCTTGTGAAGATGGCGGCTCCCTTGACTCTGCTGCTGGTGGTCGCTGTAACGATCCGGGCGGCTCTGTTCAGGTCCAGTCTGGCGGAGCTGATCGCGGATCGGGTGGAAGTCGTGTCTCCGATCAGCGCCTGGAAGAGGGGTAAGCGGGGCCGTGGCGGCGGCTGGGAGCGCTGGGTCTCTCCTCCTCTTCCTCATCTGCCTCCTCCTGCCGCTCCTCTGTCAAACTGGTTCAGCCGCCACAGCCTGCACCTGCTCTTCTCCTTTGAATCAGTTTTGTTGTAAACTAGGGCGTCTCTTTGTAATGTCTCATTCAGAGATCAAACCTGGAAACGTGTGGCCTCTTCACCCAACACATCCACTGTCACACCTGCACACGGATCCAGTACAAACAGACCCAACACTGTAAATGCTGTCAGCGTTAAGGCTGAATGCGAGGCTGTGCAGTGAACAAAGAACTCCTTTTATTATCGGTTTAATGTTTGCCATAGCAATCAAAGTGAGGAAAGTCACTTCAGACTGTGTTAAAAGCATCTGGAGTGGGTGTGTGTCTTATTAAAGCTGAGAAGCTTCCAATGTGGATTTCCCTGTTCAGTGATCTCTTCATGTGTTTGTTTGCAGTGGTTGAAGGTTTGGCTCTGCTTGATTTGGGAGTTTCGCCGTACTCTGGAGATGTTTTCCACGAGGTGAGAGATCGACTTATCAGCAACATTAAAGGGGTCGTATTATGTAAAATTCACTTTCTAAAGCAGTAATAATTGTCCCCATACCTGGAACGACGCCCCAGAAGTGAAGAAAGTCTGTCCTCTCTTTTTATTTTTATGTCCCTCAGTTTTATGAATGTGGACTGTGTACAAAGGAATGTGGGGAAACTCCCTGGAGAATCAAGAAGCAAAAAAACAACAATAAAAAACAGATGTTTTTAAATTTAAAAGAATCAGACTTTAGAGTTTTTACATGCTCAGTCTCATTTGTCCATTCTTTTTTTGTAAAATCTTTTCTTTTGGACTTATCCATTTGTAAATTCTTCATTTTCCTGAGCTAACTAAACGGTATGGTATGTAGTTTAGATATTAAACAAAGCACATGCGAGGAAATTGTAAATGTTTTAATATTTGTAGTCTGATGGTTTATATATATATTTTTTTAAAAGGGTTTGAAGTGGGACAGAAACATTTCCTCTGTGCTCTGTCCTCAGACTCCTCTCATCATTTACCTTTTCCACTTTGTGGTGGACTACGCAGAGGTCACATTCATGGTGAGTGTCCTGCGGGATTAAAAACAACCGGTGAAAGCTGGTAAAAACAAATCAACAGTGTTTGTTGTGTCCGTGCAGTTGGCGGACGTGATCACGGCTGTGGCGCTCTACATTGCAGTGAAAGACTACAACAAACAAGTGGTGAGAAAGTATTGAAATCCAGAGGAAATCCTCCTAATCAGCCAGCATTTGAATAATGTAGCCGGAGGGAACAGGCTCAGGAGTGTCAGCGTATTCAGTGTTTGTTCTTCCCTTGTCGGTGTTGTTTCAGTTCAGAAAGCAGAAGTTTGCCCTGGAGGCGGACAGATACCCCCTGGACTGTCTGGAGCTCATCAGAAGTCCCAAAGAAATGTACTACATCCCCCTGAAAGTGGCCATGTTGTACGTACCACCACCCACTGCTCTTATTCTCAGTCCTAGTCCCATACACATTCCCAGTCTTGTGTTTTAGGGGCCTTTCATATTGGGATAATCCGGGACTCGGTTCACTTGGGAGGGAGGGGAGCCGAGAATTTTCACCCCTTCACTTGGTTCGGTGACGTCACATTCACTTTAGGGACCACACCGCCTGGAAAATGTCACGCAAATACACCAGCTGCTGGTTTGGGGGCGCTGTCGCCGGAAATTAAACAACAACCAGAGAGGAAGTAAAGAAGAAACACGGCTCATTGATTGGTCCGGACCGAAACCGGAAGTCCCGCCGCTTTAGCCCGTGGTGGCTAGGCTAGTTAGCTCGTGGCTAATGGGTAGCCACAAACAACTGTGATCTGTAGTCTTCAGACCTGATATCTGAGTCTTCCTCACTACTCCACGTCTGGCCGCAAGATATTTTATAATAATTATTATTATTATTATTCAAAAATATTAACTTGTTGCTCAAATTCTGTTTTCAATTATTCTTCTAAAAAACCAAATATTACATACATATCATTTTCCTTCTCAAACATCATTATTAAGAACGGTGCATGATTCTTAGTTGACAACAAATCCAAAATTCTGCATATTTTAAGTTTGTCTTTTTAAATATTTTTTTCCTCATTGTGTGATTCTTTTTTTAAAATAGCACTAAAATATAACGGCATGACTATGAAATCATCAAATTATTATTATTATTATTATGTGAACTCCGTAGTATCTTATTGATATGATACCATTCTTATCAATAATGATAACTAATCATAACAACAACAATAATATTGATAATATCGTCATTATTTCAGACACAGCTGCCGGTGCTGAGCTTAACTTTTGAAGGTGTTTTAAACTCTGAGCTGTATTTTTTTTGTCTCCTTCCTCCTTCACAGTTATCTGCTCAACCCGTTCACCATCCTGTCCTGCGTGGCCAAGTCGACGTGCGGCCTGAACAACGCCGTCATCGCCCTCTTCATCCTCACCACCATTAAAGGTAGACTGAAGAGTTGAACTTGCAGTTCTGTGTGAGGCGGACGACGCTGGTTTCTGTCTTTATCCTCGGCAGCTCAGTCCACTCAGTAATTATTATTCTGAGGCGTTTTTCTGTTTCTCCCTCCATGTGAAGCCTGATTTTTATTTATTTAATTATTTTGGTGAAAATAAATGATTTTCTGACTGATATTATGATATTACACTGCTGATGGAGAGTTGGAATAAGTGCAGTGTGTTTCTTACGAGGATATGAACCACCAGCAAAGGTTCCAAACACAATCAAAAAGTCATTATTTATGAATAAAGTCAAAAATCAATGTTCTGTTTAGTCTTTTTCAGTATGTAAAGCTAAAAAAAATAAAAGAATGTGAGTAGGTAGGAAGCAGTACGACTCCACAGTCGTCAAAGGAGTCATTTAAGGACTCAACTTAGATGTGTGTGTGTGTGTATATATATATATATATATATATATTCTGAACTCATTTCTTCTTTTTTTTAAACTACCTTCTCTTTTTTTCTTCAGGAAACATGCTGCTGAGTGCCATCTTTCTGTGTTTGGCCACCTATCAGTCCATCTACCCGCTCACTCTGTGCGCTCCGGCGATGCTTTATCTCATGCAGGTTTGTACATTTAACAGAGAATTACTGTGCTGCTCAGAATCCAAGTGTTAAAGTGTGGAGGCACCAGTCGGCCTCTTCTTTCTACGTTTTGTCTGTGACCAGAAATAAACCATTCGTCACCTGACCGTCCCTCCGCAGCGGCAGTACATCCCGGTGAATTTCCGGCGGGCGAGCTTCTGGTGGTTCGTGGTGCAGTACCTCTTCATGTACCTGGGCAGCCTGTTCGTGCTGGTCGGCCTGTCCTTCTTCCTGCTGGGCTCCTGGGACTACCTGCCCTCAGTCTACGGCTTCATGTGAGTGCAGAGTCTTCACAACACGTTCAAACCCCACAGCCCTGGAAGAAAGCTGGAACCCCCTTTATTCCCATTGAAAAACTTTATCTCTCTGTTTAGATCCTTATCAATATTTATTTCTTTATTCAATTTCTCTTCTTAATCTCTCTTCTGTTCCTCTCATTTATAAATCTCATTTTATCCGTCAATATATTTCTAAATCTATCTAAAGTTTATCTCTATAGATCTGTTAATCGATCCATATTTATCTCGAAATGTTTTCAAATCTTGTAACTCATGTTGATCTTTAAATCTATAATTTCCTTCTTAGTGATCAGTCATTTCTCTCTTTAATTCAGAAACCTCTCTTTTTCTTTCTATTAATTTTTCTCCACCTCTAAATCTCTTTATCTATAGATACTAGATACATAGAAAATCTATGTCTGATTATCAATCTATATTTATTTCTGTCCATTTTTCCATTCATCCAAAACTATTGAATATATATATATACTGTAATTTGACTTTTTTTTGTTTTGTTTTTTTACAATTTGTCAAAACTGAATTACAGGTGGAAAAAATCATTGAAAACATGTTTTGTTGCTGATAAATGATTAAAGTAAATCAGAATGGCAATCTATATAACTGTAAAACTGAATATATTGGGCATCACAATTTCTCCAGATTGACTCAATATGGTAACGCTCCACCAGAGGGCGCTCTGCGACACTTTTGTTTTTTGGTCGTTTTTTTTTAATGGATTTAGTTTTTCTTATTTTTAAGAATTTAATTCAGGAAATAAAAGTTGCTTGTCTTTTCATTTCTTTCTTTATACTTTGTTTATTCTTGTATATATTTATCTATTGATTTGTATTTTTTAAAATTAATCAGTTTTTCTTGTTCAAATAGTTATTTATTCATTAATAACTAATTCATGTCTTCCCAAAATCTGCTCCAGCTTCTCTGATTTTTGTTTTTTAAATTATCATTATTATTTCTCTAAATTACTCCAAGAGCGAACAGAAAAGTTCTCTCGTTTTTCTTTCAATCTTATTAAAATGTTCAGTTAGATTTTGGCTCTGTGACTCATTCCAGATACAAAGAAAAGGTAAAAAAAAATTTTTTTAAAAGCCTGAAATATGTGGGGGGGTTGTTTTTCTGTTTTTTTATTTAGTTGTTAGCAGTGACATTTAATAAACCAGACTGTTGAAGAATAAAATTCACAGTCTTCCTCCTTCAAATCCAGATGCTGTGACAGTTTCTCCTCCTCTTCCTCCTCCTCCTCAGCCTCTCGGTTCCCGACCTCACGCCGAACATCGGCCTCTTCTGGTATTTCTTCGCCGAGATGTTCGAACATTTCCGCCTCTTCTTCCTCTGCGTCTTCCAGATCAACGTTTTCTTCTACACCGTCCCGCTGTCCATCAAACTGAAGTAAGCGTCGTCTTCAGTGTCTCGAGCTTCAAAACAGCTGAAACAAATAAAACGACTTTATTCTGTAAATCCACTAAAAAGGAACAAAGACTATTAGGAATGATGACACGATCTTAAACATTCAAAAGTCATAGTAATAATGTGTTTTACATTTTAAATCCTAAAACCTGGATCAATACAACAGTGTGTATAAATATATAGATAAATATTTAACTTTATGAGCTGGTAAATGTGTTTTTTTTTCTGGTGAAAAGTGGTTAAATCAGTTCTGCAGGGCTCTGAGAGGTCTCAAACCTGAGGTTGGGAAGTAGCTCTCTTTTTTTTTTTTTGTCATCAAATTTTTACTAAGCGTAGAAAAGTAAAATCATTCGTGCAGCAAAGTGACATCTTGACTGCTAAAGTATTCATTTCATCCACACAAGCAAACAAAACATTTAAATAAAGAAATGAGAACGAAATGCATTCTGAGGCGGGATGAAGGGATTGCTCAGGTTCTCTGAGCTCGGGTGGATGCGAACCGTCTCCGGCTGTAGGACGGCAGGTCTTTTTAACGGTGTCTGTCTGCAGGGACCACCCGGTGTTTCTGATCTTCATGCAGCTCGCGGTCATCTCCATCTTCAAGTCGTACCCCACCGTGGGAGACATCGCCCTCTACATGGCCTTCCTCCCCGTCTGGAGTCACCTGCACAGATGTGAGTGGAAGAGACGGAGTCTACGCGGAATATTTCAAATCCATTCAGCGATTCATGTTGCCCAAATCCATCATGAGAAAAAATCTAGACAACAATGAAGAGAGTGGACAGATCCAGACTGTGAGGCGGAGCAGTCGGAGGATAGTGAGTGAGGAAAGGACAGAAATGGAGCAACAAACAAGTGATAGTCACATAGTTATAGTGAGAAAGGAAAGAAGCTCAGTGAAGCGGTCTAAACCTAGAGCAGCTTCACTAGAAGATGCTCCCGGGAGGCTGGAACCAGCAGCTTGATTACATCGAAAACTCTTAAGCCGAACCTTCAATGTAGAGCCGGTGTCAGCCGCCCGAACCGAAGCTTTACATGACAATGTTTTCAAGTGGGGAAAAATAAAAATCTTTGTTTTGGGGGTCCGTTTACACGACAACGTTGCTCAGAGCCTCTGAGAATCCAGCTTTTTGAAAACGGCTCCCGAACTGGAACTTTCCGGAAACGGTCGGTTTCCATGTCGATGGTGGAAATGCTGCTACTCGTCACGCGCATCACGGCTGGAGCAGAGTTCTTCTGCACATGCTCAGTAGATGGACAGTGTTTCACCACGTGTCCTCCCATTGTTAATGTTTATAGCAGTCGGCAGCTCGGCCTGACACACGGTGTGTTTTCTTGTGTCAGTCCTGAGGAACATCTTCCTGGTGTCCTGCGTCCTGCTGGCCTGTTCGGCTCTCTTCCCCGTCCTCTGGCACCTCTGGATCTACGCCGGCAGCGCCAACTCCAACTTCTACTACGCCATCACTCTGCTCTTCAACGTGGCGCAGGCAAGTACTTACGTTTTCAAACTTTACAGTTGGGACTAATTGTGAACAAAATATTGACTGCTGTCTGTCGGCTCTGTGGCTCCGACTAGTGGAGAGCGGCTGCGTGACAGTTAAGCAGCCTTGTGAAGAAATGTATAAAACAGTAACCCGTAGTTCAGATTCCGACTAGCGACGTGGCGGGACAGCTACATGTTTAATCAAGTCATTGCACAAATTTGTGGGTGTCAGGAAAACTGCAATTTTTTGAAATCTGTTCCCCAAGATGGAACTTTTGGATAATTCTCCGTCACTGTGTGCGCGGACAAAAACACCCACAACTTTCTGGAAACGCCCGGGCTCCGTCTCCGTGTAGACGGCAGAAACTCTGCTTCAGCGCACCGCAGCTGTTGTCAATATGGACAATAACAATGTTGACGTTCACGTTAATAACAATCCAACGTGTGTGTGTGTGTGTGTGTGTGTGTGTGTGTGTGTGTGTGTGTGTGTGTGTGTGTGTGTGTGTGTGTGTGTGTGTGTGTGTGTGTGTGTGTGTGTGTGTGTGTGTGTGTGTGTGTGTGTGTGTGTGTGTGTGTGTGTGTGTGTGTGTGTGTGTGTGTGTGTGTGTGTGTGTGTGTGTGTGTGTGTGTGTGTCCCCATTACAAAAAGGGACATCGTTTTCAAACGGGTCCTCAAACCGACCAGCATCGTCAGATTTTTCTGGCGGAACCTCTCACCGGAGTCCCGCCGTTCGTGTCTCCTCAGATCCTGCTGGTGTCGGATTATTTCTACGCCTTTCTGCGGCGAGAGCACCACCTGACGTACGGACTGTACCTGAAGAGGAAGGACGGCTCGGAGGCCACGCTGGTGCTGAAATAGAAACAGACCGGGACACGCCAAACTGCCGGAGGTCTCCTCATCCTCCGAGGGAAACACAAACTGACGGGGGGATAACGGACGTTGATGAGCTGGTCCTCGGACCGGCGGGTGCGCGGTACGACGTCATGTGCAAACAACAGCGACGTGACAAACTGACCCGCGTGTGGGACGTAAACACGAGGCTCCGGCTCTTCTGGAGGTGCTCACGGCTCTCGCAAACCTCTAATGGTCGCTTTTGTTTTGAAGATTTGTTTCTTCCACTCGGTCGACCACTGCAGAGGAACTTTACCTTTTAAACACCAAAAGGTTCTAAAAAGCAAGAATGTGTGCTGATTTGATGACTCGTCATCCACACCTCCCTCACTCACTTCATTCTGTGTCCATCTGTCTTTATGGCTCGACAAACGAGAAGAAAACTTGGAAGAGCCTCTCGTTTCACCTCTTTTAAAGGTGCAAGTGTGCAAAATGTATGTAATGCCACCTTGTGCATTAGGTGGCAGTAGTGAGTCCTTTTAATCCTCAGTAACTATCAAAAGCTCCAGACTCTTCTGGTTCTTGGTCAGTCTGCTGGATAGCATGTGAACTTCACTCGCCACAACGCAGTGCCAGCGTGACTGTTTTCTTTTTATTAGGTCTTCTTTTTACAAAATATAACAACGTACTGTACCTTTAACGAACGAACTCCAGGTTATCAGTGCTGCATCTCAACCAAAAAACTGATATGTTGGACTAAAATAAGATAAAAAAAAATAAAAACACAGTAACGAGTGATATTTTTAACTGACAATTAACACAATTTACAGCTACTCAGAGAGAAAAGACAGTTTTTTGAATGACCCTAGTACTGGAGTTCAGGCTGTGAAGAGACGAGAAACACACTAAAAATCACCATCATGACGTTGGGCCAAACTCAAGGTGTATTTTTAACCATTCAGTGGATATTTAATGAAACGCTTCACCTCCTCTTATGTTCTCCTGGGAGAAACTGCAGAAAGGTCCCAATGCATGTGTATGCAAAATAAACATTTATTATAATTCACATTTAACCAAAATCATCTTAACTAGTTTGTAGTGTATTTGTAATTAACCCAGTAATACAATTTAAATTTCACAATTTTCACAAGTAAAAATGAAGAAACTAAAACGGATGAGTTCAAATTGAATATTTTGACCTTTTGCTGTGGGTTGCCAGTTTTCTTTTTATCTCTTGCAGCGCACTTTAGTCTGAGCAGAAGCATTATTGCTCCTCTAGTTGTTTCCTCCTACAGTAAATATCAGGCCTGCAACCTTTCATTTTATCTTATTCTTTCCAGCATATAGACGTTGGTATGAAGGAATCATAATATACAGAAGGATTTTGTTCAGTTTGATATTTCCCACAAGATTTAATCACATCAGTGTGAGTTTATCATTAACTGTGTGCTGATTGCAGCTGAGCAGGAAGTGCAGGAGGCTTTTCTTTTTTTTTTTACTGCTTCAGGGCTTCAGGGCTCGCTGACGCGACAAAGATTTCAAGTGAAATCTGAAACGAAAGTGCAACTTCAACTCAGCCGATGGTAAGATGAAGCGGTAAACTTAGTGGACACACAAAACAATCCACACCCGGATGCTGATGTACGAACAAATGATACAAGCTCAGATTGTGTGTTTTCCCTTTATTACCACATCTTCTGAAACTATTTTTCCTCCTTCATCTTTTATTCCTGAAATCTGTTGGCTCGTAATGAAGACGTTCACTGGGAGCAGCTGCCTTCAGCAGGAGATGTTTAACAGCAGCCACACAAGTTTCTCTGCAGTAACTCAACCAAAAACCTTAAATATTTCATTTCATAACATAAAGCCAACTTCTTACTTTTAAAAAAAAAAAAAATGTTTTTTGTCAAAGTCCCAAAATAAAAAGGTTTTGTTTTTCACATCTTGAAAGAATCAAGTTTATAAATGTAAAACTCATTTTCATAAAATTTAAAGATATATACTTTTCATGATCTACTTTCATCAATAATATAAATCTGTTTTTATTTGTGTGTGAAAAAATTACTGACGTTTATTTATTTGCTGCACTGAGAACTTTTTCAGAGAGATTAAAGTTTTTTTTCTTTATTATTTGAGGGTTTTTTTCAGGCGTTTTGATTCCGTTCTGTACTCATGAATGTCTGTCGGATTATAACTGAGGCTTTGAAACGTTTGACGCTTCGTGTGATGAACGAGTCAACATGTCAAAAGTGTGGATCATTAACCCCCGGAGGTGTGGGTTTGGACTCATCTAAGGTCCAGTTGACGTGACGATTCTAATAAAATCTCTTTGTTATGCGTTTTCGTGTTTACAGGGCGGTGTTCTGAAAATGATGTCTGTTTATATGGAAACTTATGACTCGCCAAAAACATGCAGACTAAAGTGCGCCCCTGCTGGTCAAACAATTATATTGCAGTCAATGTCTTCGGCTCCTGGCCGTATGTTTGACACCCCTGATGTACAAGGTTTGAATCAACAGTGTCAAAAAAAAGGAGCATGAAGCGAAACGGGTGAATTGAGATATCAGGTTCATTGATGTTCAGAGAATTGCAGACAGTCAACATATGAAGGGAACAAACCAGAGAGCGCCACAGACATAAAGTCATGGACGGGACCGGGTCTGTTGAAGGAAGAAGAGTCCAAGATCCACATCAGTGCTTCTACTGAGTTAAAGATTTCCAGTTTTATCTTTCTCGCCCTGTAATTAGGGATCATGTGACTCTTGGAACTCCCAGAGGGTTTTTAATGCGTCATATCAATGAATAGTTTCACTCTCGCAGCACTGCGCTCAAGTTTGACCTCCAGCACAGAGGAGTTACAGCTCCACTGGATTTAAGCTCAGAAACTCTTCAACCTGCGGCTGATTAAAACTCCACAGTTTGTAGTGAGTATAACTCCGAAGGATTTTTCCTCTGTTTCACTCTGAGACAAAATGTCTCGCCAGGCAGAACCAGATCTGTCGTGTCCTGTCTGCCATGAGATCTTCACAGAACCCGTCGTCCTGCACTGCAGCCACAGCTTCTGTAAAGACTGTCTGCAGACCTGGTGGAGGGAGAAACCTGTACAGCAGTGTCCAGTCTGTAAGAAGTTATCTTCTTTGGATGATCCACCGAGAAACTTGGCATTAAGGAACCTGTGTCAGACCTTCTTATCGGAGAAGCAGCAGAGAGTTTCTGAACCTGTCTGCAGTCTGCACTCTGAGAAACTCAAACTCTTCTGTCTGGATCATCAGGAGCTGGTTTGTCTCGTCTGCAGAGACTCAAAAACACACAACAACCACAGGATCAGGCCCGTTGATGAAGCTGCAGAAGATCACAGAGAGGAACTCCGGAGGTTACTGAAACCTCTGCAGGAGAAACTGAAGCTCTTTAAACAAGTTAAGGTGAAGTTTGATCAAACTGCAGGTCACATTAAAGTCCAGGCCCAAAACACAAAGCGGCAGATTAGTGAAGAGTTTCAGAGGCTTCATCACTTTCTGGAAGAGGAGGAGGAGGTCAGGCTGGCCGCTCTGAGGGAGGAAGAGGAGCAGAAGAGTCAGACGATGAAGGAGGAGATTGAGGCTCTGAGCAGAGAGATATCAGCTCTGTCAGAAACCATCACATCCTCAGAGGAGAAGCTGAGAGCTGAAGACATCTCATTCCTGCACAGCTACAAGGCTGCAGTGGAAACGGTGCAGCGGCGCCCCCTGCTGGAGGAGCCACAGCTGCGCTCAGGAGCTCTCATAGATGTGGCCAAACATCTGGGAAACCTGAGCTTCAACATCTGGGAGCAGATGAAGGAGAAGGTCTCCTACAGTCCTGTGATTCTGGATCCAAACACGGCTCATCTGGATCTCGTCGTCTGTGAAGATCTGACGGCTGTGAGAGGAGGAGAGAGACAGAAGCTTCCAGATAATCCAGAGAGATTTCAACATCACGACATCGTCCTCGGGTCTGAGGGCTTCAGCTCAGGGACTCACTGCTGGGATGTTGATGTGAAGAATAATAATTGCTGGGGCATCGGTGTGAGGATAACGAAATACGGTTGTCCTTCATACAGTGAAATATATTTCAATGGTGGAAAATACACAGCGGTCTACGAAATAGATGAAAAGTCAGATCTCACTTTATGGCAATTGAGACGGGTTATACAGCACTCAAAGTTTCCAGTGGAGATCACTGTGAAGAAGAAGCTGCAGAGGGTCAGAGTTCATCTGGACTGTGACAACAGGAAGCTGTCGTTCTTTGATCCTGATAGCAACTCACACATTTACACCTTTGAAGGAGAAACCAATGAAATGTTTCCTTACATTCACACCTCGGATCAACAACCAGTGAAGATCTTACCAGTCAGCGTCTTTACAGCAGTGGAAAGGCTCACAGTCCCTCCATCATATTCTAAGTTGTTTTCCTGAAGCAGGTAAAGAGTCTGTTATTCATATTTTCATTCATATTTTCAAGTCATGCAATGTTTTATTAAAACTTCTCCTCCGATCCCAAACAGCTCCTCCTGCCTTGCCGCGTCTTGACCTTCGACCTCCGTGACCTGCCAGCAGTCCTGAGCTCCACCTCGGTGAACATCAGAGCCACGCTGGCCTGACGCTGGACTGATGCTGGTTGAAGCTCGATCCCACAGCAGAGAGTGAGCCGGCTGAGAAAACCTCCTCACTTTATGTCTCATATCACTCGTTTTGATCAAATCTAAGAAGTTCATGATTAACAAGTGATTCTACTTTTTCTTTTTTTTTTAAAGTTCTTTGACTCTTAAATTCACAGTTTTTTTCATTTTTATGGGGTTAAAGTGATGTGATTCTGTCGCGTTAAAAGACAAACTAGTAATTTTGGGTGAAGGAGTTTTTCAGGTGTTTGTGTTTATGTTGTACAGAAAAGAGGACAAACAGGAAACGTGAGGCGAGACAGAACGAGGAACGACACTTAAGTCTTGATCCAAACCTGAAACACCAGATTGTAAAATACAAGAGATTTTTTTTTTTTTTTTAATCATTTAAATACAAAGTATGAAATAGTAAATTTCTGTATGTTTAAAGAGTCTATGTATAAGTTCACCAGACAGATAGAGACAATTGTTTGAGACGTGTACACATTAGTTTTACTTTCACTTTTTTTGTTTGATTTGTTGTTTCGGGTGTAAATCTGCCGGCTGGGTTTAAATAAAAGATGATAAGATTACTCACAATCTTTACCCAAGTACAAGTACAGTTTCTTAAGAAGGAAATCAAACTTTGGTAGAAGTGGAAATACTGATTTAACTACTTTACTCAAATAAAGAAAGTATTCACAGTTCTTTTTTTGCTTTTTCACTTTTTTGCTCTCTCTCTCTCTCTCTCTCTCTCTCTCTCTCTCTGACACACACACACACACACACACACACACACACACACACACACACACACACACACACACACACACACACACACACACACACACACACACACACAGTAATTAACATTCAGATTAATTAAACATACAAACCGATGCTTACTCAGTTTTTATCAGCTTGTTATAAACACTTGTTATTACGAAGCTACTTGCACTTTCAAGTTAAAAAAGAAGACTTATTTTGTTTACTGAGTTGTTCTGTATTAGACAAACCAAGTTATCAGTAATAGTTCATGTTTTTTTAACATTTAGAAAAGCGCACACAATCTTAGTCTTATTAATCTCATTAAAATTGTGATTGCTGCTTTTATTGCTGCTTGCATGAGATAATTTTAAGTACTTCTTATTTGGATGAATCAAGTTTATTATCAGTGTAATGCAAGTACTTAAAAGGGAGCAGTAATCATAAGCTACCACAAAGCACTACTCAGCTCAGAATATCAATTAATATTGACTAAATCATTTTTGAGCACTGTTAGAATGATCAAGTTATCATCATTTGGAGCAGTTTAGATAACCTTAAAAACAAATATGGTCTTTCTTACATCAACACATGACATAAATAAATTCATGTTTTGTGGTTGTAACTCTTTTAAATCAAGTTGTTGGAGCACGACAAGTTTCTAGATTAATTCATTTTAACACAACTCGATTGTGATGAGTTGCTGTAACGAATCTTTTCTGCTTACCAGCAGGGACATGGGGCGAAGTGGTGAATACATTAAAAACTTTAGAGCACTTTAGGGTCATCAACGCCATTAAAATGTGGTTGTTTTTTATTCTAATGAATAACGTAACACATTATTTTATTAAACAAGTTGAAGTGACTCAGTAGATTTAAGTCACATCCAATCAGGGTAAATATGTTAGATTAACACTTATATTTAAGTGGCAGTAACACCAATGAAGCATATTGACACGACATATTTACATGCTATGAAATAGCTTCTTGCTCAAACAAGACATTTTAATTTGGTATAAATATTTTCTATAGCAGATGGTGGGTAGCCTCACAACCGACAACACAAGGGAGGAGCGAGCAGAACTCTGATTTGAGAAATGATTAATCCCGCCGGCCGACTGATGACACACAGCAGACATACTGGTTTGACATGAATGTTCCTCATTCTTTTCACATGTGAGCATCAGAGTTCACAACCAGGGATTTGCTCACAGAGGCAAAGAAACACTAAAGGGAATACGACCACTCATTTCTTGTCTGAGCGGGATTTTGGAGAAGGAATTTATTGCTGAATTTTTGAGACAAAATGTCTCGCCAGGCAGAACCAGATCTGTCGTGTCCTGTCTGCCATGAGATCTTCACAGAACCCGTCGTCCTGCACTGCAGCCACAGCTTCTGTAAAGACTGCCTGCAGACCTGGTGGAGGGAGAAACCTGTACAGCAGTGTCCAGTCTGTAAGAAGTTATCTTCTTTGGATGATCCACCGAGAAACTTGGCATTAAGGAACCTGTGTGAGACCTTCTTATCGGAGAAGCAGCAGAGAGTTTCTGAACCTGTCTGCAGTCTGCACTCTGAGAAACTCAAACTCTTCTGTCTGGATCATCAGGAGCTGGTTTGTCTCGTCTGCAGAGACTCAAAAACACACAACAACCACAGGATCAGGCCCGTTGATGAAGCTGCAGAAGATCACAGAGAGGAACTCCGGCAGTCCCTGAAACCTCTGCAGGAGAAACTGAAGCTCTTCAAACAAGTTAAGGTGAAGTTTGATCAAACTGCAGGTCACATTAAAGTCCAGGCCAAAAACACAAAGCGGCAGATTAGTGAAGAGTTTCAGAGGCTTCGTCACTTTCTGGAAGAGGAAGAGAAGGCCAGGCTGGCCGCTCTGAGGGAGGAAGAGGAGCAGAAGAGTCAGACGATGAAGGAGGAGATTGAGGCTCTGAGCAGAGAGATATCAGCTCTGTCAGAAACCATCACATCCTCAGAGGAGAAGCTGAGAGCTGAAGACATCTCATTCCTGCACAGCTACAAGGCTGCAGTGGAAACGGTGCAGCGGCGCCCCCTGCTGGAGGAGCCACAGCTGCGCTCAGGAGCTCTCATAGATGTGGCCAAACATCTGGGAAACCTGAGCTTCAACATCTGGGAGCAGATGAAGGAGAAGGTCTCCTACAGTCCTGTGATTCTGGATCCAAACACGGCTCATCTGGATCTCGTCGTCTGTGAAGATCTGACGGCTGTGAGAGGAGGAGAGAGACAGAAGCTTCCAGATAATCCAGAGAGATTTCAACATCACGGCATCGTCCTCGGGTCTGAGGGCTTCAGCTCAGGGACTCACTGCTGGTGTGTGGAGGTCGGAGACAACCTGTCCTGGGACGTCGGCGTGGTGGAGCAGTCCGTTGACAGAAGGGGAGAAATAGAGAGCGGGTGCTGGGAGATCGGTCTGAGTGACGGAGAATACTCAGCCGTTTCCCCGCCGCTTCCAAACGAGCCGATCCGCGTGAAGCAGAAGCTGAAGCGGGTCGGGGTCCGTCTGGACTGGGAGAAAGGGAAGCTGTCCTTCTCCAACGCCGATACCAACAAACACATTCACACCTTCGCACACAACTTCACCGAGAAGCTGTTTCCTTTCCTTTTCTCCAAAAGTGAAGAACCGGTGAGGATCTTACCTGCGACCGCGTCTGTGACCACGTGAGGATTCTAAACACTCGTTAACCAGCAGGAAACAAAGGCTCTGCTCTCCTGGGGTTTTGACCTTTGACCTCAGAGTTACAGCAGCTGGTTGGATGAGTGTTTCACTTGGTGTGAAGCAGAACTCAGTGTGATAAAGACCAAGGAGCTGGTGGTGAACAAACCGTTCTTCATGTGTTTTGAAGAGGCCGAGGTCCTTCAACATCTGTGGCACTATACTGACGGTCTGGTGACGAGTGCTTTCCTCTATATCTCCATATTGATCGTGAACTCCTCCTTGTAAATACAGCTTGGGTTTGTCTATTCATTTATTTCTTCAATGTTTACAACAGTCACTTCTTAGCCAATAAGGATTAATAAAGTATTTCTAATCTATTTCAGAAGACTCAAGTTACAATGATGAAGGCGGTTTTATCGTTTCAAAAAAAAAATAAAAAAACAGTGTTGAGTTATACTAAATACACTTTTTGCTTTAGCGGTGGTTTTACAAAATAGCAAGATTGTTTTTAAGGTACATAAAGTGAGACAAAGCAGGAGGCATTTTTGTATTAAAATTCACGTGTTCGTTAACGGCGAATGATTGTATTAGCATCAGTTTAGAAAATATAATAAGCGATATTTTGCATGTTTTTATTTCCGAGACGCCAGCGGCGTGTTTCACTAGAAGACATCCACTAATTTGAGAAACTGGATTATGAACGTTCATGACTTAAATAAAATGCTGCTACTCATCATGCGCACCGCGGCCGTGGTAAAAGTTTTTCTGCACATGCTCAGTAGATGGAGGATAAGAAAAAAAAGTTTCCTCTGGAGCGTCACGACTCCCAGTATGTTTTCATTACAGAAACAAACAGCACCCACTAGTGGCCAAACATGCCAACGGCGTTTCTGCGGTTGCCGTGGAAACGGACATCGATTTCAAAATGTGTAAACGAAAAACTTCTGAAATGAAAATGCAAACACGGGGCGTTCTCTCTTGAAACGTTGAAAACGGGGCCTAAATCAACGATGGTTCTGTTTGAACGTTTTTATCCACCTGGAAAAAGGTAATTAAGGGAAAAAAAAAAGGACACATATTGCAAATATAGTCAGTAGATTATATTATATCTTTTTTTTTTTCTTCCCCCAAATAGACTTCATGACAAGACTTCATTCATCAAACAATTACAGTTGTGAATATTGTTCATCACAAACTGCATGACAACCGTAAAAACCACCGAGGTCTGCACCGACAGATTCAGCAAAAACGTCTCGTCGTTTCAACGAATCAGGGTTCAAACCGTTTTTCCCCACATTTTCCCCCCCGGTTTGTTATTTCATATGACTGCTGTTGAAATCACACGTGGTTTAACTCAAAAACAGTGTAAACACATTAATAAGTGCAGTTTGTTTTAAAGCATCCGGGTTGCACCAACTAGTTGACCTTAATACGTTACATGAAACATTTTGATTCCTCCTTTATGTTTGATCCATTAATTTATCCTCCAGGTGGCGCCGTTTCAGCTGCAGAGGGGCATCCCTGTGCTGGCGGCACCACCTTGAGTTGAGAGATTCAAAGGTCAGAGCTACACATATTAGAGCCAACGTTGATCCGGGGTTGCTATTTCAAATCCTGCTACATTTTGTTCGCCGAGCAGTAACTTGTTCTGGTATCGAGGCCGACGGCTTTCATGATTAAAAAAAAAAAAAAAACAAAGAAACTCACATTAACTCCAAAAGAAGCTGGACTAATTTCACCATCACGATCAAATCTTAAGAGGCGATGTGTGCCACGATGCTCTACATTCATGTGTACACCAGCGCGGCTCTTCATGTCAACATTCGGATTTCTTTGAAGGCGTTTCCGAGCTGCAGAAGCTCTAACCGGGTCACTTTAAGTGCTATTCTTCATTTTTAACGTCTGTTCCCTGAAGCGGTTCCAGTTAGTGTGAATGCATAGTGGATCTAAACACCTTTTCTCAGCCCGACCCCCACAACGCAGTCCGCCGCCGCCGCCGCCGTCAGGTGGGAGCGTCTGACCTCGTCCTGACTCACAAAGCCTACGGTCCGATTGTGACTGGGGGAAAGATGCAGCCAGGCAGGGCGAAAACGAGTCCAAATGAACCGAAAACAAAGAAAAGAAGCCAGTTCCTCCTCCTCCTCTTCCTCCCCCTCTGGCACAGTTTTGGTGTTTTTGTCGAGTTGCTGTGAAAAAAAAAAAAAAACGCCTCCCAGCTTCTTCTCTTTTCTCCGCGACGCTACATGATGATCCGCGGCTCCGGGACCGACTCGTTGATGGATTTGTGAGGCAGCACGTTGGCCCCGTTCAGGTAAAGCTCATCGTTCACGATCACGTCTTCGCCCAACACCGTCACGTTCTCCATACGCACCTGACGACAGAGAAACCAACGGCATCAATCAAACCACCGCTGCAGCATTCAAGGCTTCCAGGAAGAGCGCGAGGAATAAATGACGCAAAAAAAAAAAAAAAAGCAATGATGAGAGTCGCAAGGCAAATCTTTCACAATAATCCAGGTAGAGAGAATCTAATATATTACAAGAGATCTTAACTTTCCAACCTGATGACATCATGGCGGGGGGATAGAAATGTGTTGTGATTCGACTGGTTCTTCAACTAGAGTGAAACACGAGTCCGCTGCGTTGCCTCCACTCACCCACTGGCCCACCGATGAGCTCCATCCCACGATGCAGCTCTCCAGCCAGGAGTGGGATCGAACCCTGGACCCCTTCAGCACCGTGCAGCGTTTTATCCTCACCCCGTCCTCCACCACCACGCCAGCTCCGATGGTCACGTTGGGACCGATGGTGCAGTTCTCTCCGATCTGAGCTGTGGGATCCTACAGGGGGAGGAAGAGACCATCATCATCGTCATCGTACCTTACATTAGCTTCAACATCCGTCACACCATCAGCATCTTCCTCATCCTCATTGTCCGTCACAACATCATCATCATCTGCATGCATGACATCATTTACATCATCAATCTTCAGCAGATTATCATCTTCCTCGTCCTCATGTACAACATAATCTGCCTCTTCATCTTCATAATCCTTCACAACGGTATCATCTTCCTCACCCTCGACATTCTCTACATTACCAGTCATCTTCCTCCTTCTCATGCACAACATAATCTTCCTCATCATCATAAAAAAAAAAACAACATATTTCTCATCATCTTCCTCAACATCATCACCCTCAATGTCCTTCATCTTCCTCATCACCCTCAATGTCCTTCACATCATCATCATCTTCCTCCTCCTCCTCCTCCTCCTCCTCCTCCTCACCACCAGGACGTTGCCGAGGAAACCGGGCCCCGTGTGCAGCTTGTCAGGAGCCTGTTGTCTCAGGGACTGGAGGTACATGCACATCCCAGTCAGGAAGTCTTTAGGCTGCCCGATGTCCATCCAGAACCCTGCACGCACACACACACACACACACTGTAAGAAGTTTGTTACCATGGAAACGAGCAGCAGGGCGGCTCCTGGACTACAGGACAGGAAGCTTTAGCTGCTCAGCTACACTCGCAGAGAGGAACGAGGATCTAGAGATGCACCAGAAGCAGATCTCTCCTACGTGTACAAAACTGTTTAAATTCATCTATTTCTTGTTTGTGTTTATTTTCCGAGTCGGTGCTTCTCTACAAACGCTTTCCTCTCCAGGACTACGTGAGTTTTCAGGTGTGAAGAAAAGCCCGACCACTTACGTCTGGTGGCGCTGCGAGCTGCAGAAACCAGAGGAAGCACACGAGTCAAGCTCACGACAACAAGTCGCTCCGTCACCACGGCGATAGTCCATCGACTCTTTAGTTTAGTCGCGTACGATTTGATGTTATTGGGGCCAGATCAGTAAAGTAGAACAGAATAAGCTCTAAATACAAACAACTCCAAAATGTTCCAGTAGCTTTAGTGCATATATTCATCCCGAAACATTCTATTTAATGTCCGTTATGTAAAATGTTTTATTTTCACATCGTGTGACCTTCAAGCAGAAGCTATTTGGCTACTGAAATATCTCCAAGTATCTCCAAGACCCCGTTTACTCGACGAGTTTCGTGTTTACAACATTTTTGAAAAAACGGTTTCCGTTTACACGGCAACGGCAGAAACGCTGAAATGCATTTCTGTTCTTAATATCTTTACTGAAGTACCGTACACTTTGTAAAGTGGTTTCTGATCAGTGCTTCATCAGTAAACGTGCTCCAACATGTTTGACATTACGGAACTCCGGCGTGCTTTAACAGTCGACGGTGAAGGAGGAAATGGCTGCTGGACTTTTGGAGAGAATTGATTTCCTGTTCGTGCCTGATGCAGGATTTGAAGAGAACTGAAGACAGGAGCTGAAGACATGACGATAGTATCATGAAGTTGGAGATCATCACATGAAGTGATGGCGGTAGTTACCCTGCAGCTCCATGGCGTACAGATGGCCCTCCTCTGCCATGATGGGAAATACCTCTTTCTCTATGGACGTCGGTCTGAGCTGCACACAAACATCGACAGAAATAAACGTGCAGCCGTTTCACTCTTGCTCACACACAACTGCGCTCCTTGTTAAGGACTCACCTGGATCCTGCCGAGCATGCTGGGATTGAAGATGTATATGCCTGCGTTGATCTTGTTGGAGACGAAGACCTGCGGCTTCTCCACGAAGCGATGGATCTGCCCGCTGTCCGTCTCGAACACCACCACGCCGTACTTGGACGGCTCCTCCACCCGCGTCACCTGCACACCGTCACTCATTCAGCACTTCAGGGGTGAAGCAGGAGGCTCGCGGGCCAAAACAGGCACGTCAGATGATGTGTGTGTGTGTGTGTGTTCCTCACCACGATGGTTCCCTCCTTCCCGTGTTGATGGTGGAACTGCAGCAGGTCTTTGAAGGGAAAGTCACAGATGACGTCTGAGTTGAGGACGAAGAACGGCTCACTGTCGACGCTCAGCAGCTCTCGGGCCAACGCCAGCGGACCGGCTGTGTGTGAGTACGTACACACACACACACACACACACACACACACACACACACACACACACACACACACACACACACACACACACACACACACACACACACACACACACACACACACACACACACACACACACACACACACACACACACACACACACACACACACACACACACACACACACACACACACACACACACACACACACACACACACACACTAAATGAAGGAAGTCTTGCTTAGCCTTGAATTTTTAGACCCTTTTGTTTCTCTATGGGATGTTTTCTTCCATCTCTTCTGTTTGGTTTAGTCTGAAGAGGAGAAACTCACCGGTTCCCAGCGGCTCCTTCTCATGAGAAAGAGAGATACGAATCCCCAGCTGTGGACAAAACACAGAAAGATCTCAGGAGGCTTCAAACTCCAGAGCTTCTCTTTACATTTCTGCTGCACCTTGTGGTTTGATGTGTCATTGTGGTCGTTTGTGGGACATCGTCGTAGCTTTATGTGTCAATCTGTGGTTACTTTGTGGTTGTATTTGCATTTTTGGAGTTTATTCACATTTACTTTGACAATGATATTTTGGCTGTGTGATTTTTCTCTGTGTTGTTTCGGAAGTTTTTCTATATTTCCTGTGTCCTTCTAAAATACAACCTGAGTCAGTTCATTGGTCCATGTTTAGAGAGGGCTGTGAATGAGGCCCAAGGCCGGAACAACACGAGTGTGTATCTGGTGTGTGCGTGTAATGTTGTTGTACATACTCGTTGCTCCTGGACTCTCATCTCTCTCTCCAGCAGCTCTGACATGTAGCTCACAGCCAGAACCACATGGTCTACCCCGGCCTGCAAACACACACAAAAACAAAACACAAACTGTCAAAAAAAACTTAAAAATAATAAAGAAAACTAAAAAACCCACATACAAACATCAGCCTCCTTTCTGTCATCCTCACCTTCACCAGCGCCTCCACCTGGTGCAGCAGGATGGGCTTATTGCAGAACTCCACCAGCGGCTTGGGGACGCTCAGTGTGAGCGGACGCAGCCGGGTGCCGTACCCCCCCACCAGGATCAAAGCCTTCATGCCTCCGCCGTTAGCAACAGTCACCAGAGTGAACGCAGCGCATCAATAAGGAGACGTCTTCCAACCTGCACAGGAGAGGAGAGTCGATGAAAATTATCGCTTGATTAAAGTCACTAAATCAAAAAAAAAGATCTTTAGATCTTTTATTCAAACAGAGAAAGAACAGTGAACATCATTTTCGAGGGACCAAACGGAGGCCTTGACGCTTTACATGTTGTCAAAATGAGTTTTTCACAAGTTAAATAAGCCCAAAGTAGGACACTTTCTAGACTTTGGACCAGACCTGGAAATGTGCCCAGAGCCTTCATTTTGAAGTGATGTGCCTTTAGTGGAGGAATCCATCAGCGTTTCCTTTCATTTGGTCAAATCAAGAACCACTACTTTAAAGAGATTGATAAAAAATTAAATAAGAAACTGGACTGCAAACACACACAAACACGCTAATTTTTCATGTGACCCTTGGGGGCAGTGGCGGTCAAGAGCAACAAAATTTCCCAAACACAATTCTGCATCTCGGTTTAGTTTTCTACATCGAACATTGTTTAAAATAGAGTCGCCTTGAGTCACACCAGTGTAAAAACCTCCCTCACTGTACTACAACTTGAGTCTGGTAAATGTGGCGTTGACAGCCTCGTGTTCAACAAACAATCTGGCACTGAACACCACAAAAACTGAAGCAGATCAGGAGGCACAGATTTGATCCAGCCGGCCTCTACATCAATGGGGAGTGTGAGGAGAGGGGCTAAACATCCAGGTTCCTTGGTGTCCTCATCTCTGCTGATCTCTCCTGAACATACGACATCACAGCTGTAACCAGGAAGGCCCAGCAGAGGCAAAACGTCCTGACGGTCTTCAGGAAGAACAACCTGGCCACAAAAGTGCTGCTGACTTTCTACCACTCGATTTCATTGTGTATCATATATATACACACACACACACACACACACAAATATATACACTCTGTTCTAAAAGTGGAAGCGATTTGAGGAGCCACCTAATAGACATGATTGTACTGCAGTCACGAGAAGTTGGATGATTATTGAACTTGGATCAGCTTTTAAACTGAGGATCATGAGACTTCATTCATAAAGCCTCTCTCGTGAGTTGTTGGTGTACTTAGTCATCAAATCAACTCACATCCGAAGATTTCAGTAAAAATAATAAGGAGGGCTAATTGGTGTCCCTAACAGACAAAATGGTGACTTTATGAGTGAAATGTTTCGGTAATAATAGATCTGGGGGTCAAAAACAAACAGAAACTCAGCCGACTGTTTGATTTTACTGGATTAGCTCGTGCTAGCTACACCAGCTAACAGACTAAATCTGAACCAGGCAGCGAAACAATAATAAATTCTAATAAAGCAGAATTACGTCTCTGGGGCCTTTTCGGTGTGTGTCTGTGTGTGTGAGATTTAAAAAAAAATTTGGTTAAAACTTACAGACGAGCAGCTTTTGTGAATGACTGAAACTCTCCGGGGTGACACGTAACGTCCAAATATTTGGCTTCCGGTGCAGCCCAACTTTTCAAAACAAGAGCCGAGAGTCAATAGAAAACAGAAAACAAAAAATGAATTGAACACGTCGATCACTTACACTGCTTCAAAAGCAAGACATTTGCCTCCTTGGGATTTTCGGGGGATAACAAGACACACTAATCCTAGGGGAGGAGAGAAAATATACAAAAACGTTGTTTAACTCAACGTCATGATCACAATATTCCATTTTTTGTAAAGTTTGAATTTTGTGAAAATCACTCAGTGGTAGAAATAAGTAACATGACCAAAAGAGAAAATTAGATGTCTGCATTTCCAGAAGAAAATGCAAGTGTCAATGTTGATGGCTGAATAAAGTTTGATCGACCTTGATCTCAGAATCTCCGTTGCTGCGTGGCGCCAAGATCAATATCTGTAGATATGGAGATGCTGATATGAAGATCTCCTTTGACGTAATAATAATAATGATATCTTTTATTGTGTACGCGTCACGTCACTATTGACGTACTTTGTTTTGAAAGCAACGTACTTTTGTTTCCGGTGAGACGCGTAAATACCCTCCACAAGTAGCCACGCCTTCTTTTCCACTTCTGACCAATCAGAGAAGAACAGCGTGGCGACGGAAGCAGGCTTTAATCACTCCAAAGTCAACACACATTATGAAAAGAAACTGATTAATCAAATACTAAAACGGGAAAAAAAAATCTAACGGATTATGTAATCGGGTTAATATTCATAATTTAATGTCGATTTTGATGTAAATCAGTTTCCATGGAGACGATCTGCTGGAGTTCTGCTGACAAGTATTTATACAAAACATAAATCTGTAAATATTTAAGCATCATTGCCTTTATTCTCTAGAAATCATTTTACTTAAGTCTGTAAAGGGAATTCAGATTTGTTTACATTTATGTAATTATACATGTTAGAAAATGCTTGTTTGATCTTTTTCTTCCTGAAGAACAAACAGTTCATTTTAATGTAGTGTTTAGGCTGAGACAATAAATCTTAAATGTCACCTTTATTAAATTGTTAATATGAAAAATTAATTTCACTTAAAAGCTTCCAAACCATTAGGCTTCACAGTATACAACTTTAAAAAGAAATGTTAAGTGCATGTAACTTTTTAAGAGCAACTCACACCTTTCCTCTTTGATAATCTTGTAAATTTAAATCAATTTATTCTAAAGCATCTTTTTGGTTTTCGTAGAGAAATAAAACAAACAGATGTGAAAGTCAAAGCATCAGACATAAACTTTATTAAAAAAACAAAGCAGCTGACTCACCTGGCCATTGTGATAATAAATACTTATATTAAAATGCCAATATATATTTACCACGCAGTTGTTTCAGAAGGTTTAGTTTCAGCTTAAGCACATTATTCCTCTGAATATTTACAGACAGAATTCATACTCAAAGGCAATTCTATTCTTACCCCAACACTGAATATCAGTGATGAAAGTTTAAAACCAAGACTGAAAATAAAGGCAGCACTGTTACAATAGTTTCAGAGGCGTTTCCTCCGGTTTAAACTTTTTCTCCTGTAAGGTTCGAGCTCTTAAAAGCAATGCAGAGGAGTTGATGTTTGAAGCTCAGATGTCTGGAGGTCCGGGGCTCCAGCACAGGTCGCAGACCAGAGCGATGTGGTCGGAGGGGTGAGCGACGCTGGGCAGAGCCTGGTGTGTGGTGACCTCCTCGTGGCTGGGCAGCGGAATCACCTGCTCCACCTGCAGCGTTTGAAGTAGAAAATGTATTGTTTTGGCACTTCGTTCAGAAAAATTTTGGATTTACAAGGCAATTGTTTTCAAAGAGAGAAAACGTCAGAGAGTACCTGCATGCTGCCCGGCTGAATGAAGATGTAGTCCAGACAGCCGTGAAATCCTCCCACGTAGTTGGTGTAGGCCGGCTGGCCGTAGGCGCTCAGCAGGGGGGGGAACCCCGACGGCAGCTCCATGCTGCAGGACTCCTCGGGTCCCGAGCTGCTCCAGTCTGCATGATGCTGAGGAACCAGAGTCTCCGTGAGCAGCTGGAAGACGCCTGAGATCAGGAGAGAGAGCAACCGAGAACGTCACAACATGTACAGAAACACCAGCTGGAAATAATCCCAAAGGACAGAGAATGTTTTTACAACATAACCAAAGAACAGTTTACAGATGGTTTTATTAGTAAGTGAGAAGCAGGAGAGTCTCATCATCTGAGTGGGAAAATAAGATCTGAACCTTTATGTTTGTTTGTGGTGTATTTATTATTTTTTTTAAATAAGAATGTGACAAATTCACAAAGAGAGAATATCCCAACTGCTGAATTCCTGATGGAATTAATTTACCAGACAGGACTCTCTTCTGTTTTATTTAAGCGACGATAAAATGGTTTGCAGTGTATCTGCACATCGTCTCGTGGACGACTTGTTTTTTCCCCCCTTGTTGTTGGAAACTCCCAAGCGAAGCGGAAATCTCAACTGGGAACGTTCAGGGTTCCTACCTGCACAAAGACCCCCACAGCGAGAGGATACGGACCGATATGTTCACACGATGCCAACCAGACCGAATTCAAACGAAGGTTAAACTGAATAAACAGGGAGATGATCATGTCGTCTTCATGCGTCACCTGAGTTCGGGGTGGAGTTGAAGTCACCGCAGAAGACCAGCGGGGCTCCAGGTGCCGCCTCGCTCATCACGTGATCCAGGTGACGGAGGGCCACGCCCATCTGGACCAAGCGAACGTTCCCACCTGCACAGGAAAGAAGAGTTTTCCAACAAATGTGTTAGACGTGGATCGTTCCACTGCCGAGTGAGTCAGGGGGGAAACTCCTCCTACCTTTTGGGTGCCAGTACAGGTGAGTGTTGGCTACACACAGCTTCCTGCCCGGTTTATTCAGGTCCTCCAGTACACTGACCTGGAAGAGGAACAGTTTGTAGGACACATTTAAACCCATGACGACCTTCGCCCACTTGTGCTTTAAACAAAGTTACACAGGGAACGGTTGTTTATTTTTTTTAAAGTTCACTTTCATCAGATGATGAATAAAAGCTGCGACATGCTGTGTTTTGGTCCAGACTGCAAATTCAAGGAAGCTAAAAAGTTAGAATAGAAACCCTGTTCACATGACAACACTTCAAGAGAAAAACACCTGGTATCAGAAAAGTTTCGTGTTTACACAACATATTGAAAACAATATCCACTGACACAGCAATGACAGAAACAGTGTCGTTTTCATGTGGGGCCTCTTCGTGGGAGCTGTTTGGTTGTTTTTGTAATGAATCCACACGCGGGCACAGAGAACAACACATCATCACAGAGACGGATCCCTGAGTGTTTTCAGAAAGTTGCGTTTTTGCCATTAAACATGACGATGGAGTCGGAGCGTTGTCAGAAAGTACCACCTTGAGAGCAGTTTCCAGAAAGTAGCGTTTCGAGTGGCTCCGAACGCGACTGTTGAATAAACAGACGCTCAAATCGTCGCAAAAGTTTTGCGTTTTCACTTGAAAATGTTGTCGTGTAAATGGGTCCTTATGCTCCAGACTTAAGGGAAATATTTGTTTATGTCCACAATCTTATCCACTTAAGATTTCCTGCTTGTGAAGGCAACAAGGTCAGAGATTTAGGTGTGTCCTACCTGCAGGGAGGTGGACCTCTGCACGATCTTGTCCTTCAAAGCGCCGTTAGCAGAAACCTTCTGCAGCAGCTCGGAGTGGGCGGGGTCAGAGGTCAACGCTTTACTCAACATGATGTCATGACGACTCAGCAGTCGAAACCTCGACCTGAAACAACAAAATGACAAGTTTCAGGGTCTCTGTGCTTTTCTAGAGATATTAGGAACACAAACATGACACTTCTGTTTGATGCAGCTGCTCTCAGACAGACGAACGGGTTCAGAACCTGCGGTAGAAAGTAGCGAGTCCTTCGTGCTGCTTCTCTTTGATCTTGAAAACGCCGTCCAGACCAAATGCGTCCAGCGCCGGAGTTAAACTGTCCACAAACACCCCTGAAGAGTTCAGACAACATGAAGACGTTCACTACTCACATTCAGGAGGTCATGGGCTTCTCAACTTTAGAGCAGATCCTCCAAGCTGATATTATAATGAACGGAAATGAGCAAATAGTCCATAAAACTGTCAACAATCTTAAATTGAAGAGCTTCGAATCTGATTGTAGTGTGTCTGATGTTTTCTCACCTTTGTCGACTTCCTGCAGACAGACGATGTCAGCATTGTACCCGGCCAGCTCCTTCTTGATCAGGTTCTGCCTGTAGTCCAGCTGCAGGGCATAGGGCGCGCAGTACGGGTACAGCACTGTCTTGGACAGGTCTGTCTGGGCGTAGACGTCAGCAAGGATGTTATAGGACACCACCCTCGTGGCGGGCCATGCCGCCTCTCTCGCCGTGTAGAGGTGACGGTTATCAAACGTGCACACACCCGGGCCGGCCTCCACGGCTCCCACCGACACCAGCTCCCGAGTGGAGCCACTGCGACCTCCGTCTCTGGGCGTGCAGCTCAGTTTGATCCGATGTCCGATGTCCTGATTGGACGGGACAAAGACGCGCTCACGCCCCACCTCTGACCAGCCGCCGTCCTGAGGCTCCACTGAACCACCACCACTGACGGGAGGAGGGAAAAATAAAGTCAGAGTTGTAGAAGTCATTTAAAACATTCATAATTATCACTGTGATTTATTTTCCCAACAGTTACTGAGAGCTGTTAAAGAGGGAGAATATTCTGATATGGTGGACCTTCAGCTCTGTTCTTATTAAAACAAAACAAACAGTCAAACCCCAAGAAGGAAAAACACACTTTTTACTTGCTGTAGTTACGGGACAAAAAGAAAGAAAGTAAAAGGGCAGGACAGACAGTTTGTAGGGATTCCCCAGTTTACCTGGCTCCGTTTTCTTTGAACCAGGTGAACCGGCAGTCCTGCAGGTTTCCAAACTCCACCTCCAGCTTGGGGCAGACGGGGAATCCTGCCAGCAGGGAGCCTGGCAGCTCTGCGGCCGTGAAGGACGGAGGGTTTCTCCTCACGGAGAACTTCACGTCCCCCACCTGCAGCACGGCTCCGTCCAGCCAGGCCTCCGAGTTGAGCACCGTGTCGGGGACCTCCTCCTCCCCGCGGTACAGCTTCACCAGGGGGGGAACGTCCGCCGGCAGGCTGGGCTGCTGGTCCCGGTTCTTCTTGGACTTCTTGGCCTTGTTTTGGTTCTTGGTGATGCTGTTGGAGATGCGGGCCAGAACCTTCCCAAGCGGCTCGTCCTGGTCCCGGAGCATGTGCTTGTGGCCGCCGTCCAGGCAGAAGGAGATGGTGAGCTTCGGCTCCCCGGGGAGGCAGCGCACAGAGGCGGTCTCCATCCCACCGAGCAGCCGGCGGAAGGCTCCGGCCACAGTCCGCGGAGAGCAGAAGAGGCGGCGAGCAAACAGTGTGGAAACAGCGGGGATGTGGCTCAACATGAAGCCCCCGGCGGCAGCGGGCGGACGCTGTTAACGACAGGTGGGTTTACCTTCCGTCACGTGACTAATGAGTTGAAGGCTCTGCTGGTGTATCGGGTTAACTGGTTTCCCTGTTCACCGCTTTCCAATAGCGTTGCTGCCAATAGCAGCAGATGCTAAAAACCCAACGGAAATCTATAAGCGTCCTGGCGAAAGCTGTTTAACCGCATTAACAATGAAGTTTCGAAATGTCGCACCGTTTATGAGTCTTTGCCGTTTCAAGCAGCAATGACAATAAGAAGTCGGTCACCATTTAGCAGGGACACCGGGTAATCCGAAACACCGGCTAGCCAGATGCTAGTCCGATCGATGCAAACACTACCCCGTTAAAACGTGACGATCATGTCAACCACTGACAATGCTGTTAAACAAATAAAACCGCACAAAGTTCACGACTGAAGACGTATGATTAATTTACGTTTTTGATCAATACAAATACTGTATTAGTCGAGAAACTTTGCTGCCGGTGCTGCTCTCCGGTCACCATGAGCCTTTTCTTCTTCGTCTGCGGGCGTTTTCAAATATGCGGAGACACCACAGAGCCCCCAGCGGCCATCCGGTGAATTACTACATTATACTTTAATGAGAACGTTACTAAAATTCATGGAAATCAAAACGAAAACATAATTGTGATAAAATAAAACATTTGCTTTTTTCTTCTCTCCTTTCTGAATATAGATTAAAAATGTTTTGTCTGTTGGCCATTAATCAAGGCAAAATATGACATTTCAGGCTTAATCTTTGTGTGGTTGAGAAGCATTGGGCCAAAATATTTGCTTTGCTATCAGACATACAAAATTCTAAGGATTTATCTAATCTGGGTACGGGTGTTTGTGCTTAGATAGTTTCTTTGTAAAGAGACTATTTCATTTTCTACTGCCAATATGAGTAGTAGCAGTAGTTGGTAAGCTATTCAACCGGATCCGGAAAAAATGGTAAGAAATCACAGCCAATTATCAACCAGAATATTAACAGTACTTTTTTTGTTTAACTACTAAAATTCAATGATGAGTATTAAAAATGCATTTGTAGTTAGTTAAAATGCAGACATAAGATAACTTACCAGTCCGACTCACTGAAGATGAAATTAGGCTGTTTGTGGCCCCGGACCTGAAATGAACTCGACATCCCTGATTTAAAAGTTTAAAACGAGGAGGGAGACACTTTGAACAAAGTACAGAGATTTGTCCTCACAAGGAAGAAACGGAAAAGTACTTCACTACAAATCCCTGAAAAAAAACAACTACTTTGTGATAAGGAAGTACAAATACTTAAGCTGCCCGTTACTTTTGTTTTTGCGGCAAAAACAAATTCATTATTGAGGCAATATGATGGGAACTGGAAAACAAAATGACTTTTCCCCCTTTGGATTTTTATTAAATGTGAAATAAAGGCAAATACAGAAGTTCACAAATAAATCATAAAACACTAGAGTCATGCGTTTAGAAAAGATGAATCCTGAGCTAAAAGTCTGGAGGTTTGCAGCCTGTTGGCGCCCCGTTTACACAACAACATTTCAAGAGAAATCCTATCGTTTTTCGTTTCAGAAGTTTCACATTACAACAGCAACATTTTGAAAATGATGTCCGTTTACACACAAAACACTGAATGCGCTGTAATAGCATGCCAGGCTATTTCCTATGGCCGTGGCGCACATGCATAGGAGCATCGTTTTCCCCCGTTCACAGAGAGACGGAGTCAGAGTGTTGTCAAAAGGTTCCACCTCGAGTGCAGTTTTACACGCAGTGGCAGCGTTTCCACCGTCTACAAGGAGACAAAGCGTTTTCAAAAAGTTCCAACTCTGAAGCCGTTCTCAAAAACTTGCATTTTCAGTGGCTCTGAGCGCCGTTGTCATGTAAACGGACATTTAAAACGCCACAGAAGATTTAGGTGTTCACTTAAAAACGTTGTTGTGTCCACAGGCCCCGAGTCAGCAGATTGCATTTTGGTATTTTCAAGCTTCCGTCTACATGCCGTCTCTCTCGGCAGCGTTTTCCACACTGCAGTGATGGAGCTGTTCCGGGTAGTAAACCTCCGCCTTGCGCTCGTCCTCGTGCTCGATGTGCTTCAGGTGCACCACCATGTGCAGGGCGTAGGCCAGCACCAGCAGCAGGATGAGGGAGGTGATGAGGCCCATCAGGATGGCCGGCGTCAGGAAGGTGCTGCAGTCGCTGGCAGGGGAGAAGCGCCCCGAGGTGACGTTGAAGGCCTGGATCTACACACAGATACAAACAGTCTGGAGGCCGCAGAACTCCAGATGTGAACCCTGAGGTGCTCCTGAGGAAAGAGGCCACGCACCTGGAAGTCGGTGAAGGTGACGGCCCAGCGGCGGGCGCGCTCGCTGCCGGGCAGCAGCAGGGCGCTGTAGCGCTGCAGGCTGCTGACGTGGGTGCAGCGGTAGGAGGAGGAGGCGGGAGCGTACACCTCGCTGGCGTTGAACGCAGCCTCCTCGGAGGCGTTGTAGAGCAGCGAGACGCCGTCCACCGAGAACCACCACTGACCCGAGGACTCATAGAACGTGTTGGAGAGCTGCAATCTGAATGGGAATTCAAACTGTACACCTCTTCTACAAATGAAGATCGCTTCACTTGTTTAATGTAAATACAACACGACAAGTCTTTTTCCTGTTTTTCCTCCATGCAGCCACCTGTAACGCTCAGGCTCCTTTACCCTCCATTTCTTATTTGAATGTAAAAAAACGATAAATAGTTTTGCAGTTAGTTGTTGGGGAGATTTTTTTTTTTTGTCTTTTAAAAGGCAAAGTTTAAAATGAATCTAACAGCAGAGAGGTGGGATGACTGACCTGATGGAAAGGCCCTTGAGATCCTCCACATCCCCAAACCTCATGACCAGCCTGCAGAGACAGAGACAGAGACAGAGACAGAGACAGAGACAGAGACAGAGACAGAGACAGAGACAGAGACAGAGACAGAGACAGAGCTTGCATGTTCTCCCGGTGTGCACGTGGGTGTTGCCTTCAGGTTTGAAATCAGATTGAAAAGTGTTGTGTGACGCAGTGACTTGATTCAGTGGAAGCCTGCCTGTGATGGCGTACGTACGTGGCTCCGTCCTGGCGGCAGACGGACTGACTGGTGTCGACGGGCTTCTGGGGAGAAAACGCTCGCTCCGTCAGGTCCAGAAGTTTCTGCTTCTCGTAGCGGAGCGACAGTTTCCGGGCCAGGAAGAGGAGGCAGGGCTGCCCGCCGGAGGACACCTGCAGGACGGAGACATCACTGTGAGTGAATCAGAAGCGGGTCAGAATGAGGAGAAATCTCAATACTTTGAGTACAATGTGGCGCCACCTGGAGAGGAGGGAAGGGAACTGCAGCTCTTGTGGTCTGTAATAACCTCCTCCTCCACACATCTGCAGACTGAGCACAGTCAACACTTTTTTAATTACACGTGACATCCATCTACAGACAGTTTTTTTATGAATTCACACAATAATTTATGTTTTATTAATAACTATTTATTTTACCTGAAAGTGTTTACTGTCTTCTGTCATCATCCTTTCATCATTTCCTCTGTCTGCAGGCCTGCAGAAGCAGAAAGAGAGAAACTGAAACTGTTCTCCTTCTTTCAATATTTTCATTAGAACTGGTGACACCTATAATTTTATCTGCAAATCTTCACACACTATCAATGACATGGGAACAAAATATATCTTTTAACATCCCGTCAGTTACATCTGAAAAGATCAAAAATAAAAAGGCATATAAGAAAAATAAATAAAGGCCAAAAGTGAATTAAAGCAGACAGGTGCCACCCAGCTGCCACTCTGACCCAGATTATTAGAGGAGGAAATAAAGAACCAGCTTAGCGCCCCACAGCAGAGCTCATTATTTATTTTGTTTGTAGACACGTCAGTCTGACAAGATCAGCTCCAGTTCGCCACAGAAACCCCCCCCCCCCCAAAAAAATACACACAATAACTTTTTCAAGTTTTTGTTGGGTTAAACTGCAGAGACGCTGCGAGTGCACATCCGCCATATAAACTGTTTTTCTGCACATGCTCAGCAGATGGACAATAACAACATTTTCAAAATGTTGACACATAAACTCTTCTGAAACGAAAAAGCTAAAACGATGCGTCGGCGCTTGTCGTGCAAACGGCTCCTCAAACAGAGGGAACAGCACAGGAGTCAGTTTACTCCATTGGCACAACCTATTCTGCTCTTTCTACCTCTAGAAAAGTGGTGAACACTTAAATCTCTCAGGTTGGCTTTCTTCTTGCTGAAACAAAAACAGCCGAGGGCAGCTTGGTGATATTTTCTCCAACATTAACTAGGAAGTAAAGCCACAAATGGACATGCTTCTGTATTGAACCACCTGGAGTCATCAGCTCACGACCTGTCACTGTCATTGCCAGAATTTTGTTTTAATTGTTTAATGGCAAGGAAATTCATTTTCTTCGAGTGGATCAACAAAGTGTAAAGAAAAGAATAGTGGACCGATCATGTTTACAGACTTCTGTTAAAGAACTAACAACTCAGAAGTGGCCGTGGATTCTCTCTGGTTATTTCTTGTAGTCTGAATAATCTGCCATCGTTGACCACAAGGTAGGTAATCCAATCGAAATGATCCCACTCTGCCTCTCGGGATGAAAATCTTCTCTGTAAATGTTCAGATGAAACATTTGTTTGAGCACACGCTGCGTCAGTTTGGAAAACAGACAATAGAGCCGTCAAATCTGCCCTGATTCACCCAAAACAGGTTTATCTGCCTCCGTGAGCTGGGTCAATGCAGACCACTGAGGGATTGTGGGATTACGTAATCATACGATCGTGAGCAAACACATGCAGGTCATGAGGACGGATCTGAGCCAAAACCAGATTTTACAGCTCTTCAATCCTTCACTATCCTCAAATGGAGAAAAAAAAACAAACAACTACAAAACTGCAAGTTTGTTTTGAACACGGAGAGAAGGAAGCAAATGTTGCTTTCACTCATCTTGAATATCTCTAAAATCAGGAACGAGTTCACTCGGGCCACGTTTATGCGACAACGTTTCAAGTGAAAAATGCATTGCTGCTTGTGCATTTTTGTTTCAGAAAACTTTCATGTTTACATGGCGAAGTTTTCAAAATGATGTCCGTTTACATGGAAAAACCACAAAATGAGCAGTGAATTTACTACAGCGGCGGCAGATCAACGTCTCCGCTGTCGACACGACGACGGGGGGAGCGTTTTCATAAAGCTCCCCTTTGGGAGCCGTTTTCAAAAAGTTGTGTTTTCAGAGGCTCCGGGCACCGTTAAATGCAACAAAAGGTTTTTGCGTTTTCACTTAAAAATGGAGGGACGCTGAAAAATTAATCCATGCATTTGTTACTTGAGTAGATTATTGTAATTCCCTGTTGTCAGAATTTCTAAATAACTGCTTAAAAGGTCTACAACTGATTCAGCTAGAGTCCCGACAGGAACCAGCAGGAGAGATCACATCACTCCAGTTATAGATTCTCTTCTAGACCATCATTTGAAATCCTTCTTTTAACTTATAAAGCTCTTCACAACCAGGCTCCGTCGTATCAGCTTTCAGACTCCTCTCATGTGGGACCGGTCTTTCAAAATTAAAGAGGAAATTGTGATGAAAAAAATAAGTACGCAGACATTAAAATGAATGAAATTGTTGAGCTACAAATGGTCACATTAGGTTTCGTGTGCATCTCTTCCAAAAGTAGAAAATATTTAAACAAATCCTACAGTTTATTCTTCCAGTGCGTATGTAGTACTCCCTGTTGGCTGCTACCCTGTGCTAAAATGGCCCAAAAGGTCAACAACAATCAAAATAAAAATAAAAAAAACCCACAAAGAAACTCACATATTTCAGTTTATACAATAAGAGTCACATCTAGACAGCATCACATTTATGTAGTTTTACAACATCAGCATAGATGTTTTATTATTTACTTTGTAACCAAAGCACAAACTAAAACATCTGATTTTTAATCTTTACCTTTATTATTGATAATAAATCTTCATCAACTGGGCCATCCTACTCATAGCCTTAACTTCCCATACAAGGAGCAGTGGGGCCTTGCTCATGGTTCAAAAAAAGCCCAATGAGATTCGAACCAGTGAGGTTTGCTTCTCAAAATGCTTTCTGTGATCAAAACGAGGTAATACCTGATCTGACCGCAAATGCCAGCCAAAAGCAGCTCAGCGTAACCTTGTAGCCTCTTCATATTCACTCCACTATTGACCACGACATAAAAAAAAATGAGTTACCACATTTTCTGTAACTGAGCTCCTGACAGCATTAATTAAAATGTTTGTGTGACTCAAACAGACTAAACACAGTCCTGGTCCAGGTCACGCTGGGAAGGAGCAGTAAAGCCGGATCTGAAGTGTCAGGAGTCAAAGATTAGAGCGTGAGAAGGTCACAAATAACAGACACAGGCAACGCTTCACCTGTCAGCTCACCTGTCAGCAGGTCTGAGGAGGAAGAGGAAGGAGGGCTGCAGGAGGAAGAGGAAGAGGAGGAGGAGAAAGATGCTGCAGTGCCTACACCGTGAATCCATGCTTCGGTGTCTCTGCATCCGCTCAGCATCCTCTCTGAATCGACTCTGCGTCCTCTTTGCCCCTCTAATCTACTTTACAATCAGACCACCGCAGATAAAACCCCGCTTCTGACCGACATGAAGAAGAGCCAATCAGGAGAGAGCAGGTGTCGCGGTCCCCGCCTACCGGACTGATCATGTGGTCAATTCCAAGTCAGCTAAAATCATTTGTTTTTGTGAAGCGATTAGTTGGTAATTTTTAAATTGTACACAATATACATTAACATGAATTTTTTTCTTTAATATTTTTTTCAATGAAGACATTTTGTGAAATAATAATAATAATAATAATAATAATAATAATAATAATTTGCAGCTGGATGTGGTGATTTCAGTCAGGCATGTTCTTGGCCCCCCGTATCTTCCGCGGACCTACTTTGCCGCGGTGCATGCTGGGTCCTTCCTTTCCATCCCGGACCCTCTTTCAGTGATCATGGGTGCGTCTCAAACTTCACTAAAATACCCACAAACTGCATCCTCAGAGCCCATGTTTCTTATCGATTCTGTGTGTGAAAGTCTTATGAATAGCCGTAGATGCCTTTCACTCGGCAAAGCTTTACGGTAGACTTACAAAACGATCGTTTGGAGCATTGGTTTTTTCCCGCAACGTGGAGCGGCCATCAGAGCGTGTTAGCACAGTTAGCTTAGCATCACATCAGAATATTTCTTATCCAGTATGCTCGGTTTTTAGATTATATCATTGACTAAGGTTATTCAAGGGTGAACGTCTAGCTTGAATATTATAACGTAAGCAACTATTGTTTGTGCGCCTGATTAGCACGATGTTAGCTCCGCTTGCTGTTAATCTGAAGTCATTTCTATTTTTCTATTGACATTTAATTGACTGGGTGAAATTATTCACTACAGTTTGGGATTTCTCGTTCATTCTTTATAGCTGTGTTTCGTTTGAACAAACATGAACGCTGTAATTTAACCCCTTGACGAACTCTTGCAGTTCTAACGCAGTATGGACCTTTGGATTAAATGTGAACGTGTTCATGTGAAGTTTAATCTTAATTGAAACGTCATGTGTAGTTTGACTTGTAAATCGCTGCTGGTGAAACTCATGTGAGAAAGGAATTTTATTTTCCCTATCCTTGTTCCTGTGAAGATGTTGGATGAATGTTTTTCTTGGTCTATGATAAGAGCATCAGACTCGTGCTGAGATCACCTGCTTTGTGTTTCAGGAAAGTGTCGTGGTCTGCGTACCGCCAGGAAACTCCGCAATCATAGGCGTGAGCAGAAATGGCACGATAAGCAGTACAAGAAGGCCCATCTGGGCACCGCGCTGAAGGCTAACCCCTTCGGAGGAGCTTCTCACGCCAAGGGCATCGTCCTGGAGAAAGTGTGAGTACCTCCACACCCAGCAGGTTCTCTAACGCAACCAGTCAGGAAACCAACGAAACTTTGTTTGCTTGTGAGTTTGTGGCGGGATGTGATTTTAAAATGCTGTTTTGTAGTTCATGCAGGCATTAGAGCAGGGGTGTCCAAAATCGATCCTGGAGGGCCGGCGTCCTGCAGGGTTTAGCTTTCTCCCTGCTTCAGCATACCTGACTCTGATGATGTCATCACCAAGGTTGTGATGAAGCCCAATAACAAGCCCTTCATTGCAATCAGGTGTGCTGCAAACGGGAGAGCTCTAAACTCTGCAGGACGCCGGCCTTCCAAGACCGAGCTTGGACACCCCTGCTTCAGACCGACCTTGTTTTTTTTTTTTTCTTGAACTCGTTTCAATCTGTTTAGTATCTGTTTGAATTCTAGTCACAAAACTCGTTCAAACATTTAGCAACTCTGATTCCGGAAATGCTGCCTCTTGCTTTCTGCACACCGCCTTAAAAAAATAGTTCTTCTATACATATGTGAGGAGATGGACAATAACAATGTTTTCCTCCAGAGTGTCATGACGCCCAGTCCATATTTTCCTGGGACTTGGTAGTTTTATATTTGAGTCGCCGTAATAACAATCCATCAAGGTCATCTGTCCCTACGAAGGTCTTTACTCCCATCGTTAAAGTTTATAGCGTATTGTTTTCTCTGCGTGCGTGTGTGTGTGAGGCGTCATTACAAAAACAAACAGCGTCAACTTGTGGCCCTTCATGTTAACTATGCATTTTCACTCAAGGAGCCGGGGTGGGTGGGTAATTTCCGGAGGGGACGCATGAAAGAATAGAGCCACTATGGACGTCTGAGCCTTCTGCTCAACGTGAATTCACTGATGTCAAAATGATATTTGAGACACTCTTGTTAAAGAAACGGGCTCCAGGATTGACGCGGTCCCTCTCGCCTGTTTTCACCGTGAACGTTGAACTGGATTGGTCCTGTGTTTCTGTCTGCAGTGGTGTGGAGGCCAAGCAGCCCAACTCTGCCATCAGGAAGTGTGTGAGAGTCCAGCTCATCAAGAACGGCAAGAAGATCACCGCCTTCGTCCCCAACGACGGATGCCTCAACTTCATTGAGGTAAAAACCCACCTGAGAAAGTCTGGAGGTGTTTGAACGCGAAGCTTCGGGCTCTTGTCTGACCGCCTCTGTGTGTGTGTGTCCGCCCGCAGGAAAACGACGAGGTTCTGGTGGCAGGATTCGGTCGTAAAGGCCACGCCGTCGGTGACATTCCCGGAGTTCGTTTCAAGGTGGTCAAAGTGGCCAACGTGTCACTGCTGGCTCTCTACAAGGGCAAGAAGGAGAGGCCCAGGTCATAAACTGATGAAGCAGAAGTTCAAATAAAGTCGTTTTCAATTACATCCTGAAGGCGTCCTGACCTCACTGATCATTTCTTCATCATTCAAATCAGAAGTTACTATACAGACTTGATTAGGCTCCCACTATCTTTATTCAAATGAGTATAGATCCTGGTTTGATTACTGGAACTCTGGTCAACCTGAGTCTCAAAGTTAATTCAAAACTTTCACTGCAGTAAAATATGGGTTTATGAAAACTCAAATACGAGTTAATTAAAAACATTTTAACAGATGCACAAAAAGCAATTTGCAGATCTTGTAACAAAAATCATCAGTTCACCGCAGGATGTTGATTTGAGTATTTTTACTGTTAATGTTCAAGCTGAGCCGCTTCATTCAAATCCAACATGGAGACACGGAGTCCAAACTGAGCAGTTAGTCAGTCTAAACATTTCTGGATGAATGAGTCCGTTTCTTTCCCACTGACAGCGAGGTGACAGGGTGGCGCAGTCCGACAGGAAGCCAGCTTCAACACGAAATCGACTAATGATTTTATTATTAACTTTAAAATGAAAATATGTATTCATGAATATTTTTCAGAAATTAAAAACTCAATGACAAAAGATAATTTTCCATTGGAACTTATTTTAATTTACCTCTCATGGTCCAACTTCAGTCGCTTCAAGGCCGACCTGAAACATCGTACCAAAGCAATTCAATGAGAATTAATAAAGCAATGTACTTGTGTAGTGCTTTTTAGGACACTTACACTTTACATCATCATATAAAATCAAGAAACATTAAAAAAGACCTTAAAAAAATGATTTAAAGCGGATTATTAAAAGCAGCTTAGTCTTGAGGGATTTGAAGATGTTAAGTTCGGTACAGTCACTGATGTGTCGGGGCAGATATGGAGAACCGTTAAAAATATAACTTACAGCAGTGTGTGAGTCAGAAACATCCCGGTGAAAAACTATGTACACGTTTAAAAAGATTTAGTAATATTCAGCTTTCGGGTGAAGTTTCATGCTGTACCTAAAATGCACTAAAAACACTTCCAGGTGACCTTAATCTGACCTCTGAACCTTTGAACGTCGACCTGATCGACGTTTCAGCACTTCAGGAAGTAACGTAACAAATAAAGTGATGATTTCATCTGGAGAGTCGAGCTCAAGATGTGTGGCGTTAAAATGCACCGATGGTGGTACGCAGTGACGGAGTTCAACGTCGAGTTGAAAGACGTGAGCACGAACGAAGGTGGATTGTGGGTAATGGTTGGAGTTTCCTGCAGAGAGTCTGTTGATCAGCTCGCAGCACCAAACATATCTGGAGCGAGTAAATATAGTAACGGGTGTCAGATCCCAGGGGCGTCATACAGAGCTGGAACGTAGAGGGCCGTAGAACCACCACCGAGGAACTGCTGCATGATCACACACACACACACACACACACACACACACACACACACACACACACACACACACACACACACACACACACACACAGAATGGTCTCCTGTGTGGGTGATTGTAAACCTTTTAGTTCAAACACTGTGTGGAAGCACCACCTGAATGCACGTGGGTTTGAAGCTCTGGTTTCACTCCTCCTCCTCCTCCTCCTCCTCCTCCACCTCCTCTTCCTCCAACACATGAACAACAGTCTGCAGGGACGCCACAGCCGAGCAAAACAACACACAACTTTGAGGTAAACGGCTCAGAGGGGAAGTTTAAAACCAGACGGCTGTTTTTTTTACTGCACTTTGTTGAAGTGACTGTTGCTGCACACTATTTATTTTTAAAAATTTTAAGCTTTGCTCCTTTAAGTCGAGTCTTTTCAGGTTGAATATTGAGGTGCAGTGGTTAGTACTCCCGCCTCACAGAGAGAAAACCCTGGTTCAAATCAAGGATTGTGGGGTCTTTCTGTGTAGAGTTTGCATGTGTTTTCATGATACTCCACACACACACACACACACACACACACACACACACACACACACACACACACACACACACACACACACACACACACACATACACACACACACACACACACACACACACACACACACACACACACACACACACACACACACACACACCTCTCTCTTTTCAGGGCTCCATGGACTGCCATGGGTTTGTGATGGGGGAGGATGAGGAGGATGAAGAGGACGCAGCCGTTCAGTACATGATCGAACAGAGCCTGCTGGAGAGCAACAAACAGAGGGAGACACACACAGACGCCTCGAGCTCCGACAGCAGGAGGTCCGATCACTTTTCCGATTACAAGATGTTTCTATTGCCCATTTAAAATCCGTCTCTCACTGTGAAACAGTTTCCTTCCTTCTATTTGGTGTTTGTGCGCAGCTCTGGACAGAAACCTGCAGCTCTAGACCAGATCTTCACCGCTATAAGACAAGGTGGGACCACGAAAAATCTAAATAAATAGATAGAAAGAAAGAAATCAACTACATTCCCTCTGTAAATTCCATTCATCTTTAAAACTTTATTCAGTATTTAGATTTGATCATAAATTATGTGAAATATTTTTGTTTTTTTCTTTATAAAATGAGAGTTTACAGATTATTTATAAACATAACATCTTTAACATGAGATTATTTAATGAAATCAAGACAAAAATTATTTATTTTATATATATATATATATATATATATAAAGTGGTGTTTAGCCTTCTTGCGTGACATCGGGAGGATTAGGGTTTGATTCCAGGTTTGGGCTGTTCTCCGTGAGGAGTCTGTTCATGTGGAGCTTTTCATGGCTGAATAACTGAGCCCGATGCAGAGAATCAATTGTTTTTACAACATATAACACCTCACCTACCATTTATGTACGGAGGATGAATTAGACTTAATGGGGTCACATTATACAGCTTTGTCGCGTTGGTCTAGAAACATTCAGTATTCTAAGTTTCTAGCTCCTCCTTGATTTTCCTCCATTTGAATATTGGATCATAGGAGCTACATTCAGAATCTGCTGTGTCTGTGTGCGCTGGACTGGCTCCGCCCACACATGCCCATCTTGGGAGGAGGAGGAAGTACTTCCTCTTGTGGTGCCATGTGCCAGAGCAGAGTTGCCTAATTGTGGGAGGAGTCAAAGGGAGGGCCGAGCTTGATTAGGATTGGCTAAACCCCCGATGACACTATACAGGGTTTGATTTCTGATTGGTTGGTTGGAGCAACACATTTTTTAAAAACTGAAACAAGCCAGGGACAGAGAGGACAGACTGTCTTCACTTCTGGGGCGTCAGTCCAGGTATGGGGACGATTAGTACTGCTGGAAAACTTTTAGGAAGTAAATTTTGCCTAACATGAACTCTTTAATGGTATGTGACAAGTTCTCATATCGGTACTCAGTATCGGCAAGTATCCAAAGGTTAGTCCTCATCCAATAAAAAAGTAGTATGGGTGTGTCCTTACTACAAACTGAAGCAGTGTCCAGGTAACGTGTCAGTGGTGGTCCACCTCCACCCCCCTGCAGGTGAGGAGAAGCTGCTGAGGGACCTGAGCGTCCGGCAGAGGAAGCAGTTCAGTCAGACAGACAGCAGAGGCTGGACGCCGCTGCACGAAGCTGCAGCTCAGAGCAATCAGACGCTCCTGGAGCTCACCTACACAGGTGAGTCTCACCTCCCAACATCTCAGCTCCCTGACCTCATCACGTCACGCAGTGTGTTTTTGGCCTCCAGCCTCAGGCCCAGACTCGGCGGAGCGTCGGACCCCCAGCGGTCAGACGGCGCTCTTCTTGGCAGTGGAACGAGGTCTGATAGAAAACGCCTCCTTCCTCCTCGAACGCGGAGCCGAACCGGACTGCCGGGACCAGGAGGAGGACTCGCCGCTGTTTGTCGGTGAGGTTTTGTTAGTCAGTTACCTTTTCTACATAGAGTTTTGCTTATTATTTATTTTATATATTATATATAATATTTATTTGTGATTGTTTGCTTGATGTTTTTGAATTGATTTTCATTTATCTGGAGATATCTCCAGATTATTCCTACTCCGCTGTGCAGTGCTGTGAGGATTATTTAATAAAATATTCCTACTCTGCTCTATTTTAATACTTATTTGTATTTCGATCTGTATTGTTTTGTGTGATTATTTGTGTGTTGACGTGTCTGACAGCGATTGGCTCCGACCGCTCCGACCTGGTGAAGCTGCTGCTCCTCCGGGGCTCCCAGGTGAACCAGGAGGGCTGCCACGGCCGCCGGCCCCTCCATGAGGCCTCTCGGCTGGGTAACGCCGGGCTGGTCACCCTGCTGCTGGAGGCGGGGGCACGGCCGGACCCTCGCAGCCACTTTGGCCTCACGCCGCTGGCTCTGGCCGCTCAGGGAGGATACCTGGAGGTGGTGGACATGCTGCTGAGGAAAGGTGAGGCCGGGGGGGCGGGCGGGGTCACGGAGGTCAACGGTCAGAAGTGAAGCGTGAGGTTTAACCTGCAGGAGCGGACGTCCTGTCTCAGGCGCAGGATGAGGCGTCCATCCTGTACGAGGCGTCCTCCTGTGGCGATCCGGCCGTCATCAGCCTGCTGCTGGAGTACGGCGCCGACGCCAACGTAGCCAAACACACTGGTCACATGCCCATCCACCGGGCGGCGCACCGAGGGCACCTGGGGTGAGTCCGCCGACACGCTTCTGCTCACGCTTTGAAAACAGACTTGCGTATATTTTCAGAGATTATGTTTGTGTCCGTGTGCCGTTGAGTATTAATTTGTGTTTGTCAGAGTTGTGAACCTGCTGCTTCCAGTCACCTCCATCGTGGAAGTAAACGACAGTGGGATGAGTCCTCTTCACTCAGCGGCTGCAGGAGGACGCACACACTGCATCAAGGTGTGTGTGTGTGTGTGTGTGTGTGTGTGTGTGTGTGTGTGTGTGTGTGTGTGTGTGTGTGTGTGTGTGTTCATCTGAAAACACCGTGTAAATGGCCATGAGAGTTTCCACATTTAACACCAAATCTCAGGTATTGATCAACTCTACCATTTGAAGTCATTAATGAATGAAACACCTCCTCCCCGGACTCTCATAAGGCCTTGCTGGACGCAGGTTATGACCCAAACTACATGCTCCATCCGTGGGTTCGGCGTAGCTACGACGACGAGAGGAAGTCGGCTCTATTCTTCGCTGTCACCAACAATGACGTCCCGTCAGCGAAGCTGCTGCTGGAGGCCGGCGCCATGGCGAACCAGGACCCCGTCAAATGTCTGCAGGTGTGTGTTTGTGTGTCTTTGTTACCGGCATTGGATCCAACGTAGACGTCCTTTTGAGGGTTATCGATGCCTTTGGAGTGAAGAACATGTTTTAGTGTTAGAGTAACGTCTGTCTAGTTGTTCTTATGGTTAAGTTTGCAGCAAATTATTAGAAAGTCAATTTAATGTGCCAAGACAGGATGAATACACAGCATGTGTGTGTGTGTAGTTCAGTTTTACTCCTCTGTGGGGTCGAATACCTGAGATACACTCGCTTATGAGGATCACATGGATCCTCTCAGTATGTGTGTTCATGCAGTGTATTTACATGGTCAGGTGTAGTTCAGGTGCATGTTTTGAAATTTTTCTGGAGACGCTTGGGCTTTGTCTCTGTGTAGACGGTGGAAACGCTGCCACTGCACATGGACTCTCAGTCCAAATTCATCCAGGACTTGGTAGTTTTAAAGTTGAGTCACCTGTAATAACAATCCAACTTGATCGTCTGTCCAGAAGAATGTCCGTGTTGTCTCATTGTTAATGTTTATATCGTATTGTTCTCTGCTGCATGTGTGTGTGGTTTCGTTACAAAAACAGCAACAACAGCACCCACTAGTGGCTCAACATGAAGATGACAAGTATGTAAACAGACAGTTTTAAAGGGTTGTCAATTGTATGTCTTAAATCTTATAAAAACAAATGTCTCTACATTGTCCAGAGTACATGTTTACATCAATATAATGTGCACACAAACACTAGTGTTATGTAAATAACATATATGGTCCAGTATGGTATCAAAGAGACCCTGAGCATTTTCAGAAAGTTACGTTTTCCTCTGTTTCCATGGAGATGGACTGGTAGCATTGTCAAAAAGTTCCACCTCGGGAGCCGTTCTCAAAAAGGTGGTCCGGCCCCCAAAATGCAATGAAAGTTTAGTTTTTTCACTGTTGCGTAAACGGGGAACCCCAATGGGTTCCCATCAACGCTGCTAATTCACCGATTCTGCTCTGCAGGTGGCGCTGCGACTGGGAAACTACGAGCTGATCGAACTGCTGCTGCGCTTCGGAGCAAACGTCAACTATTACTGCAAGATAAACACCACACACTTCCCGTCGGCGCTGCAGTACGCGCTCAAAGACGAGGTGAAGCAGCCATCTTGTCCTCAGTCTGACATCAGCAGCTTCACGTCTGACCACTTCCCTCGTGTTTGCTTGGTGTGCATCAGGTGGTCCTCAGGATGCTGTGTAACTATGGTTACGACGTGGGGCGCTGCTTCGATTGTCCCTACGGCAACGGCTCGCACGTCCCCGAGGACTACGAAGGATGGAGCAACACCGTGATCAAGGACACGATGGTAACAAGCGACGCCAACTGTTGAATCAGTTTTACTTTTCCTTTGAGATTTTGTCAATTTATCTTATCTAATTTTCTGGAACATAAGATGCACCTGAGTATAAGTCGCATCTTTCTTTTTGCTTTCAGTCCACGATGAGCCTTCTTTGATTTTATGACCATGGTAATAGTTTATCTGCTTTTCTCACACACTCTGAACTCTTTCTGCTCTTGTTTTACTTCAAATTCTGCCGTGGAAATTTTCCAACTTGGAGACATTTTTCTTGCTCCGTCAGTCAAATACAGAAGTGATGGAGGTTTTTTTGTGGTCCTGTAGCAGCTGTCTGTTGTCATACAGTGACATCTAGTGGTCCATTATGGTATATTTTGACATATAGTTTGCGTCTTAACAGTCCAGAAAATACGTTAATGTTTTGTAGATATTAAATCCCATGCTTGATTAATGTATTTCCTTTATAATTAAAATATTTCATTTATTTTTTTGTTTAATTTTATTCATCCACTCAATTTTTAATTCAGTTTCATTACACTCCTTATAAACGCCACCCACACACATTTGATCATTTCTGAGTTTTTATTCACTTTAAGTGCATGAAAGCTACACCAATGAACTTTAGAGACCGATTCGTAGAAGAACACAGTACCACGTGAAAGTTTTACTACTACAGCAACAAAAAGTTGCACAGTAAATCCTTGTTTACATGATGCGTCAAGTGAAATTGCATCTTCTTTTGCATTTTCTTTTGAGAAATAATTTTTGTTTACAACGTTTTAGAGACCCTGTAAAAAATGTAGTTTCCATGTTGGACCACTAGTGAGTGCTGTTGTTTGTTTTTTGTAATGAAACCACACAGAGAAAATTATGCGTAAAAACATTGATAATGGGGGAACACAGACATTCGTATGGACAGATAAACAAAGTTGGATTGTTATTACAGTGACTGTCAAAATAAACCTACCAAGTCCCAGGAGAATCTGTTTTCAAAAAGTTGCCTTTTCATTTACTCAGATCACTGTTGTTGTGTAAACAGACACCCTAAGCCACAATGTTGTGTTTTTTCTAAATCCCCCAACACAATACAAAGTGAATGAACAGAAATCAGTAGAAATCAGGACCGACATGTACCCCCCCCCCACCCTCCCCGTGTGTGTGTGTGTGTCAGTGCAGTTCTGTGAGGTCATCACCGTCTCGTGGCTGAAGCACCTGTCGGGTCGCCTGGTTCGAGTCCTGCTGGACTACGTGGATCACGTGAGCCTGTGCTCCAAGCTGAAGGCGGCCCTGATGGAGCAGAAGCAGTGGCCGGACATCTGCAGCCTGCAGGGTGACTCCTCCCCGGACCTCCAGCCCGTCTCAAGAGTGCCTCCCGGTGCGGCCCACTAACCTCCGTCTCTCCGGTCCACAGAGAACTCCCGCTGCCTGCAGCACCTCTGCCGCCTGCGGATCCGCAGCTGCCTCGGCCGCCTGCGGCTCCGCTCGCCGGTCTTCATGAGCTTCGTGCCGCTGCCGGAGCGCCTGAAGGACTTCCTCCGGTACCGGGAGTACGACCTGCTGACCTCGAATTAAACACCACTACTGTAAAAATCAATGCGATGTACATTTCCCAATAAAGATATATTGAAATGAAAACAAATCATTTACTATCAGTGTTAGAACAACGTTTGTTTTCGCACAAATTTGCTCCTAGAAATTCTCCATTCCATCTCATACTGACAGAAATATTGGAAAGCTGCTCGTCTCCAGCTGAAACTTTACTTGTTACTTTCCAAGTGAAGTTGCGTTTGTGTCCATTTACACGGTAACGCTGGGAGTCAATAAAAATTAAGCTTTTTAAAAAGATTTTTTTTTTTTTAAACATCTCCGACTTGGTTGTTGTGTAAACGGGAAAAATGCAACTTTTCTGAGAAACTGCTATACTGCACACTACGGCTTTGGTAACTACTCCTTCTGCACGTGTACCAACAGATGGACAATAACAACAATGTTTGCCTCCAGAGGTGTCATGACTCCCAGTCTGAAGCGAAAACACAAAACCTTATGGAGTGGCCTCAGGGCCTCAGTCCACAGAGCGAGTTTTCTTCCAAAGCCAAAGTTGCAGACAGTTTTGCGGTTTCTGCTGTAGGACGTTTTCACCTTGAACGTCTCCACCCAGATGAGGAATAAAAATAAGGAAGAAGAAGAAAAGAAGAGAGACAAGCCCAAAAGCTTCTGGAAAGATTTAATCTCACTTACTTTCACTTTTTCTAACAAACAGTCAGGATGATGCCAGACGCAGAAAATGCTGCTAAATAAGTCCGATCAATCACTGAGACTAAAACATCCATGATGGAGGACACGTTGGACCGTGGCTGCTCGGAGACAACTGAGATGGACGGTGAGAGACAGACGGAGGGAGACAGGAGGGACGTCCATGTGCATGCACCTCTTCAGGCTCCTTAAATGTAACGTGAAAACAAACCCAGGACTAAAGAACGTCTTTCTCTAACACGCGGCGGGACAGCAGCTATGACCCGAGTTAACTCAGATAAACATGGTAATAATCAGAGTAATGATGATAATAATAATAATACTGCTTATGCTCCGGACAGTTCACACACACAGAGTCTCTGATCAGTTCTTTACATTTTGTACATTTACAGGGGGCAGGAGACATGTAATAGACAAAACATTTACCCACATGTGGGCAAAGGTACGATAAAAAAATAAATTATTAACCTCAATAAACCAAAAAATAAAATATTCATATTTGCTCTGCTGGGGAGGGGGTCAGTTCCCACTGCTGTCCTGCAGGGGGCGCTGCGGCTTCACAGGCAGCCTCGGGTGACGGAAGCATAAATAGAGAGATCTGATTGGTCAACACTCTCTGAGCTGGAGCCAATCAGAGGACACGAATGGAGACATTGGGACCAATTCTGTTGACAGTCACAGGACCATTTCTACATATATATATTTATATTTACTCATATCTTCATAGATCTATATATTCTTCGCTTTTCCAGCAGCACTGGGTGAAAACTCCACATTTAAATGGTTTTTTTTTTGGGGGGGATTCAATAAAATTTCATCATTTAAAAAAAAAAAAAAAAAAAAGATAATGTGTGGAAAAATAGCAGTTTAGTGCAGATAAATGTCACGTTTTGGTGAGATTTTGCACATTTATACATATAATATTTATAGATAAGAAAAATATTACTCTCATTAAATCTGTATCACCCAGGCCTCACATGAAGGTTAAGGCTGCGATCACATAGTTCTCTTGATGTCAACCAATCCCACAGAAGGCCATCGTCGTGTTTATTAATCTTTTTCTTTCTTTAAGGATCTCTTGACCTTGGAAACGTCTACACAAGGCGGCTGTGCTGCGAGTAACACATAGTAAAGTAACGCTGCTCCCTAATGCCGACATTCTGGCAGAAAAAAGTGTCAATACCTGACTACTATGAAGAAATTAACTGAAGTACGACCGTTTGTAGGAGCTCAATGAGACAGCCGTTACGATTTCACTGAACCCCTGTTCACCTGACATCCAGATTATAGAGCATCTTCTTCTACTGACTGATGTAACTTCAGATGAACTTTGCACATTAAAAGTGATGCAATAGTTTTCTCGCTAAATAGTGAGCAACATTTCACCTTGAATACTTTGTAAAATGGCATCAGTGCTTCTTAAAGAAGGAAGGAAGTAACTATAAGCCAATACTAAATTTCAGTAACTTTAAAACACTGCTGATTGGTTCTCTTCCGGACCTTGAAGTGTAAGTTAAAAAAAAAAAAAAGAGAACCTGAGAGCTGAGCTTCCTACAGAAATGAAAAAAAAAAAAAAAAAAACTCAACTTCACATTTATTTAGCTTATTTCATTAAAACGGGATCTACAGGAGTGGATGGGGGTTGTATTTTAACTAAACCAGGAGCAGGACTATTGCTGCTTTCTGATGTTTGGTATGCCTGACTCAGAAAAGCATCTTGTAAAGCTGTTGCTGTGGATTTGGGTTGTTTTCAGGCCTAATCTTCATCGTAAAAAGCTTCTAATTCTGGTTTTATCGTCCTCCGAGCAGGAAAAGCCTCGGCCCAGCCTGTGGCCTCGAGCGTCCCTCACAGGGGGCCCCAGACCTCAGGTTGGAAACCACTGGTCTGTCACACAAAGCGAGGTCCTTTTGTGAGATTTGCTGACAATGATGATGATGATGGTATAAATCTGAGTGTCTCCTCAACAGATTTGGGACACTTATGCTTCTGATGTTACACGATAAGTTCACAGGACGCCGACTATGGATGTTGTTGTTTTTTTTTCTTTTTTCTTTTTCAGGGACAGGACAGTGTTTAAAAAAAAAAAAAGTATCTATCAATTCTCCACGAAACCTAAGTCTATTGTTTCAGTTGCACCTCCTCTCCCTCCCTGAAGGGGGAAACAAAACAAAACAAAACAAAACAAATGAGTCGTCTGTGGTCGCCAACTATTGCTTCAGCAGATGATTGGATGGGTTTGTGTGTATGTGTGTGTGTGTGTGTGTGTGGAGTCTGTTCACCTGTACAAGTTTGGTTTGTGTAGAGGAGGAGGAGTGAGGAGTGAGGAGAGGGGAGAAGGTGAGGAGTGAACAGGAGGTGAACGGGGGAGTAAAATGAGCGTGGGCGGTGTCTGGGAGGCCAGCCGCCTCTGTTGGTCAAACAGCTCTGCAGACAACTGTTCCCTCTGTGTGTGTGTGTGTGTGTGTGTGTGTGTGTGTGTGTGTGTGTGTGTGAGGACGATGTGAGCCGGGTCCTTCAGGGTTTCACAGTTTCTGAACCTTTCTGTGAAAATTAAAGCTATAATAAAAGATTTCAGTCTTAAAAGTATTAAACTGTAAATTGGTGCAGTATTTGTTTTTTTGTGTGTATTTCCGAGATGTTTAGAATAATTTGGCCTGATGTCAGTCAAGTTCCATCGTACTTTGGCTGCTTTCTTTGACACTTTATACCACCGGAACAAACTGTTTGGAGTCAGAATGTTTATATTTGTTCCCACTAATTTAAACTGGTTTGGACGGATTCAGAAGACATTGCAGAAAGAACTCACTGAAGACTTTTGGACAATCTGAAATATATTTTCCCAGTTGTAGACGAACGCAGCTCAAACTTTGATTAAACCCAGACTGAATCGGGACTATTTCCAGACTATTAAACCCTGCTGGGCTCATTAAAAACTGATTGTTGACTCAAATCCAAACTAGTGTTGAACTGGCTTCAGACTACAGACCTTCACTTGGCTGAACAGTTGGACTAGTTTTGGGTGAGGAAAAGTTTAGAACTACTTTTGGAGTGGTTTTAGACTTTGGTTTCAATCTACTCTATGTTTATATCCTTTGTTCTGGCGACAAAACAAAAGTGAATTTCATGTTTTTGTCCTGTTCTCACTTTTTGACAGAAATGAACAAAACTTCAAACATCAGTGAATTTTGCTTCAGGCTCATTTTACAGGAAGCTTCAGTGTGACGTCGACTCGACGTGTCTTTCTCCTGGACAGGAAGAGGAGAAACACCCCCGACTGAACTTCACTTTAAAGTGGGAACTTTTTTCATATCATGTTTTTCCTTCCATTTTCCTACATTTCAGCTTGTGAATGAGTCGTATCTGCTTGATACTCGAGTATATTAATACTGATGATGATGATGATGATGGGGACGGAGATACACCAAATAGTTTTGAATGGAGGATGAAGGTGAAAACAGTTCAGCTGCAGGAATGGTCAATTTTAATGAAGGTCCTCACAAGAAGAGATGTACAAACTGTGTGTGTGTGTGTGTGTGTGTGTGTGTGTGTGTGTGTGTGTGTGTGTGTGTGTGTGTGTGTGTGTGTGTGTGTGTGTCCTCTACGGCAGGTTGTCGTCCCGCAGGCTCTCCAGGATCTGGACCAGGCTCTCCAGTCCGAAGACGTAGCCTCGGTCTGGCCCGTCGTGAACCTCAGTGTCGCCACGGAAACCCTTGAACGTGGAGTGGGCGAAGTCGATCATACGAACGTCCACCAGGGGGGGCTGCTGGGGCGGAGCGGCAGGGGGGGCTGGGGTGGGCGCTGAGAGGGACCCTAAACTGGGAGCTGGGGAGGGGGAGTCTGAATGCGAGGTGGGGTGGCAGTCTGACGTGGTGGGAGAGGCTTGTGTGGATGGAGGACGAGGGGCGGGGGAGGGCGGAGCCATCACAGAGCCCGGGTTCAGGTTCTGGCTCATGTCCGTTTTACAGGGGGCGTTGGGGGGTGAGGGGGCACTGGGGGGCTCTGCGGGGACCCCCGGGGCCTTCTGCTGCCAGGTGGAGTTCTGCCCAGAGCCGAGGACCGAGGCGCCCTCGGGTTCCTGGAGAAAACAAACACAACATGAGGACATCATCAAACACACACTTTTTAACAGGATTCAACATATTTTTTACAAGATTTAACAACAAAACACAACCTGAATCAGTGCATATAAAGAAAAGCTTAACGTGATTCAATGTCACTACAATATCAGAGTTCTGGTCCACAGGCCTTATGTTTGTTGAGTAAATTCTGCAACAGGTGTTTCAAGCTTAAATGGCTTTAAAAAAGAGACATCAGGAAACAGTGGAAGTCCAACTGTTTTAATCTGGATGTGGAACGTAGGAAGTGGATAGTTTGGACTCACCTTTCCCTCGTATATGATGAGCAGCGAGGACGAGTAGAAGCGGTAAGACGCCTGCCTCTCCAGCACCGCCTTCAGGCTGCGCAGCTTGTTGAGCACCGGCTCAAAGAGGTCCCGCCTCAGGCCCGTTCCGTTGTGCATGTACTGGTACAGCGCCTCACGGAAACCTTCAATCGACAGGCCGCGGCCGTAGTACTTGTTCCTGCAGAGGTAGTGACCGGTGCTCAGCTGGTACACCTGTGGAGGGAAACACGGGACGGCATGAGGCTCCAGAGGTTCGAATCGAAGCGACAGCATGATAAACAAACACCGATACGTCGTCTGAAACCTTCCAGAGACAAAACAATCGATATCGACATAACTGACACAAGTGATATTTCAGTGCTCTCATGTTGCAGGAGGTGTGGGTGTGCGTGCTTCGCCCACCTGCATGCCACACACTCTGACTCCCAGCGTGCCTGAAGTGCTCTGTTCACATTTCTTCATCTGCCGGGCGGCCTTCTCCTCGGAGGCGTCGTCCCCGTGCTGCCGGGTGCCCATCTTCAGGTCCAGGATGCAGGGGTAGGAGAAGTGGTGGACCACGTTCTCCAACAACAGGAATTCTGGGTAGGACGCCGCGGTCAAGGGGCAAAACGGCAAAGAAGGTTTCAACACACGAGATGGGACGGAGGTGAAACACCAGGCGCATGACCACGTTGGAGGCGGGGCTTAAAATTCAACCTGTTCGCAGCAGTTGGGACACGCCCACATGTGCCGGACAGCTCAGATCAGTTTTACAGGAAGAGAAAAAGATTTGTAGCAAAAAAAACTCAAATTATACACTTTAAGAAAATGTATTGGGACGAACCAAGAGGTCATTTGCCGTTTGGTCATCAGCTTCAGTGATGTGAGCGCTTTGTGTGAACCTGTGGAGAGTAGTTCTGGAGCTGACAGCAGCAGGGGTTGAATGTGTTGCTGCTCTTTCTCTCCTCAGCTGTGTTTTCCAGGCAGCTGCAGCTCTTGCTCTCTTTCCTCTGTCCCTCCCTCCCGTTTCCTTTCCCTTCCTTTGATGCTGTACATCAAAACGTGACCTTTAACCCGAAGACCTTGGACACAGCAGATCCTCCCTTGCAAAGCTTCGGAGCTTATTGTCGGCTCAGCCCACTCCACTGGAACCACCAGATACAAATAAATGCCAGTAATAATAATTTATTTTAACATTTTATTTTCTATTCTGTACATATCATTATAATAAATACTATTAAAAAATATTTCCAAATTAATTTAAATCAGTACATATTATTATTATATAATTAAATTGCTCTTATTAGTATGAATTCATATTGTTGAATTAAATGTACAATTAACATCACGTTAATGAAAACATTTAATAAATGTTATTTGGCTGGATTATATCATTTTATCTCTGCTATAATGCAAATTATTTTATCTATTATTATTTCTTTATGGATGAAGACAATTTATTTCTCAATTTCAATATTTAGGAGTGGTTTAGATTAATCTTAATCAATAAAGGATCCATTAAATGACAAGTAATAACATTGACAATTGTAATTTTTAACATTGGTCATATAGAGACATGAGGTTTAAACAAAAAAAAAAAAGAATTGGAAACTCCAGAATTTCCCCCAAATTTATAAAGATATTTGGTTAGTTTCAAGAGGCAGATGTTTATTTATGATACAGGAACTGATAGCCGAATGTTATTAGTACTAACATGGTGGAGTTTGGGTCACTAGTAGGTAGTAACAAAGGTTTTCTTTACATACAGCTAATAAAGCAACATGTTGCTGCACATGACAAACGTTTCATGTAACAACATGGTGCATCTGTTGCCCAATAATTTTTTGTAAATTGTAATTTGCCTTAATTGCATGATAATTTGTTTTAATAAGATAAATATCAGGGAGAGTGCATTCTGGGAAAAGCTGGAAATCAGCCCGGATTTAAAGACTTTCACCGTCAGATAAACGGACTCAGTGAGGAAGGATACTGAAGAGTTTGCGGTCCTTCGATTCGGACCTCATGCGGCTGAGCTGCTGTCTGTGACAGCGCAGGCTCCAGGGGTTGTGGCTGATCTTCTCCAGTGTCAAACCGCTGTTCCAGTCCAGCATCTGGAAGGGAACGTCGGAGTGGATCTTCGGATCGAGCCGGGGACTCTTCAGCTCTGCCGGGCTGTGGAGGAGGTCAAGAGGAGTGGAGATTTAAAGGGCCGTGCACACCAAGAATGACCAATAAAGAGTGTTGGAAAAAGTTGGGTTTCCTCCTAAAGTCCAAATAACATGAGTCGGTGGCGAATTGATGACTTAATGAACCGGGAAAGTGGGAAATGGATATCTGAAAGTCCCTCGAAACCAAATTTGTGCTGATTGCAACATTTAACTGCTGAAACACTTGGTATAACTGAAATCAGCCCTAAACATGTACTATCGATTCGATCAGGGCGTCCCAACTTACAAGTACAGCAAGATGATGACCTGCAATCATTTCCTGCATGAGAGGAAGAGAAAATGGCAGCTATGACGACCAAACTGTGGCCTGGATGATATTAATTATTTCTTTTTTGGAGCAGCAGAGAGGAGTGAAGTCTCAGCATGTTGGCTTTTCTTTTTCTTGGAAACATTTAAGGCCACATGGTACGACTCGAGCTCCGTTCACACAACATTTCAAGTCGAAATGGCTTGTTTTTTGCGTTTTCCTTTCAGAAAAGTTCCGTGCATACATGGCAACGTTTTGACAGAGATGTCCATTTACATGGAAACGGCAGAAACGCTAAAAACAATGTAGTTTTCATGTAGGGCCGCTAGTACGTTCTAATTAAGTATTGTGCAGTTGCTGTAAATTCTACCTTTACAAATATACTAGTTCGGCTACAGCTGAGGTGATTTGAAGGTTTTAAATGATGTGCTCATTGTTAAAGTTATGTGGAGAGGTGTTCCTAATATTTTGGTCACCACACTAGAAAATCCAGAGCAACAAAAACACCTTCAATATAAAGGAGAAATTATCATACGTTTTGGATAACATTAAATTAAGTAAGTGAACACTCAATTAACTAAAAAAGTTTGAAGCATTTTCCAAATATTCAATTGAAAAAAAAAAGGAAAAACATCAGAACTCATAAAATACTTTAATATTTTAGGATTCTCGTGTACTTTTACAAGCTGGAAGTCAGTGGGTGAGTGTACCAAATCCAAAATATATGCAAGTTTCTCTGTTTGAAACAAACTTTTTTTTGCTTGTTTGTTCAAATATAAACTCAACACGAATCAGTAGCTCCGTTTTTTCTGAAAATGCTAAACGTTGTGATCGGTCTCCTCGCTACTTGCTCGTGGTGGCCTTACTTCTCTGTGGCGTCGGGGTCGTGCGGCTCCCTCTTGTCAGGCCTCTCCTCCTTGTGTTCAGAGGAGGAGGAGGAGCGATGAAGGCTGCGGCGGGAGTGTTTCCTCCGAGGCTGCTCCCTCTCTGGGGCGTCGCGCTCCTCGTGGTCCCCGACGCCCCCCTCCGTGTTGCTCTCCACATACGGGTACGCCACCAGGTTGATGTAGCCATCGGAGTCGCCCTCGAAACACACCAGCACCACACCTGAGGAGGCGGAGCACACCAACAGTCGAGGTGTTAGGAAACATTCTACATATCTGTAAAGATACAAGACCCCATTTACGCGTCGTTTTTGCTGCGGAAATTCTGTATTTAAACGGCACCGTTTTGAAAGGAGCCATGACACTTTGGAGGCTGCCATTGTTGTTATTGTCCATCTACTGATGCATGTGCAGAAGAACTGCATGAGCAGTAGTGGCGTTTCTGCCGTCCCGAGCCCGAGCGTTTTCAAAAAGTTACGTTTCCCCCCCGTTTACACAGAGATGAAGAAGAAGCGTTTTCAAAAAGTAGTGTTTTCAGCAACTCAAACCACGGAGGGGAATATCATGGATCACAGAGTATTTCAAAAACGTATCGTACTTACGACCTGTCCAGAAATGTAGCTACCTAACTGGTAAATAGATTTTAACATAACCTTAAATAGAAAAAGACTAATTGTTGACCTTGTGAGTCATAAATGAGATCACAGTCTGAGGTATTGAGCTATTTTTGGATTTAGTTTTCAGGTTTTTCCTCTGCCAAGCTGTGATCTCAGTGAGAGGGGACAAAGTGCTGTATTTGACTGCATTATCAGCAACAACATGGTATTTGCCATTCGGGTGAGATTAAGGGTAAAACAGAACAGAGATTTGACAAAGCCTCTTCCGCACTGTGTTGAAGTACAGTTAAGTGAGCACTTACAGGAGATTTAAAAAAAGTGCCTGTAAAGAACTTGTGTTTGTGGTAAGTTCAGAGACCCGGAGAGTTTAAATCTGTGCTGGAAGAACATCCTCAACCAACATCTTACCATTTACCGTTAGCTTTCCCGTCATTCATCATACATCCGTGTATCAAGATATGCTGCTCAGCACTGCTGAAATTCAATTAAGAAGCATCTCATACATCAAATAAGTAGAAAGAAATACCCGGCAAAGATCCATTTAAAGATGAAGCTACCATTTTTAGCTTTGCAAACACAGCAGACGATCCGAATCCTCCCAGGTCCAAATATTGACTAAATACTTGAGACAGATCATGAACATCTAGAACTTGTCCATCTCCACAAACACAACACAGGGAGTAACTTAATCTGATCATGTCACACAGTATGAGGATGAAACATCCTTGACACATTCAGACCGTCGTCCCCGGGCAGCTGTCTGTCTCTCTATGAAGTTATTTAATCAGCAGGACAATGGTAGTGGGTAGAGATTTAGTTCCAAATTTAGACTTCTTGTGGATCACTGTTGTCATGGCACGGGGGTCCAGAACACCAGTGAGAGTGGACGAGGGGCAAATACACACAACAAGCGCAGGAAGCACCTGCCCCAGTGAACCAGAAACGTCAATAACTGCAGCAACATTCCCACGTAAATAACTGTCTTCTTTAACATCTGTGTCAGGCTTTTTTCAGTTTAGTCTGAGAAGCTTCCACTAATAAAAGACTCTTATCAAAGTAGAATCAATGTGAGACCGTTTGGAGTCCATCAAACCTCTTTTACCAGAGAAGTCTCATCGAAACAAGGCTACTCTCAAATCAACAGACCTCATCACACTTCCAAAATGCTCATTTAAATCTGCCAACACAGCGGAGTCGTTTCATAAAATAATGAATGTTCTTCAGGTGAAACTATCACAATCTTTTTAAAACAAATCTCGACTCTCCTCACCTTTGCCTACAACTGGATAAATGTTGCAGTTTTATCTTGAGACTTGTTGGCCTTTGCTGTAAAATTCACAGGCCCAAACTGGCTGAAACCTGTTGACTCGTGTTAGCATTCGCCTCGTCCTCACTGAAAATGAGGAATTCCAATAGTGACACTTGTTGGCCATAGCCTGTCTGTGACATAAATATCATGACACTGAGGCTGTATTACTCAAAGTTTTCAAATGAAAACACAAAAATTTCATTGCATTTTGGGTGTCCGTTTACAAAACAAAGGTGCTTGGAGACACTGAAAACAACTTTTTGAAAACGCTCTAATTCTGTCATCATGTCGCCACCTGAGTCTAGTTTCTGCAAAGGGTTCTTCCTGTTCAAGGGCATTTTTCCTTTCCACAGTCGCAAACAATTTTTTTTTATAAAATCTGCTTGCTCGTGTGGATTTGTTGGGTTTCTCTGTTAAAAGTGACTGACTGTTAAATGACTGTGTTGTATTTGGTGCTATATAAATAAAGTTGAATTAAATTGAATGTAACGATAATATAACTATAATTAGGCCTGACTTTGATTCTTTGCAGTGTTGAGACACCAGCCTAGCCCTTGTTACAGGAGACAATTGGATGTCAAAGAAAGGTGAAACTCACGAACCAAAACCATCGGCTGCATTCCTTCAGGAAGTGTCCCGCTGCTTTTATGTCCTGGATGGCTGTCAGGGCCCAGAGCCACATCTACAGCCATCACTGAAGTTATTAATGCTTCATCCACTGTAAGAAGAGTTCTTTATTTACGTGTGGAGAGGTAAAGTGTGGAGTGTATGGGTGTGTGAAACACTGGCTGTCAGCCTTTGTTTGGATTTGTAACTACAGCAAATCCCTGTAGAAACTGTTAGAGCATGTGTCCGGTGATGAAGAGCAGAGCAGTGAAACCACTTCACTTCCATTAAACATCCGTACTTCCTTCCCTCTCCTCTAAACCACTGTGCACCACCAAAACCAGGAGACATCTATTTACAGACAGGCTGGAATTATTGTTAAAACAATGAAAAATATGTAAACTGAAAAAACCTAGAACAAAAAGTTTAATAGAATCCGGCAAGAAAAAAGGATCAACAGATTAACAGGAGAGAAAAACAGATATCAGAGAATACTGAAAGGTGTGCAAGACTTGTAAAGTGGCAGGAAAAAGGTCCCTCTGAGCTGGAGTGACTGCCATAAGTCATAAAGTGAGTCTCGTGTTTTGATTCCCAATTTCTCGGTCAGCTAAGTTAGCTTTGAAGCTAGCAACTCTCCAGCAACCCTTTAATGTAAAACAGTGTTGATCAGTCCTGCCCCAGGAGAGTCACAGGATCGCTTCTCTTAAGCCCCATTTACACAACATTTCAAGTGAAAACGCATCATTTTTGCGCATTTCTTTCAGAAACGTTTCACGTTTACACGGCGACATTTTGAAAACCTTGTTTACAGAAATGGCCGTAAAACTGGAAACGAGGCAGTTATGAGTACACGGACATTTATATGGACAAATTACCAAGTTGGCTTGCTATTACGGGCGAGTCTCAATAATAAAACTAAAGCATATATACAAATCATTTCAGTGTCAGTGACTCTTGGAGAGCAGCTTCTAATTGTTGTTGCTGCTGGTTCCCACCACAGTGATTTAATTAACGATAGCTTCATGCTGCGAATAGTGTTTGTTCTCTGTTTTTCAGGATCCACTGGATGTTTGTGTGTAATTATTCTGAGGTCAGATCTGGCTGATCTGGTACGCCTCTGGGATCAGATCTCATTTAGATTCAGGAGAGTGTGTCAGATGATGGAAGCTATGAGCTGGCTCCACACGAGCAGCTCCCAATCCCAGGATGGGAATGTTAGGAGGAGGCTGACCTTTATACTCGGGAGTGAATTCCTTCATCTCTGGAGGAAGAGACTCGTAGAAGCGCTGCTCCCTGCTGATGAGAGGTTTGCACACCGTGTGGTCATCATAGCGCATCATACTGGTGTGACCCCCCACCTGCACACACACAAACAAAAAAAACAGTTCTCCAATTTAGGATGAAAAACAAAATACTGATAAGAATATATCCCATAATGCCACAATATTAGGAGTTAAAAGAGTGACAAATACATTCACAGGAATGTTTGGCTCTAATTATCAACATTTGTACTTCATATTAGAAACCATATTCTATTCTCTATATATGTTTATTTTATTCTAAACATTTTAACTTTTTATTATAAGATATTCTATAATTACAAGGTAAACTGTAAAGTTTTTATATTTAGTGTGTTCCCTTAATGCCACATTTTGTTTCAGCACGTTTTTTTTTTTCTATTGAACCCTGATTGTACTCTTTTTGGACTGAAGTAAAGAATAATACATTTCCGCTCACCTGGTGTATGAAGGGCTCCAGTGGAACGCCTCCTTCTCGTGGTCGAAGTGAAGCCCCTCCCCCTGACCCCGCCCCCTGTAGCTTGCTGTCCATGTTGTTGGTGTGAGGGAGGCACATGGCTCCTGGCGGACGCACCGCGCCTCCTCCTGCAGAGATCAACAACAGTGCTCACATTGTAGTGGAGAAGGTGGAGGTGTCAAACGCCTTTCTGATCGGCTCAATTTGATCTACAGCGGGCCGAATCAGCAAAATGAGAACAGAACAACTATTAGGCCCCGTTAACACAACACTTTTATAAAGTCTTTACCACGACTAGTATGCATGCACAGTAGTTGCATTTCCCCCAGTTTTGGCAGAGAGTGTTTACAAAAAGTTCTACTTTGGGAGCAGTTTTCAAAATCCCTGAAAATTCACTTTCCACAGTCTTTCTGTCCTGAACAGTTTATTAAACTAATTTGGACAACAGCTTTAAGTTTACTGTTGGTTTGGGGGCAGGAGAAGGAGAGACAGCAAGTCTACAGCTCACATAAACTACAGGACAGTTAGCTTCAGTATAAGCTAAAACTGTTGTCTAAACAGTAACTATTTCACTAAACTCATGGACTCGGAGACAGTTCCTCTATTGCGTCAATGCTCAGCCGTTTTCAGAGACTGTCTCCGTCTGTCCACATGTTGGTGGTTTATCTCAGTTGTTTTGTTTCTGCTGCTTCTTCTCGTCATTAGTTCAGAAATTCTTTTTTTTTTTTTTAGAAGAGCAAACTTGCAGATCATAGAGCATCTTCATCCCACGAACTGATGTAACTTCACTAACATCCAGATTCTAGACCATTGATGATCTGAAATGCAAATATTTAAAGATTGATGACTGAATAGAAGATATGAATACAGACAACTGACAGACTCACTCGGTCTGTCTGTGTCTGACACAGAAATCCTGATAGTGCCTGCAGCAGCTGTGGGTTCTTTGGCTTCTACCAGATCACGATGCGCTAACGATTCATTTCCAAGCATCTTGCATTGTTTATGCTGGTGTGGTTGCAGTGGTTTCCATGGTGACGCAGCCACTGACAGGAGCAATTCAGAAAATGTTCAATCAGCCTTCATTAAGCGAGACAGTAGCTGAAAACAGCCTGCTATCCATGTTGTCCGTGGTCCCGGTCACAGTTGTCTGCTTTAAACATCTAATTCACAGACATGTCAGACATTGGGATGTGTGCCCTCCAGATTTAGTTTGATTTTGTGCTGCGCAAACGAAACTGATGTGAGTCCTTACAGGACAAAGAGAGACAAACACTCACATTCACGCCTATAGGACAGTTTGGGCCTGTTTTTAGACTGCATGGCTCGGTTAGTAGAGCGGTCGTCTCCCAATCGGAAGGTTGCAGGTTCAAATCCCATCTCCACCTGCCCGCATGCCGAAGTGTCCTTGGGCAAGACACTGAACCCCAAACTGCTCCCTTTGGAGTGACAGCGCCTTGCATGGCTGCAGCCTCCATTGGTGTGTGAATGTGTGTGTGAATGGGTGAATATGATGAACAACGGAAAGCGCTTTGGGGCTGCTCACATAGCGGTCAGGCGCTATATACATGAAATCCATGCACACACACAGGGAGAACATAAGTCGAACCCAGGCTGCACAGTCAACTTGGTGCCGTGGTCTTACCCTGGTCATGGGCTCGGGTGTGCAGTGACGGGGAGGTGGGGGCGCAGGGCACCACGGGCTGCTGGGAGCGCACACCGGCCCCGGGGGGAGGCGGCGCCAGACCGAATAACCACCTCTCAAAGCCGTCAATCAGAGCTCTCCAATCCACCGCCGGCAGGACAGAGACTCAATCAGGACAGGGGATGGAGGGGAGGGGGGGCAGAGTTCGGGGGCTGGCAGGAGAAGCAGGGCGTGAGGTAGGCAGGTTCACCACGTCCTGCGAGGGAAGAGAAGAACACCAGGCTCAGTCCGAGAGATTCAGGAGTGTTTAAACAAAGCATGCAGTTTTGTTTTTTTTCCAACCATAACAAGACTTCACAGAGACAAAGACTGCAGTAACATCACCATCTTCAATCTGAGCAACAGTCATAGAACACATTTACTAAACGTGCATGTTTAACCTGTCCAGATCAGTAGTAACAGTGTCGATGAGCTTCAAAGCTTCTACATGTATACTGTATATAAACCCTTTGAATAATAAGAATTCAGAAACTACACCACAGTTTACAGTTAACCACAAAATCATGATAAACATTCAATAAACAAACAGAAATTAAAAAAACAAACCTGAAATAAGATTAAAATTATAGTATGCAATAAAGCAGACTTCGTCTCACAAAACCAGCACGGTTTATCAGTACTTATTATAAACAGTTTTTATTACATTGGATTAGATAGTCATTTATATTTGAAAAAAACAAACAAATGAAAACAATCACACCTTTAAAGAAATAGACTATCATTCAACTAAACCATTTGGACATGAACCTGCAGGGAACTATGGCAGCCGTCAGTGGTGCTAGCTTGACACGCTGGCCAGTTTGACATCTTTCACCCAGAGATGCTGTAATCCAGCCCGGTCTGAGAAGATAACACAGCTCAGCAGGATTAAAAACCTCACAAGATCTGCTTCGACTGAATGTAGCTGAAGGTGAAGAAATAACCAGAGTCTCCTTTTTTAGGTTCGTTGAATAGTCTTTCGGTAACTTTTGGCGTTACATTAATCCTGATAATCTGTGCAACTTAACTCCCGATTCTGATGGCAAACCTCAAACCAGCAAACACATGTTGCTTCAGAATAAAGCTCTTCACACCAGGTTTAAATTGTGAATGTCTCCTCTCTGCTGTACACCTCAAAGCTGCACCACGGTGACTCTTCTCCCGCCTGGAGATAAGAGCAGCAGGCTGGAAGTAATAAGGGAACAAAGAGGAAATCGAAGACAGAAACCCGCCCACTGCCTGCTTCTATAAAGGCATCATCTGGTCAATGTCACAGCTGTAATGAAACACGACGCTCGCTCGTGACATCACAAGTTGACTCAGAGTAAAATACCGAAACCAAACACATCCTTCAAACGGAAGACGGGAACTCCAGGCATTTCTTCATGTTACAAACACGTCTAAATCCTGAATTCTCATCAGCAGAGAAACACAGGATAAATCAGATTCTTGACAGCAGGTGAGTTTTGCTCGTGCAGATCCTGGACGTTCGATTTGAAATATTCCACAGCTGGATGATGTTCAAACTATCACCCTCAGATTAAAGACATCTGCTGGGTGATGGAGCACCTGTTGGCTTCAGGGGAGGTTTATCTTTTCCCAAAACAAACCGCAGTGAAACACATTGACATGACCGGTGTGGGGATGCTTCCTTAACAGAAGCAGTTTACAAACACACCGTCACCAAAAACTACGCTGAAGAAATACACAATGAAGAGGTTGATGATCGAATCTCAGCAGCATGATTGTGATCACAACTTTTGTTGCGTTTTGTGGTCCGTTTAGACGACAACAGGGCCCGGAGCCACCGAAAACGCAACTTTCTGGAAACGGCTCCTAAGGTGGAACTTTTTGATAAACCCTCCGTCTCCACGGAAATGCAACCTGAAACTTTTCTGAAACGGAAGGGCAAAGAATCATGCATTTTCACTTAAAACATTGTTGTGTAAACAGAGTCTAAATGCTTTTCCTACGATTGGTCTAAAAATATGAATAATTGCAAAATTCAATAACAAAAAAATAATGGAAGTGTTAAACTTATTTATTTGCCGATCTCACACTAAAAAATATCAAATAAAATCAATTCTTTGCATTAATGTCTCATCTAGTTTTTTTTTTATTTTTTATAGCAAAACCAAATACCTGAAGTCCAGATCCACTAATATTATAAAATTCAGCTTCATAACTAAGATGAGTATTATTTCCCAGAAAACAGGTCTGAAAAAGTGGGGTGGTCTCACATTCGGGGTCAAACATTCAGCTCACACAGTAAACAATGTTTTTTCCCGGGAGAGATGAGATCTAAAGTTAGGAGCACACAGTAAACATCAGGACACATCTGTTCTCTAATGTGGGATTGAGACGAGCCCACCGAGGACTGGTTGGACACACAAACACACAGATGTTGACAGAGGCTAAAGCACATGTCTAAACTCATAACTGTACATCGACGACACTCGTGTCCTCGTCATTATTTTACTAGAATCAATTTTGAATCTGCAGTGCAGCTTGTTCTGCCCTTTTTGCTCTGCAACTGTGCAAGTTTTACAATTACATTACATCATTACAAAAACAACCAACACCACCGACTCGTGGGCCAACATGAAACCTTGTTTTCAAAACATGTTAGTAAGTCACGTTAACGCAAAACTTCTCAGAAACAAAAAAAGCAAAAACAATGCGTCTTCACTTGAAACGTTGTTGTGTAAACGAGGCCTCGTCCGGACAGGTGTGAAACAGCATAGAAGAAACAACGACATGATCTACATTCCCTGGTTTCATAGAAAGGAAGTCTGTAGTTGACTGTATCCTCTGTTAGCAGATCTAAATGCATCTCAACAGTGAATTTCTGGCACAAAGACAACAGGTGTGTGTCTGGCGGCCAGCAGTGTGATGCGGGGGGGTGGAAACAGAGCTGGAGGTCAAAGTCGAGGACGAATCACATATCATTGATATCAACACCCTCCTCTTCCTCCTCCTAATCATTAGCAATAAAGATAAAAAAGCTTGACTTGAATAATGTCCCCAAATACATCAGGACCTCTATTATTTCAGCTTAAAACTTCCTGTCTTTGACCTTTTCACTTTTCCTCCTTGCTTCTGCTCTCGATGCTGTTTGACATTTCTGGTGGTTCTCTCTGGAGCTTTTCTTTTTGTGATTCAGGGGTAATGTGAGGGGGATGTGAAGCAAGATGCTGTGTGTGTGTGTGTGTGTGTGTGTGTGTGTGTGTGTGTGTGTGTGTGTGTGTGTGTGTGTGTGTGTGTGTGTGTGTGTGTGTGTGTGTGTGTGTGTGTGTGTGTGTGTGTGTGTGTGTGTGTGTGTGTGTGTGTGTGTGTGTGTGTGTGTCTGTCTTTTGGCATTATGTGTTTAGGAGCACCTAACCAATTCTCTGAGTTTAACTTTCCAGTACACTTCAATATTTTTGTTTTACAACGGTTTCGTGCTCACACGGAGGTGGTGCACATGCACAGTAGCAGCATTTCCATCTACACAAAGACGAGCCTGAGGATTTTGAGAAAGTTACATTTTCTACCATTTCCATTGAGAGTGATTTCAAAAATGTTTCATGTTGTGAGCCATTTGCAAAACGTTTTTCAGAGGCTCTGACCACCGCTGTCATGTAAATCGACCCCCAAAATGCAAAGAAAACTTTACAATTGAAAATGTTTTGTAAACTGGGCCTTGTATCATATGAGCGAAATCAGTGATCCTCATCTGGAGGGTCGTGAGCCAAAAGTGGGTCGCAGTCAGATTAAAAAAAAAAAAGAAGATATAACTCAATGATGGGGCAATAATACCTCTTTGCCATTTCACACAACAGGAGAAGACAAACTTGTGATAGTATCACATGTTACATGTGAAACTATGAATCAAAAGTGACATAATGTTCTTTCTGCAAATAACATTAAATTAATGAATTTATTACAAACATCCAGATCAAAACACTATAAAGTGAAATAAGTGCTAAAAAGTACCTAAAGTGAAAACAACTTCATTATTCTTGTATCAAACCCGGTGGTGCAGTGGATAGCGTGGATAGCGCCTCACAACGGTTCAAATTCAGCCGGGGCCTTTCTGTGTGGTAATTGCATGTTCTCCCCGTGTGTGCATGGGTTTCTTCCCACAGCCCCCAAAAACATTGTGATATACTGTGCATCCTTACAATTTTTTTTTTATTAATTAACCATCTTCTGTTTATAATAACTTATTTTTATTGGTTTGTATTACTATTCCATAATATATAAAATTTTTATTTATTATCAATGTGAGTTTGATCCAGCAGATGGTATTCAGACAACTGATACGGACTCTTTGTGTCACCAATAAATGTGATTGGGTGATTATATAATTAGAATCACATCATGTGATGGGCATAACTAATGCTGCCATGCATTACATAAGAAATACATTCAGTGGATTCCATTGTTTGTGGTTTTAAATTTGTGTCTCTGCCTCCGTCATATGGCTGGTTTTAGTTATAATCACAAGCATTAAACATGCAGGATGCCTTTTTAGCTGTTGGCTGTTTTCATATTGTTTCGTGCTGTCTAATTGCTCTGCATGACTCTGAGGTCAGACAGATCATTGAGGTAGAACTAATGCTATCTGACGTGAATTAAAATCTACTGCAGGATCCTCCCTTATTACAGCCAACACAACCGGGTTGTTTGTCCTTTCGTCTGAAGTTTCAGCAGTTTTTTCTGTACGCTAGAAAAAACTTGTAGTCAAGATTCAAGTCAGATTTTTATTATGGTGACTGTCAACTATAAACTACCAAGTCCTTGAAGAATATGGACTGGGAGTCATGACCCTGAAGGCAAACATTGTTGTTATTGTCCGTCCACTGAGCATGTGCAGAAGAATGATTTACAACTGCTATGGTGCAGTAGCAGTGTCCCGCTGTCTACACAGAGATGGAGACTGAGCGTCCTCAGAAAGTTGCGTTTTCGCCCATCTACACAGAAATGGAGTAGCAGTTTTCAAAACGTTCTACCTTGCAAGCCGTTAACAAAAACCTAAGTTTTCAGTGGCTCTAAGCTCTGTTAAGTAAACGGACCCCAAAAACGCAACGAAAGTTTTGCATTTTCATTTGAAACTGTTGTGGCATAATTGGAGCCTAAATCACCACTAAATATTTGCAATGACCTAAATAACAATCAAAATGAACTAAATTCAATCACAATTAAGTGACACCGTTATATTCATATATATATATATATATACATACATATAAATAAAAGGACAGAACACAGGGACGAGCTTGAGCTAGTAGCCATTCTTCTCATAGATCCTTGTAGTAGACGTGTTCGGGAACATTTTGATCTTCAGCTAGAGAGGAGACATTTCTGTAGTCCTCACAGTGATCAAAGTTTCTCATCAGACAGTACAAACAAACAAACAAACAAACAAGTTGGTCTGTAATCTCTGTGTACTACCAGGTGTGGTGAATGATCTGAGCAGCCAGCCAATCCACTTAGAGGATCTGAGTGAGCATATCTTACATCATCAGCATGAGTGACGGCTCACTACGGCTGGACAGCGTCCAGGTACCGATTAAGTTCCTATTTCTGACTGACTGACTGACCGTGTGCGTGTGCGTGTGCGTGTGTGTGTGTCCCTGTCCTTCAGTAAGTCACAGATCTGAGAGCCAATTAAAGACTTCCAGGAATATCTCAGTGTAAATTTGGCCGCATGTAGTTGAATTTCGAGGGTGTCTGAGGATTTGAAGCTTGTTTATCATTTGGTCTGACCCGAGGACGTCTTTGAGACGAAGCGCTCCAGTGACCGCACAACTAAATCTTTAATGGACCATCACAAAATAATCACACACACACACACACACACACACACACACACACACACACACACACACACACACACACACACACACACACACACACACACACACACACACACACACACACACACACACACACACACACACACACACACACACACACACACACACACACACACACACACACGTCGACCTTCATGTACAATATTCCCATATGATATTGACTGATCCCTGTTGCTGCAGTGGCGACTGAGGTTAGTTTCCAGCTTTGATCAGATGTTTGCTGGTATAGATGAGTTGTTTAGGATCCAGGAAAAGGTATGTCAAATCAAGACATATGGATCACATGATGAGCTTTAGTGATCCCAGTGGGGCAGCAGAAACTGTCTCTCCAAAAAGAACCAAAGCTCACTGTAGCTTTAAGTTAGTATCCAGAACAATTCTGAATCCAAACAGAAATCCTCAGTTTAAAGGATTTCTATTTAGAAACATTTAATCATGAAAACAATTGAAATGCTTATTATTGTACTACAACACAGGCTTGCCCTGTTTCTGCAGTTATGCAGAAAGATGAAGGACTGAACATGATCAGCATGTTGATAAATGGGAGGTTAACCGTGTGCATGGCTGATTATTGCTGCCATCTGAAGCCCTTTCCTACCTGTTGTGTTTCCAGCCTGGTTTTCTCCCTACAGCAGCTTCATTTGATACTGTGGATGAATCCTAAAATACAACGTCGAGCTAAGACGTCACACTCACCCGGAGGTCTATACCTCAGCAGCTTGTGAGCGTGTTTTCCTGCTGAGTGGCTGTATTCCTGCAGCGCAGCGTAACCAGGCCAGACAATGCTAAATAAGGGCTGCATGTTGATACTGCTGACACACACACCAATGCCCTGGGAACCACGCAGATCAACGAGGAAAAGTTTCCACCTGGCTGGAGCACGTATAAGAAACACTGACCAGATTAAAACCACGGTGACCCAAGAGAGCAGGGTTTCCCGCCAAGCCAATACCAGTCAAGAAATGGAAAAAAATAGATTAAAATATTCAGTTAAAAGGATGAATTTGGGCTTTTTACATGAAAAATCTGAAATTCTGATTTGGGATGAAATATAAAAGATAAAAGAGGTTTCACTCGTTGTTGTTGCTACCTACTAGGAATGTTGAAAATAATAGTTTCTGTAATGCGATGCGGACGGGGACCATTCTGCATTGATGTGGCGACAAAACATAATCGAGTATAAAGTAGTAATGTTGTTATTAAACATCTCAAGTTCAAAAACATAAAGAAAAGTAAGACATGACGTCATGCGCCATCAGACAAAAGAGTACAAGTGATGTCTGCAGTTTGGAGATTCTATCATATTAATGAGAATGACAAAAGTAAAGCAGGGTGTAAACTAGGTTCTGCCAAAATAGCAAGAGGAGCTGGATAGCATTTAATAAGTCTAAATGTCCACTTTGGCATGTGGACAGATGGAGATGGGAATCGAACCTGAAACCTTCCGATTGGGAGACGACCGCTCCACCAACTGAGCCAAGCCGCACATAAGAACTATTTACTACGGCCGCGCCATGGTGCACATGACCAGTAGTAGCGCTTCCTAATCTAGTCGAAGATGGAGCGCAAGCTTTTTAAGAAATGTGCTACTTAGAAGCTCTCCGCTCCACATTTACGTTACACTTCAAAATGATCTGCATAACACTCGACACTAATTTAGTCACAAGGACCAATGAAATGTACAAAACAATATATCATAACTAAAATCGAGTTGTCAAGAGGAATTAGAAAAAAGACGATCAAGTTTGGAGGAGTTGAAGGAATGAAAAAAGAAGAGACAAAGAAAGCAATAAAGCAGAGAAGACATGAGGTGGTTTGGAAAGAGCGTTTGTTTGGGGAACAGAGCTGCAGCTGCTTCACAGTATCATGAAGTCCTGTGGCACAAAACCTCCAGAAACACGTGAGTCAGGCTCAAAAATCATAACACACACACACACACACACACACACACACACACACACACACACACACAGCTGCCGCCCAGGTCCCCTGACACAAAAGTCAACAGCTGCTGAGACACACAAGTACAATTTGTCCTATCAACAATAAGCTCACATCAGTCCAGACCCCCCCCCCCCCCCCCCCCCCCCCACACACACACACACACACACACACACACACACACACACACACACACACACACACACACACACACACACACACACACACACACACACACACACACACACACACACACACACACACACACACACACACACACACACACACACACACACACACACACACACACACACACACACACACACACACACACACACACACACACACACACACACAAACCTCAGACTCTGACATTACCATGACAACCAGAACTTCCGACTGGTCAATCAGCTGAGAAGCCTGTCACGCCTCATCGTACTCAAGTGCGCTCTTAAGAAGGAAATATGTTTTTAGATGATCTCCTTTTTCCCCCAGCCTCACTGGGAAAAACTTTAAATCCAAATCAGTTTTCTGTTTCTCATTGACGGAAAATGATAAACTGAGATAGAAGCAGACATCAGATTTGACAAGATCAAATAAGAAAATATAAGAAAGGCTTGGATGAGCTCTAAAAAGCAAAGATAAGCTAAGAAGCGTTAACAGGGCTACGGTGAAATTAAGGCAAAATTCTGTTTTTCAATAAAAATCCAGATACATCATCAGACTGAGCAAAATTGCTGTTAAATATCTGACCTTGTTGCTTTTTGACTGAAAACTGCAACCAACTAATTCCACACTGTGGCTTCTTGAATTTCAGAAAATCACATCATTGATTATGTTAGAGAGGCACCACCTGTAGTGTAGAAATATACTAGCAATACAAAATGTATCAAAACATTTTAATATTCCACGTGTTTATACCGAATGTGCGGCAATTAAGTGTTCTAGACGTTTGTATCCAGGTATGTAGCAGTGGCTCCAACCTTTTGGTATTTAAGTCCGATGTTGACCACTGCATTATGTTGTGACCCTGAGGGATTTACTGTACCTGTTCTAACGAATATTCAAGCCCAAAGTCATCCATCTGACCTCCATGGTCCCTGTGATATAATCTGCACGGACTCTTTCACAGCAAAGACGAATGGAAACTTTTCACAGGTCCTTCCTGTCAAACTGGAAAAATCCAAATGATCAAATTATAGAATGAAGGCTGATTATACTCGAGTGAGGCGACATAACTTTAGTCACAGGTCATGTTTTATTTATAGTTTGGTGACAGGACTCGCTGAATTCACCTCAACAGACGTCCGGCTGAGCTTTAATTACATTCTGTCCCAGCAACAAAGTGGGAAAAGGTTCCTTTTTATTTTTTACACCGTAAAACTTTTCCTTTTCAACCCCCAAAAAATCCCACAAAACAACTAAAGATAAAAAGATTCAGGTTTAGAAACTTAACTGAATTTTTTCTTTTGATAAAGTACATTATAAACAGAAACACACAAGAGAAAGTATTTTATTTCACCTAAAGTAACTGAAGTTAGAAAGTAAGCATTTCATTTGATTTTGTTTATAACCAAATACTAACATGGCAGCAAATTTTCAAACAGAAAAACTCAACATCAAAGAATACTTAAAATAGACGTGAAAAGCGATAACACCAAAGAAAGAAACTTTTCAAAATAGACATTATTAAATTGTATATATAAAATTGTAATATGACATTTGAATTTAAACAGAAAGACAAATTCAATTACATTTCAAATGAGTCTTAAAAAAACTTAAATATAAAAGATAAATACATTTTAAGGATGAAAATAATATTAAAAATAATGTTAATAAACCAACTCTACAGCTGAGATCATGACTGAACCTGAAGTACCACCCAGTGAAACAATATGTTCTAATAATAACACAAGAAATAAGAAATGTAGCATTCCAGGCTCTTTTTACTCAATGCTTTCTAGTAAAAATGCGGAAATTTCAATGCGTCTGAATAAACAGCAACGGCGTTTGAAGCCATTGAAAACACAACCTTTTGGAAAGTGCTCCGCCTCCATCGTCGTAGAAACGGGAGAAAATGCAACTTTCAGAAAACTAATTCGTGTAAACGGCGGCAAGGCTGCTACTGTGCATGCGCTCCATGGCCATAACAAACAGCTCTTCTGCACATGCTCAGTAGATGGACAATAACAACAACGTTTGCCTCCAGAGTGTCGTGACTCATTGTCCATCTTCTCCTTGGACTTGGTAGGTTTATAGCTGACGGTCACTGTAATTACAATCCAACTTGTTCATCTGTCCACTCCTATTGTTCATGTTTATAGTGTGTTGTTCATGACAAAAACAAATAACAGCACCCATAAGAGGCCCAACATGAAAACTACATCATATTCAGCATGTCTGCTATTGCCTGTAAACGTGAAACCAAAGGCCAAAAATGATGCATTTTCATTTGAAACTTTGTCGTGTAAATGTGCGTTCAGTCAAATACAGTGGCTGTCTGCTCAAAAACTTCATCTGCTTCATGAGAATGAGAGGTGTAAGTTCAGAACAAAAACACCTTTGACCCGTATAGAGGGCACTTCCTGATTCCTGAGGAACGTTTCAACCTCAGGTCCAGAACAAGCCCCGCCCCCACACCTTCAAGTCCTCATTTAGAGCCGTGACATTTTCACACAGACAGCAAAGAGGTTGACGTCCGTTAATGATCTCTAGATAATAACTGGTTTGACACGGTCGCAGCGGAGCTGATTTCTCATGCGATTCGACGTTTATTTATTTCATCTACGCTGGATGAATGCCGAGAGGGCTGCAAGTGGCAAACAGCTTGCATTCAACAGACATGTGACATTAATATAGAGATAAATTATTTCTCTAATGAGAATAACCTGAACAAAACGACAACCAATGTGGAAATTGTGTTTACATTTTGAAGATATAACTTTAGGATACATAAAGCAAAGTGATTCAAGAAGTTACAGACAAAACAATCCCGAATAAAAGCAAAAGGAGGCAGCAGAGACCAACAAAATCTAATGAAATAACAAATAAAATGACCATAAAGAGTCAGAAAATGACAAAAATAGAGATGCATGATAACAATCAGTGCCGATGATTATCGGTCTGATATTAGAAAAAAATGATATTTCACGAAAAATCCGATAATTGTTTTGCCAATAACTCGATCCAATTATACTTCACCCAATTATTTCGCTAATTTTCATTCTGTTTGTTTTCCCTGTGATGACGCTGCCTGCTGTTGTCGCACGCATAACACCATATTGATGCGTCACCTCAAACATCAATCACTGGGGTGGGCATTTTTCAGTTTTTAAAAAAAGTACGTAAATGTTCAGCCAAAGTGCGAAGAGGGGGACAACGCTACAAGTTTCAACACATCCAACCAACATATTTGCCTTTCTTTATCTAACGTGTTTACTTATACTATTAAAAATTTTTATCGGTTCCAGCATCGGTTTTGAGAACCAGGAAGTTATCAGTGAAAGTTATTGTACACCCCCAGACACAAAAGGGGGTCTAAAACATGACAAGGTAAGAAAAGCAATGGAGTGAGGTAAAAGGACCCAACAGAGACACAAAAGAACAGTAATTAGAAGCAAAGTGACAAACAAAGTGAAAGCAAGAAATTCCAAAAAGTCCCAAAAACGAGCACATGCCAACATGCAACATCCATGTGCCACAAAACTGCAAGAGGTTTTCTATGAAATGATCAATGTAGAAACTATGAGTGAAACAGCTGTAAAGCTGAACAATAATTAAACAACAACTATCACTAAAGCCGTCTCGGTCAAACTTCCTGGCCCTGATTTGATTTCTAAATGTTGTTTCCCAATCCAGAGCCTTTCCTGATCTGAACGTCCATTTTCCTGGATTATAGCCTTGCAAACTGGATTTCATGGTTTAAATAAAGAACTTGTGTAAACAATGGAAGTGTTGCATGTCTGTGTATTTAATTTGGGTGTGAACCAGAGGTGGATTCATGAGATGATTTACAGATGATGTGCAGTTTTTTTAACTGCCGTATAACGCCATATTACGTGGTTTTCCGTGACATGGCATTCTGTGGTGTTTCGTGGCATTACATGAGATGTTGTTATGTGGTGCATAACATAATGCGCTGTATTATGTGACATGGCGTGGCATAGTGTTGCGTAGCGCGGCATTACATGCCATGGTTTTGTATGGCAATACGTGGTGTTAAGTGGCGTTACATGGCATGGTCTTAGAAGGTGTGGCATTACGTGACATTATGTGTCCTTGCGTGGATTTAGATTGTGTTATGTGGCGTGCAGCAAAATGTGTGTTGGTGGTGATATGTGGGGTCGGGACTGGAAGTAAAGGATATAACATGAGGAGCACGTTCTTAAAAAAAACAGAAAATGTTCTGAAATAAATGTAGGTGAATTGTTTTGACATGTTATACATCTTATATTGATCTAATGATGGAAATGTTTTTAAGACCTGTCTTTAAATGATTCAGTAAGTTTGATGCAAAGCTCTTAGTATTAGCAAGTAGACCTGCCTCCGCAGTGATGACTTTACACCGATCAGAGAGGACGGGGATTCGTATGTTCAGGTACTGCTCAATAAAGTCAACATCCTGCCAGGACACACTTGTAAAAGAGATTATTAATCTCGATGTGGCTCTCATAACTAAATAAAAGCTAACGAAATGAATGTACTGCAGGAGCAGCTTCTGCCTCCATTGGCAGCAGTATAACAATTACTGAAAGTTATTATGTGTGTGTGTGTGTGTGTTAGCAATAGAGCTACAAACGAGATGGAGAGTAAAAATGCAAAACAAATTGCAGCCCCCTGAGATGCACGGGCCCCTCAGAAAGTACCGTTACATTACTTGGGAGTACGAGATGGAGATGCATCATCTCGCAGTGTGAGATCTGTTTACTGCCTCTGACTGGCTGCTCTGCAGAAGCCAGATAAGCAAAGCAGCCCTGGATCAGGAGTGTGACAACAAACACACACAGCATGGCCATCGTCACAGCCAGACCAGCTGAGAGAAGCATCCTAAGGTGAAACGCCCTGAACCTGAAGCTGGTCTACCTGAGAAAAACATCCAGAACCTGAAGCATCCTGAAGCTGGTCCAGCTGATGGAAACATCCTGAAGCTGGTCCAGGCTCGTGCTGCACAACACATCACACTGCTCACCTGAAACCAGGAAACTCACGCAGGCTAATGAAACTTCCACGGAGCCACCGACACCGGCCCAGGCTGCAGGGATAACACGACCAACACCGACAGCCAGCCCGGCTCGCGGCCACCCAGCCCGGCTGGTGCCAAGAGGACCGGGGACCATGTTAGTTAACGTTCGCTGTCACACCGGCCAGCTTCTTGACCTTAGCATGACAACATGCTAACGAGCCAAGTCAGCCCTTCTCATTTAAAACCAGCCAACAAAACGTACTTCCAAGCAGCTTCACGTCGGGTCGCGCCTCCTCCGCCTCTTACCGCCGCTGCGGGTCCCGGTGTCTGGCTAAAAAACACTGACGTTAGTCCGGCGCGAGCTGCCGTTTAAGTAGCCTCGCATGCTAACGCTTGCGGGCTAACGGCACGGCTCGCCGTTACGCAGTGTCTCCCGTTAAAAGGCTCCGAGCTGTCAAAACAAGCACACACCTTCAGGACTGCAGACTCCGCGGAGGACACACCGGATGCGCTTCAGACACTGGGGAGGGTCACGGATGTCGGTCCGCGGGACTCAAACTCCTTAACGGCCGAGAAAAACATCCCAGGTGCTAACGTCATGACGGTGAAGCTAACGCAGCCTGTTTGGATTTTTACAGTTCATTTACAGCACGGCGACGCTCCCGTGCCACCTACAGGCGGTAGCGGGGACTGCAGCTTCAGTCGCTCCTTCATGTTCACGGAGAACCAAGTTAACAATCACTTCAAAAACTTTATTAAAACATAATCACATTACATTTGGAAAATATTCAGAATAAAGTCAAGGAAAGGCAGTTATATTTATACAGCACCATTACAAAGACACAGGCCAAAGTGTAATTTAAGTGCCTTTATCATTGATGTAACATTTAACCTTTTAAAGAATCTCCTGAGGATGCGGCCGGCTTGACCAGTTACAGAGTCGTCCTTGCTGAATTGTTCACAGTTATTGAATAACCAGGTTCAGTTTCGGCTTTCTTAACGCAGGAGACGGCGCTGGCCTGGGAGGTGGACGGGCTGTCGTCTTTCTTTCTCTTCTTGGTCCCTTTCTTTTGCAACCTGCCGGCCTCTTCCTTATTGATGACGCTCCTCTTCCCTCTCCCAGCTGTCCCACTTTCCTGAAGGACAATCAAAAGATTGCAGAGGCACACAAAATATACTCTTTATTGCTCAGATGTTTAGAAAAAGAGGATCAAGAGTAAATACCAAACAAAAAAAGAGCTCTGTCAACAAGCACATACATACCTTCATGATGCAAGTTGGACAAAACCAGTCCCCCTCAGGTATTGTGAAAATTCTGGGTTCAAGGCGGGATGTGTGACTGCCCCTTTCACAGCCTTCAAAGAGGGAGCAGATCCTCACGAGCTCCCCTGTGACAGAACTGGCAATACTGAAAAGACAACAAAGGATGCAGGCAAATGAGAATATATATATATATATATATATATATATATATATATATATAGAGAGAGAGAGAGAGAGAGAGAGAGAGAGAGAGAGAGAGAGAGAGAGAGAGACTTTACCTCTGGGAATAATAAAGCATTTCTATTGTATTGTATTCCATTCAAATAGAAGTCTATAAATCCCAGGTTCTTTGAACGCAACATTTCAAGCGTCATGTCTAAATAAAGCTTTTTGATTGGCCTAGAATTTTCACTCGTTTAAAGATCAGCCAATCGTTGAAGCTTTTCTTGGTCGTTGCCAGCAACGAACGTACACAGTGACAATGAGGAAGTGTGTGTGTGCGTGTGTCAGTGTGTGAGCTGGATTAAGTCATGGAGATAACGGGATCGGTCATGTGCTAACAGTCCGTTTGTGTTTCTATAAAGCTGTCGGTGCAGCTGCCGCCGTGTCGGTGTCCGTCCTTCGTCGGTATGAACCTCGGGTGAGTGCAGCGCGGCTAGCTGGGCTAAGGGCTAACAAGAGGCTCATCCTTGAACATATTTATCATCATTTCCTGTCCAAACTTATATATATATATATATATATATATATATATATATATATATGTGTGTGTGTGTGTGTGTAAAGCGCTTCAGGGCGATTTGCGCGATCAGCCAATAATTGCGCTAATTCAGGACCATTAATTGCGCTCGTCACCCAAAGGCGACACAAACAATGACTTGCGGGTGTAACTGTGATTTGAGCTACAAACCCTCTTAACCAAAGCCTCACTGCTTTAAAAATAACAACAACAAGCAATAAGTGAAATGTCAATCTTTCTCACTTGGATGCTTAATGATCTAATAGTAAATGTTAAGCCTTAAGGATCGTTCTCCTTGAAAAACATGTTGTATTGTTAAAAACTGCATCCAGATTCTGAGGAGTTTACTATCTATTTTTGACAAAATCTATTAACCTTTTCCAAGAGTGAGTGGATGAGCCCCTTGAAGTAAGAAGGAAAATAAAGCCGAATCTGTGGGGGGAAGGAAGTCAACCAATACATTTTCTGGAACTGTCTGCTTACCATTCCTTATTGTCAGGAAATACAGGTTGGACTGTGGGCCTGATTTTTCTTAATTTGAATATCGATATCGACTGACTGCTAAATCAATCTTAGTTAACTTTTTATTTGAAAACATCTTTTTTTTTGCTTCTTGATTTTTCCAGTGAGAATGTGTTAGGATTCTTCTTATAGCTCAGAATATAGTTAACGCTTAGTGTGCAGTGAAATGTTTGTATTTCTTTTCTCATGCTCTTTTAATAATTGTGTTTGTGAACAGAAACGGCCTCCTGTTTGAGCTGGAAAATGGAAAACCAAAGGTTACGTTTATCAGTCATGGTGAGACTCCTCAGCTTTTCTCTTATTTCTATTCCCTGTGAACTCTCTGCTGAAACTGAACATTAACTTGAGACAAAATGCTATAAATTATGTTTATACACACTCACTTGTTATGCTGTGGAAATTCTAAATTAGAATTTCAAATATGAAATAAACGTGCATTCATTCACCAAAAAAGTATGTGATTAACTGAAAAAGGCTTGAAGTCAGATCAAGTAAAAATGAAACCGAAGAAGCACATGTGATGTTGAAAAAGAAAATGGAACACAGGCAGTGTAAATTAAGAGAAAGAGCACTGTTTTTTAGAACAAAAGGCTTCAATTTGAGGATGTTTCATTGTACTTTAAGTGATGTTTTACACCTCAAGTAAGAAATTCAGGAGGAGCTGATTATAAATGTAACTGAAATTTGTATAAAAATGTTGTGAAGTTTCCATCTTCATGCAGATTATTTCAGCCGGTACACACATTCATCAGCAAAAAGTACATTTACTTCATGCTTTACGAAGGCACAGTTTCGCTGTGTGACTTTATCTTTTTCACCCTGCAGGTGGCAAGAAGAATCCAGCAAAGGTAGGAGTCTCCCCGTCCATCCCGATCGTTAGGCTTCTATACATAGAAGGGCATGTTGCAGTGTCATCAATAATGCAGAGAGGCTAAACTCACCTGGTGTCCCTCTGTTAAGTTTTCATTCCCATGTGATGAGCGCGCTACTGCAGAAACCCCGAGAAGCACTTGAGAACTTCCCCACAGGTTTATTGATCGTTTGACAGCGTGGACGTTTCTCCGTTTGTCACCTCATGGCATTAATTCAAACAAAACAACAAAAAATAAATTTCTGAGAGTTTCCAGCTCAAACGGGATCCAGCTCAGATCACAACCTCCCAGAAAACTTGTCAGAATCGGGAAATTATATATTTTTTAAAAACAGCAAAACCACACCTGCTTTGAGTAACTAAAGAAAAAAGGGCTCAGAAACAGATGCTCTACCAAGACGGAAATTACACAACTAACTCACCCAATCTGACAACACTGGCCTGCCATCGCCATGGCAACCATCCTCAGCACAATTGACTGATTGGTAATCTTATTTCTCACTGTAACATACAAGGGAAGATTTCTTGGGTCTTGTTGTTGAAGAGAAATTGAACCGTCATCATTTGGGTGTAAATGTTGAACATCAACCTGAAATTGTCTGTTTTCGCTCATTTTCCCTGCAGGTGTCCTTCAGGCCCCGAGCCGCCCACATCCTGGGCTCCAGGCAGCCGTCCTGTGAGGATGGAGGAAGTCACAGAGAGGGCAGGAGTAAGGCTGCAGGAGGAGGAGGAGGAGGAAGAGGAGCAGCTGCCTCCTTCACCACCAACACCATCAGCACTGAGGGTAGGAGCAGCGCCGCGACCATAAAGACTCACGAGCTCCACAAAAGCAGCAGCAGCAAAGCCGTGGCGAAGGTAACCTTACGTTCAGTCCAGTTGCTGAGAAACTCCAGAAAATCCCAGAAACTGAAAGTCATTTCAGGAGTTTTGTGTGTTTCCAAGCTGAAGACGGACAAACACAAGCAGAGCTCCTCAACCCTCAGACCTCTGAGAGCCAATGGGAAACCAGCACTACCCCAAGGTGGTGGGAAGGCGGGACTTAAGGAGGCGCCGGCGAATGGAGCGCCAGAGCTGAAAGATGGCGTCGTGCGGCTGACCAATGAGCAGCTGCAGCAGATCCTCAACGGCGTCCAGACCCCCAACACCCACCAGACCCCCAACACCCACCAGACCCCCAACATCCACCAGCCAGCGGAGGAGGCTGGCCTGCAGGGGGGAGGAGAGAGCGAAGGATCAGGCAGGAGGACTCAGACTACATGTTTGTCTCTGTTGGGAGGTCAGAGTGGTTCTCAGTGTGGAGGAGGAGGAGGAGGAGGAGGAGGAGGAGGAGGAGAGGAGGAGAAGCACCAAGCAGCAGAGGCCACTTCAACTAACGGCTCACAAGAGAAGGACAAGAGGTGAGGAGCAGATTGTAGTTCAATGGTTTTAATTTCATGAATAAATGCTGAATTATCATCATCACAAGGGTGTCAGACTCTGAAGCTCCAGTTGGAAAGTTGTCTTGCTGTTTTTGTGTCTCTGCAGGAGTTTTATGTGGCCAAAAGCCTTTAAAAAAAAAAAAAAAAAAAAAAAAAAAATCTGGTTTCTTTTCATATTAACAAAGAGACAGAAAAGTTCAGCTGAGCTCAGATTCATCACGTCTGAAGCTTTAAAGTTCTGCTCTCCCTCTTCAGAAAAGACCCACACAGTTCCAGTGGCTGGAAATTAAATAAATAGAAATTTTTGTGTGAATATTAGTTTATTATTCATAAAACTTGTTTCGCCATATTTCTTTTTCAAATTTTTGTGATATTTTAAAGTGTTTTGAATCATTTATATGGAAACATCTTTTTTAGTTGTTCAGCTTTTTTTTTTAAAGGTCAACTTCTGACATTTAAATAAACTGCACACCCAAAGTAAGGAAATGTATGTTTGGTAGATTATTTCTCTGCTGCAACAAAGCTTATAGTATTAGAAATCCTGTTCATTTGTGGGATGAGCATTGTTAAAGTGCCAGTACGCCACTCGTCCAACTCCACAAATGCACATTAATCACAAATGCGGCATCATTTCAGAGAGAAATAACAGGATTTACAATGTTCCAGCGAAGGAATTTCCTAACAAACACATTTCTTTACAGTTTGTGTGGAGGTTCATAAAAGAAAAAGAAAACCGTGTTGGACTGAGTTGTAAAAAGGGATTTAAATGCAAATGTTGGTGTTTTTCAAGGTCGACGGGATGCGTTTTCAGTTGGATGGGAGAGCGAGTGTCTGACAGCCGGGCGGCCATCGACGCCAAGAAAGCTCAGTGGAGAAAAGACCTTGGCATGTGTACACACACACACACACACACACACACACACACACACACGTATATTCTTATCAGTCACATGACAAACCCACAAAGAACTGCGATCAGTTCTCGAAATTCACCTCAAATAAGACCGCAGTACACACTACATCTCCACGGACTTTTAAACAAACATATAAAATTTAGAAATAAGAAATAAGCATGCTAAGAAAAAAAAGTGTCAGTGACACGATCTCTGATTAGTAAAGACTTCCAGAAGTGACTCTAGTTTTCCAAACCGTACTGTCGTAGCAGTTCACAGGAAAACACACGATCAGATTCTAGATCACTGACTCGGATCATTTCCACCAGTCTTGAGCACTTTTCTCTGGTATTAATCAGTTCTCCGGATTTCTAATCAAGAAAGGAGAATTAACCCTCCAGGTCTCTTTTTTTTTTTTAAGTTTTGAGGTGAATCCATGAGTAAAGGGCTAATACTGATCACCTTACTTTGTTTACATTTGATGTGGAAGTGGACTGTTTATTAAAAAAAATGTTCATGACAGAAGAAATAATGATTTTGTTCTTTTCTGTGTGCAGATGAGCAGGTGGCCCAGAAGCAGCAGCGGTCAGCCTCGAACAGACTGCAGGTATGACACCGAGCCTCTACAAAGAGTTAGGTTTGTTTGTAGGAAATAAAAAGCTTCTCCTGCTGGAAACATACTTCAGATCAGACCCTTCAGAGGTCATTGTTTTTGGCCCTAAAGAGAAAAGGTTAAAGGTCGGAGCTCATCTTGACTCCATGTCACTCAGGACATCAAATCAAGCCAGAATGAGACGATAACAATATCGGCACATTACATCTGAATTAAAGGATTTCTATACCAACGAGTAGTTTTTCATAATCTTAATAGCGTAACATTACGATTCCTAACCCCCTTGTTTTAATGTAATTCCTCGAACTCTTAGTAAAGCGCTGAATTGCATTCTGTCTTACTGAAGCTATCTGGCGCCCCCCTAGTGGACGGATTGGGACTGTAGACTCAGGCGGCAGCGTCTTCTTGGTTTTTGTGTTTGTTTCAGGCTGAGGAGGACGCAGCCAGTCTGGGTTCGGTTCAGAGCTCGCTGGGTCACCGAGAGCCGCTGGCAGCCGTCAGATCCTGCCTCAAACTCGGGGTAAAAATCAACCTCCGACACACTGAGCAGCATTTCCCAGCTCCGCTGGACAAAATGATTATCCAATATAAAAACTTCCCCCTCTCAGTGTGGATGGGCCTCCACTTGTGTTTGATAAAAACTTAAGTCGCAGTAGTTGTAATTACGTGGATCATAAATGAAAAATCACAGCTGAAGGATTCACAAGAAGCTGCTCTCAACCATATAATCATCTTTTCCTGATTTGATCTCCCAGCTGGAAAGAATTCGTTTAAAAAGTGACTTTGGAAAAATGTTTGTTATTAAAAGAATTTTCCTGGTCAGAAGAAGAGGAGGAGGATTCACTGAAATCACTCCCAGTCTTCTTTATAATATCCTCGCTACGTGGCGAGAGTGTAAACCACTACACTACTGTGTGGATTCACCAAATACTTAAAAATATAGTAAAATATAACAACATGTGTTTTCATGTAGGAACATTCAGGTAAAAAGCTTTAATATTTTGAGTGTGGAGCAGCTGGGACTCAAACCAGGTTCCCTCCGCACTCAAAGCTGCTGCAGTGTTGGTGTGAGCTGTACCGTGTCTGCAGGAGGTCACTCCGATGGAGGAGGTGCTGAGCGTGGAGCGCAGAGAGGAGCAGAGGAGGCGCTGGCTGGAGGAGCTGGACCGTCAGAGGGTGGAGGCCACTGAACGCAGGAGGCAGGAGAAGCTGCAGCAGAACCAGGTGCGGCCCAGGCCGGGAGGGGCGGTGCGCTCAGGGGTCCAACCCCCCACTGTGGTTAACCTGCTGATGTTTCCGCAGACGGAGGACCTGGAGCTCTGGGCCATCCACTTCGACTCCATGCAGCAGCAGCGGCCCCCCGTCCAGCCGGAGCGAGGGGAGTGGGAGCCGTCCTCCAGCCTGTCGCTGGTCTGGGAGGCGGAGAGCGTCGGGGGGACGAGCGTCGGGGGGACGAGCGTGGACACGGCGGGGGGGCACACCTCCAGAACCAGGTGATGACGGAGCGCTCAGAACATCCTGCTCAGATATCTGATATTACTAGAGAACACGAGCCACAAACATCCCAGATTTGATCATGTTGATCACATTATTATTATATTCGCCTCCTCCTCCACACCTAAAACCAAATTCAGTAAATAATGTGTGTTTTGTTGAAATAATTTCTAGTTTTATTAAAGTAAAATCTGTGTATGGTGAACTGATTTCACTTGTAGAGCGGTTTTCCACCACACAAGCATTACAAATAAAATTCACTCGTCAGTGGAGGCAGCTGGCAGGCACGGTGCTCAGTCACATGTGGACAGGGGGAGATGGGGAATGAAACCTGCAACTTTCCGACTGAGAGACGACCACTCTACCGACCCGTGTGTGTGAGGTTTAGTGGCATGAGGTCGTCAGGAGCTCAGTTTGTAGAAAAGTTCCTCTTCCAATCCAAAGGTTGGTGGTTCAGTCACACACAGGGCTCTGTCCAAGTGTCCTTGAGCAAAACACTGAACCACAGGTTGAACTGCCCGTCACCACTCATGTGAATTAAACTGATCACGAAGCAGTATAAAATGAAAGCTTGACCAAAGACAACGGTCCTAACCTCAGTGGTGATCAGTGAGCTGGTGGTTCTCCTCTGCAGCTACCTGCGGACGATGACCTCCCTGCTGGACCCGGCCCAGATGGAGGAGCGGGAGAGGAGGAGGCTCAAGCAGCTGGAGCAGCAGGTGAGAGGAGGTGCAGAGCGCCGAAGGAGAAACACCGCCAGTCTCTCCGCTCTTTGGAGAGAGAGAGAAAAACCCCAAACAAACCTGCTGGACTTTGTCTCCCAGCGAGCCATCGAGGCGCAGATCGAGGAGCGGCGGCAGCAGCGGGAGCGAGAGGAGGCGAGGAGGAGGCGGGAGGAGGAGGAGGAGGACCACAGGGTGGTGCTGGAGAGGGAGCTGCTGCAGAAACAGTTCGTGCTGGAGGCGCAGAAGAACAAGCAGAAGGTCGGAGAGTTGCCACGCGCTTCATCCTCTTCAACACTGCCGGGAAAAACACTGAACCAAGTAATCACACTACTTTCAGCAAGATGATTACTTATATGAAAGCAGTACCGTCTTCTCTGGAGTACAAGTCACAGTTTTTAGTTGTTTGGCCATTCGTGTAACTTATACGTCAAAATCTGCAGGACATACCACCGGGGACCACTAGGTGTCACCACAGAACTTTTACATCTTTTTATCTTTCCATCATTCTTTTTACTTTTCTTTCTTTTTTTGGACGGATTCGACTCCCATGTGACTTATAGTCCAGAAAATATGGTAACTAAGAGTTTGACAGTCCTGGTATAGTTACCACAGGGTTTTTTTTTCACTGCTGCACTTTTCTTCTGCTTTCTTATGACAAACTTGTTTCATCAGGATCAGCCGGAGAGAAACCACAAAGACCAGAGACTGCAGGAGACACGGGAGCCAGACGGTGAGTCCAGCTACTGCAGTACTCCTTTAAAATGAGTATTACAGTGGCACTGATACACGTACAAGTCATTCGCATTTATCACAAATCCACTTCTTGTGTTGATCAGGTAACAAACGGAGCGATGCTTTGGAGGAAAGCAGCGGTTCATCATCACACAGAGACGCTGCAGTACAGACGGGTAACGGCAAAAACTCCTGCTGAGATCCTCGCCATTTATAAAATATCTATTAAAACATGGATAACAAGAACATATTTTCATGTATTTCTGTGCGTCACTGTGTCTCCTCTCTCGCTCTGCGTGTCCTCAGAAGCAACACACACAGTTTCGACTCCAGACGTTCATCACGAGCCGCCGCCTGCTCCTTCTCCTGCGCCTCCTTCTTGTCCTCCTCCGAACAGCCGCAGCCGAGCAGCGAGAGCGGGGAAGGAGAACGTGTGCGTGGCAGCAGGAGGAGATATGTACCAGCCGTTCGCCCGGGCTGACCGGAGCAGGAGGGACAAGAGGAGGCCGGAGTGGAACACACAGAGGTAGAACCAGCATCTTCATCTTCATCTTCATCCCTCTAATGTCCAGATTACAGAGCATCTCATGAGGACCATTGTGGTTCATAACGGGTGACCTGTTTTTTTTTTTTTTTCTCTCTTAAGCCCGCCAGAATATCTAGTATTTTTGTTCGGGTCAAAAAAAAGAAAGTATCAAGGAAACACTCAAACATTTCATCAGACAAGAGTTGCTGCTTCTTTACAGTCTTATGCCGCACAAGTTTTCTTCTGATGAGACGACATGAGTGAAGGGAGGTTAAACATGGACACGTCATCAGTCCATTGGACAGAGATGTATTCATTCCAACCTACAGGACGTCTGATGTCCTGCGCTGTGTTTTTCAGGCCCAGCCGGCGCTTCGTTCCCGCCTCGGAGCGTTACCCGGTCACCCTGCAGAAGAACCGACAGGAGAGCCGGCTGAAGAGGCAGGCCGACCTGCTCGCGCTGCAGGAGAGGACCTGCCCGTCCAGGACCGGCCCCCCTCCTCCTCCTCAGCACCAGGAGCTCCGGCTCTGCTCCAACCCACCAGAGTCCAGACCCGGCCCACCAAGGAAGGTACCAGGAGTGTCTCCATGTCTCCCCGTTACTTTCCCCGACGGGGGGAGTTTGTTTCTGTCCTTTCAGCCGTTTGAATCTTGTTGTTTCAGAATGAAACTGATTTCAGACGACAAAACCAGTCTGCAGCCGCTCAGTGTGAAAGGTGAGCCGCTCTGACATCAGACTTTTATTTCCACACAACACATGCAACACAACATTAATTCCAGCTTTGTGCAGCCACTGGGGCAGAATGGCAGAAATGCTGAAAACTGTAGTTTTCATGTTGGGCCACTAGTGGGCGCTGTTGCTTTTTTTGGTATTGAAACCACACATGACAGAACAATACACTATAAACATTTACAATGGGAGTACCCTTATGGACATTCGTATAATAGACAGACCACCAAGTTGTAATGTTTTTATGTTGACTGTCAAAATAAAACTACCAGGTCCCAGGAGAACATGGGCTGGGAGTCATGACACTCTGGAGGCAAACATTGTTGTTATTGTCCATCTACTGAGCATGTGCAGAAGGACTATTTACCACAGGTGTTGTTGCGCAGTCGCAGTGTTTCCTCCGTCTTCTACCCGTTTACATGGAGTGAAAGCAGACTACCATTGTTGTGTAAACGGACACCCCAAAACAAACGTTTCGTGTTTTCACTTGAAATCGTTGCCGTGAAAAAAGGGCCTCAGTATTTCCCATGAGGTTGTTTGTGACTGGTTGCTGCACGGCTCCCATGATCCTCTTTTCTCATCTATTCAGCTCCAGAGGAGCTGTGACCTCCTTCATTGTTCCTTATAACCGAATGCAGCTCCGCACAACATTTTTACCTCCTTGATTGTCTCGTCCTTCAGGGGGCGCTCTCCTCCCACCTCTGCAGTCAGACACAAGGTTCTCAGTCAGCAGGCCTCCTCCTCTGCTCCTCCTCCTGTCCTGGAGTTTCTCCCATACGTCCGGACCGATGAAGTCTTCAACCTGGACCCCCTGGAGCCGGCGGACACCCCCCCACCGCTTACACACTCAGGTCAGACACACACACACACACACACACACACTTTACTGTTCAGAACTTGCAGGTTCTGTTCGCTATGAAAATGTTCTTTCCCCCTGGTCCAGGTTCTCCTCCTGCTCGCTCACATCCGGACCCCCTGCTGCACCCCGAGCTGCTCCGAAACGCCCCATACACCCCGCGGCAGCAGGAGATCCTGAGAGGCCTCGCACAGCTGAGACAGGTAAACAACCAGCCGCACTGAGGTTTCATTACAAAAAGAAGCGGCACCCACTAGTGGCCTGACATGCTAACTACATCTCTTTCAGTGTGCATTATTTTCAAAATGTTGCAGTGCAAATGTGAAACGTTTCTTAAATGAAAACTCAAAAACAATACATTTGTATGAAGAATGTTGTGTGAACGGGTCTCGGTTGATCCAGAACAACCAGAAAACCTTTTTCTGAAGTGTGTGTGTGTGTGTGTTCAGGGTCTCCTACAGAAACAAAGGGAGCTGGAGACGGATCTCAATCCTCTGCTGAGGCACCATGACAATGAGCACTGGTTGCCCCCGACGACGCACTACATGTGACCTCCCGTCATCAGAGTTTTTAGTCAACAGGAAATGATCGGCGTGCCAAAATGTGTTGGAGAAAGCCGGGACAGGAAGTGAATCAACAATCACGAGGCTTTCATCACATCGTTAAGACGACCACACTGCCTCTAGTGGCGAGAAAGAGCTCTCATCTACTCTCATCTTTTTCCAGATTAAGAAACTGATTGACGAGTCAGAATAAGCTGATCGGTGTGCTCAAACGGAACGGTTTTCTTTTTTTAATGCACTTTTATCTCAGACGCCACGCAGGTAGTCAAACAGTTTACAGACGTGAAAGGAGAAGTGTTCTCTTTTCTAAAGTTCACCACAGTAAATAATTACAGGCTTGTTTAAACACTAGATATCCATCCTGTTACAACAGGGAATCGAACCAGGGTTCCTCCACACTGAACGTCAACTTTTAACAGAAGCAACATGAATAAAAGTGAATGTCCCCCCCCTACCCCCCATTTCAATTAATTTATTGCAACTGTAATAAAAATGTTTTGGAAAGTTTCTCAGAACGACTTTTTTCTTTGTTCATATTTGTCAAACTTCGTCACAATCCACCTCATGTTCTCTATATACGCTACCAGTCAAACCTTTTAGATTCTTCCCCTTATTTTTTTTATTGCAATTCAAGTAGTTCAAGCCTAAAGAGCGTAAAGTGACACAAAGGTACACAGAGGTTAAAAAAAGGTAATGGTACTTAAAACTGAAAAATATGAGTTAACTTCAAGCTGTTCTGCAGCAACAGTTGATCAAGCCTGGAAAGTTACTAATTCCTGCAGGCGTTCCAACTTCTCTGGGATTATTCTCAACCTTCTGTGTGCAGTGTTGCACCACCACTGTGGCACCAGACCCTCGTGAGCATCACCGGACCAGTATTGAGCTGCAGAAAGTCAAAAAAAGTTAAATTTGTTAGTTTGTAATCAGAAAACCTTCAGATTAACTTTTGTCAACGATCCAAAGTAAAGTCTGTCCAATAACTGTGGTGTATTAGTCAGATGGAGACCACTAAATTAAAAGCAACATACAGCCTTTATTTCCATGGATACAACTGTCAGAGCTCTAGAATGGAAGAAATACGGTTTCCTATTTCCAACTCTCAGTGGTACATCCCGTCCAAAGATCCAGTCCAAGACCTTCGACCCCCACCAGCTCATTGTTTGCCTCTTTGGCACATCTTTTTCTCTGCTGCCTCTTCAGTCTGCTCTGGGCCTGTTTGAGCAATGAATCGAAGTCCGGGTCACCGAAGCCGTTCTGTGACGGCTCTTCATCTTTGCTGGCGTCTGTGGAAAGGAGCGACAGTAGCGGATTGTTTATGAACAGCCGCCATGTTCATCGGTGGTGCAGCAAGTGACAAGACAGCTGGTAATAAAAGGATTGTCAAGTTCACATGAACATCGAAGCCCCGCAATAATAAAGATCAACTCAGATTATGTTAGTTTTCCCAAAGACACGGTTTAATAAATCACTTCTGCAAATTTTATGTCTGTTGAGGCTTTCAAAACTTCTAATATGTATAAAAGGTGCATTGCCTCCTTCATCAACCAGCTGTACGTTGACCAGCAGCGTCAGTCCAACTCTTCTGATCTGATTATGTGTTTGCACGATGCAGTTTTACACTCAGAGGGCCTGGTTTTGTGTTTTGTGCGTCTGTTTACAAAACAACAGCGCTCGAAGTCGCCGAAAACCCAGTTTTGAGAACGTCTCCATGTGGACGTAGGAAACGCAGTCCATTCAAACGTGCGTGTACTCGCCATTGTTAATGTTTATAGCCTATTGCTCACTGTGCATGTGTGTGTGTGTGTGTGGTTTCATTACAAAAAACAAACAGCACCCACTAGTGGCCCAACATGAAAACGGCATGAAACGAAAACGCAAAAACGACTTGAAGCATCGGCGTGTAAACAGGGCCTCAGTCGGAGAAATGAGCTTCAAAAGCTGCCGGTGTGACTCTGCAGGGAAGCAGGGAGGAAGTCTCACCTAAATCCAAATAGTGCGGATAATGACAGAACTGCCTTCTTCTACCGAAGCCGATGTCGAATGGCAGCCCGTCGGGACGCTGCAGCTTGTCGCCGTAATCGATGGCTGCAGAAGCATCCTCCATGTTGTAGAAGGTCACGAAGCCGTAGTCCTGCCTGTGAGAACTGAAGACGACGGAGGTTATTTTAACATCGAGATGCGAGCGATGGCGTCAACACAGAGTGAAGACTTGGAAAAAAACAAAACAAATGCAGACTTACTCTCCGTCTCTCAAGTGCAGAGAAACACTCTCCACCTCCCCGAACTGAGCGAAGCGCTCCCTCAGCTCGTCGTGTGTCATCGTTCTGTGAATCCCCCCGAAATAGACCACCCTGCGCTCGTCCTGTCACAAACAAGCGAATGTGTTTTCTGATCTCTGGGAATTGATCTACAGGTCAGCAGGTGAGACGTGATCAGCAGTTTACTTCGGCGTCGACTTTCTGCATCCCGATACCGCGCTCCCTCAGGGGATTCCTGGACTCCTCGCTGCTGTGAGGAAGAATTAGAAGTTGTTGAAGACGTCCAGAGTAAACAGACTTTTCAAATATTATACTTTTATTCCTATCCTGTCACCGCAGGCGGGATTTAGCATGAATGGCTCCCAGAAGTACAAGTCGTTGACACATTTAGATATTTGAAAACTACCAAAAGGGGGAATAATCAAGAACCAGAACTCCTGCAGCATTTCAGTCCAATTAGACAAGATGACTTTCAGATCTCGCCAGAGAAGTTCAATCAGATGGAAGCCTGGTTCTGGCCGGGCCACTCGAGGACCTTCACACCGTCCTGAAGCCTCCTTTGATTTCTCGGCTGCTTCAGGTCGTCGCCCCGGTCGGAGGTCCAGAGTGCGCTGCAGCAGGTTATCATCCAGGAGGTTTCTGAACATTACTGCATTCTTCTCTCTCAATCCTGAATAGTTTCCAATCAGCATGATGGTGCCACCACCATGCTTTACGGGGGGGGGGGGGGGGGGGGGGGGGGTGGTAGGTATTGGTCTGGCGATAAGCGGTGCCGGTTTCCTCCAAACACGACGCTGAGTCTTCACGCCAAAGTTTTTAATTTGTGCCTCGTCAGACCAGAGAATTTAGTTTTTAAGCTTTTGGAATAAGGCGTGGAATAATGCAAGTGTGACTGGAAAAATGACCATGAAACACCTGCAGTGACATTTTTAAACTTGTTTGATGAATAAAGTCTCCAGACTCATGTCATTGTTGGAAATGAAGTCATTCAAAAAAAAAAAGAAAAAGAAGGAAGAATAAACTCACACAGAAAGAAGAAGAACTGGAGTCAGAATGGCTGTTTTCAGGTATCTTTAATAAAAAGAAAAGTTCTGAGGTATAAAAAATTATAAAATAAACATGTTTTAAAGTTAAAACCATTACTGTTGTTTTTTTTAGTTTTTTTTAGAGTCTCTTCCTACATACATAGAACCTAAACACAGACGGCACAACAGGGTAGAGAAACAAAAATTTCTGGAAAAAACAAAAGAAGAAATCAGGATACAAACGAGTGTTTAGGAAGATGTATGAAAGCTCGACAGAGTCGGGGTTCCTGTCTGAGCAGATGGAGTCTTGTCAATGAAGAAAACGTCTCTTCTTTTTTTTTTTTTATTGAAAGTGCAGAAAACTGTCTCTTGCAAACTGCAGACCCCGACCCCCCCCCCCCTCCCCTGTGTTGCTGTCAGTATGTTACGCTTCTCTTATTGTGGTTTATCCATTAGTCCGCCTCCTTACGTTCCATTGTAGCCCCCTCCTCGCTGCCCCCCTCGATACCTGCTCTCACCCTGTCCTGCAGCGCTGCTGTACCCCCCCACTAGAGGGGGGTACCACAGCAGGGGCCCGCAGGAGTCCACCCTCAGCTGCTGAGGCCTGGGGCCCCAAATCACGGCTCCTGCGGGGTTCGCGGCCCCAGGCCAGCCCGCCGTGGGCCCCAGCAGGCCTCGTATCCCGGCGAGGGAGGCGAGGGGTCCAGAGGGGAAGTGGTGGCCGGGGAGGCGGGGGGGCGCGTGGGGAAGGGGCAGGAGGCCCCTCTGATGCTGCTGGGCCAGGAGCAGACCGGGCGCTGCGGCGTTCGGGGGATCCGTTGCCATGGTGAGATCACCCGTTACCGTGGCAACGGCGGCTGGGCTGCTCGCCGGAGGAGCCCCCTCCGCTGTGATTGGCTGCTTCTGATCGGACTGCGAGTTTCTACGAGAAGAATGAAAGAGGAAGTTCAGCAGCTCAGAATGAAGACTCACCTGCTCGGTGCTCCACAGCCTCTGAACAACAAGTGTGATCAGCGACGGCGTCGTAGGAGGACAAACCTACCTGGAGGGACGTGTGAGCAATCATCTGCAGTTCAGCTCCAGGTCTTCACTAACTGCAGGAGCTTCTTTTCCTTTTAAAGTCTATTTATTCCCTCATTATTAATCTTGTTAAAACTTATTTAGAAACATTTCTTGCATCGTTGCTCTCTATACTGCCACCGAGACTCCACAAAGTGGTAAAGATTCCGATTTGAATGTGATGGCTTGAAGTATTTTAATACCTCTCATTTTGTATGTTAAAATAGAAGACTGAAATAAATAGAATTTTTTTTTTTTTTTTTTTTTTTTTTAAACAAAGCTTCACATTTTCATGAAAAATAATCTAACGAGCGTTCTGCTGACAGAATAAAAGGCAAGACCACTTCACCATGATTCACTACAAACAATGAGGGTCCTGGCTGTGGACCGCGGAATGGGGCGGGGTTCGACATCTGCAGGCGTTCTGATTGGATCCCACGCAAATGTCACAATGTCGACACCGGAAACTATGTCAAGACGAGCAGCAAGCAGTAGCAAGGAGGAAGAACGGAGTGAATGGAAGCAGAATGGAATGGAAGGAAATCATCGAAGGCGAGAAAAATATTGGAGGCTGAACAAGTAATACGTTCTTGTTTGATTTGTGAGGTGTTAATGATCAATTAATTGGTCCCAGGTATTCATTTTAAATTCCATCACGGCAGCACAGAGCCCATGTTCGTTGCTCTTTTTAGTTGGTAAATGGGATGGTGCACATGGTGCTGGAAAAACAGCGAGAAACGGTAGAGTAAAAAAAAGGGGTAACGCTGTGGAGTTTACATATTAGATTCTGAAAGTTCTGCTGGCAAGGCAAGGCAAGGCAAATTTATTATAGAGCACCATTCAAACACAAGCTTCACACTATCAATGCAGGAACTCAGGCTCTATGTCGCTATAACGCTAAGTTAAATATAAAGATTAAGGGTGGGCTGTTTTTATTACATACATATAATACACATAGGATATACATTATACCCTTTTCCTAAGAGGAACGTGACGTGAATTATGTGAGTTTTATAACATAGCTGTTGTGTATCATCTAATGATGAAAATGGAACTTAAAATATGCAGCCGATGTTTGGATAAATATGAATGACCTCTTTGAGTTCTCCCTCGGACACCTCAACCATCCTACCAGATGGAGAACAACCAGTGACCATAAAGTCTCGGGACCGAGATCACTGTTTCGAATGAGCAGTCCCAAAAATAATAAAATCTATTTCTCCAGCTAAATGTACACAATAGGAAAGCATTACTTCTTTCTATTCTCCCTCTCACGGAGGTGGACCACCCCATGGTGAGAGGCTGCTCTCGGTTGTGTTCTGCAAAGAAACCGGACGACGGAGTCGAATAGTGAGAATGAGCAACGGTTCGTTGACTCAGGGAAGCTGATGACAGCTGGGCAGAGGATGGAGCCGTTCCTGTTCCAGTTCATATTTCAAGAAAATTACGAACTGCTCCAGGAAGAATGTGTGAACAAATACAAGGTCAATGTCTGTGTCTCTTCTGAAATGTGAAATAACATTTTTTAAATAAATCCTAATTTTCTTTTATTACCAGAATGCTCTACTCCCGCTGATACTTGCCTTTACCATTTTAAGACATTTTATCCTCATTATTATTGATGATTATTGATCAAAAATGTTAATGTATGCAATAATATTGGTGGATTATTGCCATCGACTTATTTGGTCAACAATGTTGACATTTTGCTTGTTGACTGATGTAACTTTAAGGACCCCACGTTGAAATTCATCAATCAAGATTATATCATAACTTAAATGAACAATACACACATAAACATGCACAAACACGCACACACACACATATATATATATATATATATATATATATACACATATATATATATAAAGAATATCTATAAGTGTAATGAGGTTATAAATGCAATAAGTGAATAAAATGCTGCCCCATTCCGCATGCTGCAGCCACAGGAGTTGCAAACAATGGCTGAAGAGAAGAAGTAGGAAGAAGATTTGAGATGTGTTTAACTAACCGCAGTCTGTCGCCCTCTGCAGGACAGGTGGTGGTACCACAGGCAGCAGCTCCGTGTGCAGTGGTTTTCTCCTGCTGAGCTTCTGTCCCCTCACTGTGCTGCGTCTGATTCCTCGGGCCTGTTCCTCCCACAGTCCGTCGATTGAACGGAGACGGTTCAGTTGTAATGACATCCTGGTTTCTTCTCACAGACCCGCCATGTCTCTGGTCTCCTCCTGCTGCTGGACTTTCCCCCCTCCTCTGTCCACCGGTGAGACGATGCTCCGTGTGTGTCCACCTCTTCTCCTCTCCTGCCTCTTGCAGCCTGGAGTGGATGAACTCCAGCTTCTCGGTGACGGCCTTCTTGCCTGTGGATTTCTGAGCTGGCGGACTGGGGTCCGGAGGCGGGGTTCCTGTGCTGTCGGGGTTGGGATGGAAGCTGTTGACGGTGGTGATGCTCAACTCCGCCTCTAACCGGCGTTTCTGCTCCTGGAGCAGTCGCAGCTGGGCCATTCGCTCCTCTCGTAACTGAGAGACGGCCATCCGCAGAACCTTGCAGTCCGTGTCTGAAGGCTGCAGCACGTCGGCTTTACCGGAAGAGGAGGTGTTGGAGCTGGAATGTGGAAGATGCTGCGATTGGTTGTTGGAGAAGACGGAGGGAGAGCGTTCAGAGGCTGAAGTAGAGAGCAGCTGGCGACCGACACCTGAGAACAGAACAAAGTACCGAGTGAAGCAGTCCCGAGCGGCTACAGCAGAGACGGACAGGACCAAACAGTGCAGGGGAATGAAGGCACGCCGAGGGGCCATGTGTCCTGTGTCCTGTGTTCGACCCGAATGAGCCAATTAGGCTTCTGGCGACTACGTTTCAATCTTTGTTTCGAGTGACAGAAGTTCATTTTCTAGAGCTTTACAAACCCAGTGAAGCTGGAGCTGCCAGTAGCTGACCAAATATAATAACGCACAAGTAAACTCAGAAAAACACACAGAAGAAAGTCATCTTATCCAACTGAACTGTAAATGTGGAATATTATATATAATATATGGTTTTTGCAGGACCAACTGGTGGAGCGCCATGTTTTCGTGGCACTGACCCCAGAGAGGAAGCTCTGAAGCTTTTTTGGGACAAGTTAATGCTTCATCCATGAATTGTGTTGCTCACCGTTATGTGTTTAAGGCCTTGTTTACACGACAATGTTTTCAAGATAAAATCCCAAACTTTTGTGTTTTGGGGGTCTGTTTACATGACAACGGTGCTCTGAGACACTGAAAACAACTTATTTTAAAAACTGCTCACAAAGTGAAAATTTCTTAAAAGTATGTTGACTAAGTCTCTGTGTAGGCAGTGGAAACGCTGCTACTGTGCATGCTACCACAGCCTGACTAAATACTTTGACAGCAGATGCGTGAGAAGATGGACGATAACAAGAATTGTGGCCTCCAGTGTCATGACTCTGTCACCGGGAATAGCAATACAACTAGGTTGTCTGTCAAATTTTTCTCTGCTCGCACTTGTGTGTGGTTTTATTACAAAAAACAACAGCTCCCACTAGTGGCCCGACATGCTCACAACATTGTTTTCAGTGTTTCCGTAGTTACCGTGTAAACGCGAAAATACTCTGAAACACAAACGCAAACATTATGCGTTTGCACTTGAAACATGCAAAAGGTGCCTAAGTGTTTCAATCAATGGAAAAGGTGAAGTGCTTCTATGAAGACACTGAATGCAGATATCACAGACCAATAAAGAAGAGGAGCAGATTAACCCTCGCAAAGTCTTCTTCAGATGGAGCTGAAGGAACAGGTAGCGTTTCTTTGGGTTGCGCCTCTGAGAAAGCACACCATGGAGAGGCTGCTTTCACACTGCAGGTATTCCCACTTACCGTCCCACTTTGCAGAATCAGATTTGGTACCAAAGCATGACTGGGTCGATCGTAAACCTCTCCAGTGTGAAAGCACTCTCAGAGACAAGCTGAGCATCAAAGCAGAAAAGAAAGCCTCCTGACAGAGATGAGCCTCCCATCACACATACCAACGTCACCACATGAACTTCTTTCAGTAGACAAAATGTGCATCACCGATGTAAAAGGACAGAGGAGGTGGGCTCATTTGGTAAATTACTTGAAACCACTTTGATGGTGTTGATGTAGACTGGACCAGTGTGTTCTGGTATTGATATGTATTCTGATCTCATATAAGTTTTTTGTACTTAGTGCATCAAAGTATTCATTCCCCTGTAACGTGTGTGTGTGTGAATAACTATCATTAATATTTTTGAAAAGCTGATTTTGGTTCCACCATCTGTCTGTTTACAGAAGGTCTGAAATGAGGAGATATTCAGTGAGCAGCGACTCACAGACTCAAGTGAAGGAAGTTTGGCAACATGGACCAGCTTAGATACGGGAAGAGTTAATCAAAGCAAAGAGTCGCGAAAGCAGATTACTCAATACGTTTAGGGATTACCTCTGCGAATGAACAACCACCTGTGTGCCGACAGAGGTGTTATCAGTGCTTCTGCACGTATGAGCAGTCTTCGCCTCCCACGTCATGTATCCTGTAGATGAGCTGGAACAGGTACTCAATGGAAGTCCAATGGATGGCTGGAAAATTATGTGAAGGTCACAGGTGGTGCAGGATCACCAGGAGAGTAAACTAGGTGATTCTGGGACGTTGGGTATGGTTGCAACAGGTTGCCTCGTGGTTTAGGGGTCAAGCAGACAGACCAGAAGTTAATGAAGTGGCTCTACATATTAGGGTAAATGGGAGAATTTAATAGTTTTATCCCTTTTTAATCATACATCAGCAATGTGACGCTCATCTTCTGTTACTTTGGATTAGTGGTTTTCATTTTCTAACAAGCATTGCTATCGTTTTGTTCGCAGTGAGTTTGTTTTCTGGTTTTCCAGAGAATGCCTCTGACAGGAGACCCAAAGAAGAAAGGTGTCCTGTTGGGCATCAACCTGCAGAGTCTCAATGGCTTTCCGTCACCTCAATGTTCAGAAATCCTCCTTTGGAAAAACCTTTAAGTTGCTCTTTGAACCTGTTGACCAGAGGATTGCCCCTCAGACTGAAGGGATTTAAAAGTTAATAAGGGTCTTGCTCACATTCTCAACTTTCCTTCCGGATCTCTTTAGGTGACACCCCCCTTGAATGAGTCGGGTGTAGTAGAGCATTGACCGTTTGGGGGTATCCTTGGTCGTAGTTCCAGTTTGACGTCAAGCCAGGACGTAAGAAAACACTGATGAGCAGCGCAAAGCTTCCCTCACAGCTTCCAAGAGTGTGTAGCAGGCATGAAATGACCTCCTTGACTATTAATGAGTCAACAGAGTTGTTTAAGAGAGTGATATAAACGTAAGAGTTTTTTTCCATATATCCATATATCTGCATGTCCACCAGGTATCTGCTGTCATCATTGACTTGCGTCATCCTGTCCGGTGGACAGTTTAAGAAGTTTCTGTTGTGGTGTGAGTCGAGGTTATAGTGAGATTTCCAGGAAATCAAGCTTGGCGAGTCCAACGGGTCCCAAAGAGGAGGGGATGAGTGACACATTCACCTGTCCTAGTTAGGGGGGGTAAAGCTACATTTCTCTCTATGGGTGACTATTTGGGGGGGGGGGGTGCTGTGGACTGTGTTGGTTCATGATATTCCAGGATCTTGATGAGTTCCAAACATTCATTGAGCTTTTAACATCATGTCCAGGAAAATCACTCACCCCAGTCTTCATTGTGATTTCAAAGGAGTGGAGAGTTCTCCCTCCTCAGAGACAAAGTAGCAAACAGTGCGAGGAAGAGCATATGGGTGATTTCCCACTGCCTCCACTTTGGCCCACGGTCCCTTCTCATGGGAATACACAGAGACAATTACCTTCTCAAGCTGATCATCCTTTGTCTTTGCCTTAATCCCCACGGTTACATTATGAGTGGATTCATTAAGGAGGGTCATAACGGTACTCGTGTCCCACAAGATGAAGGGTGATTCCTCCGGGACACATCCTTCTCTCACATGGGCTATCTGAAGCCAGTGTTCGGGTTTCTTTAGTAACTGTTCACAACATTTTCTCCCTCTAAGGTCATAAAATCTTATTCTCCTCTCCTTGATACTTTGGGGTCGTCTCTTCAGAACCTTCCATGAGGGTGAAGATGGCACCAAGGTAAAGTCTGGGATTATAAGTTCTGACTGGTTTCCACCATCTCTAGGAATCTTCTCATTTTGAAAGCCCCAACCTTTCACCTTTTGCTGTCCCTTCAAAAGGTTTGCGAGATCCCTCTTCTCAGACTCAAGGTAGCAGAAGGTATGAGGAAGGTCACCGTGATCGTATCCCATTGTCTCCACTCTGGCCCAAAGCCTGTCATTGCAGGAGTACACAGACACCATAACATCCTCTAACCATTTAGGCTTTCCTTCCACTTTAATAGCGGAGGTGGCCAAATGAGTGGATGCATTGATGAGGGCCACCACTTTGCTTGGGGTGAACCACTTATAGGGAAGGTGGTCAGGGACATATCCCACTCGCATACTGACAATCTGTTGCCAACTGTTGGGGTCTGTGAGAGCATCGTCCTGCCATCTTTCCCCTCTGGGGTCATACAACTGTATCCTGACATTTCTGTTCTCTTGTGCTCGCCTACTTGGGTGTTTCTTCCGTTTATACTTAAAGGGGCAGGCCATGTTTTCATGAGCGCTGCTCTGTAGTCCAGGTGTGAGGCCAAGAGGACCAGCAGATCCAGCCTGTTCGTCTTTCACCCACAGCTGCTGGTTATCAGTCAATACAGAGTCATCCACTGTCACAGGTGGATACTGGTTAAAGAAAAACTCCTGAGGCATGTTGGAGTTTACTTTTCCCCTCTCTGTATTTCTGTAGGTCTCATCAGGCTCCAGTTTATGGCTAGATGAGGGGGCACATGGACGACCATCGGCAGGCCTTAAAGGGACCTGATTGAGGATCAAATCCTTGTGCTCTGAATAGTTTTCATGATCTCTTGGTGATTCACCTTTTGAAAATCCTTGAGGTGGTCCGTGGGGTCTTGAAGTAGACTTGGAAAATTCCAGTGCAGAACCCAGACCTGCTTATAAATCAGAGTGACACGTCAGTCTCACTTTCTACAACATAAGACCTTTTGGTGCGAACAACATTAGAATGTAACTCACTTATTATCACCACACTGTCAAAAACAAGCTAATTGCAAATAGAATCACAAAACACAGCACAAAACACAGCTCAACTTCTTCTGTTTTCCAGTATAAAAAGTAAATTTTTCACCTTTTGAGTCCAAAAGATCCTCGACACACGGCTGCTTGTCTTTGATGTTGTGACAACCGACCACCCTGCTGAAGTCGTTGAGGATGTCTTCAGTACTGGTCACAATGATGCCGCCGTTGGGGAAGGCAGGGAAGGTCTCAAAACGATGTTCTGCATCCAAATGAAAACAAGTGTTCTGAGGAAACCCCATGAGAAGAGAATTCACAGCTGAACGTACGCATGCAGATGTGGAGACGCAGAGTCTGTGTGGAAACTGGACCAACCAATGAGGAGCTGAACGACGGAAGGTTTGACCGTTTAAAACAATAATCTGTGAAAGTTCTGCTCTGCTATCTGAATCAGAACCTTCTTCACATCAAACTGTAGGATCCCCTTTTAGTTCTCATGAATTTAGCTGTAGGTACTTAGTAAAGTTAGTAAAGAGAGGAAAATTCTCTTCTTCTCGACTTCTATAAGACTAATTAGGTTCACTTTAATGTAAATATAAATCTATACAAGTAAAGTAAACCAAACCAGTTCAACTTTAACTCAAATCAAAAGCAATAAAATCTTTCTAAAAGTTTCCAGAACATGGCAACATATTAACAACCTGTCCTCAACTCTGTCTGGATGTTAAAGGGCTCCTTCTGCTGCCTCTGTATATTATCATATCACGTTACTCCTCATCTGTCTGCAGCCTTGAATAAAACAAACCCTTCACCAGAAGCTCTGCTGTGTTTCCAGATGAGATGCGATGGACGCGTACCGGTGAGGAAGATGGTGTGTCGATACTGGGTGTATCGGGCCTGGTGGTTGATGAGACAGTTCAGGTCAGGTGACTGCATGCTGGTCATGTCACAGTGATGATAGGGGAGGATCTCCACGATCTGACGCTTCTGATAGGTCGTCAGCACGTCCAGGATGCTGGCGGCGTCTATCTTGACTCTGAAGCCAAAAACAAATGCAACCACATTAAAACCACCTACTATAGGATGTAACCCAGTTCAAGCACTGATTGGAGACGACGAACCATCGGAAGATTTTCAGACACTAAAGAATATACATAATTTGAAAACGCGTGATTTTTTTCTTGATATTTACAAATACTAATCATACAAAATAGAACACAGACAAATGCTAGTGGTCCCAAAACTCTATCAAGTGATTACAAAGGAAAGAGGGACCACTACAAAGTACAATACTACTATATCAAAGAGAGATGAAAAAAGAATGATGGACAAAATATCAAATCAACAGTGGGAGAAAATGTGTGAAACCGTCCTCCATGTCCTCTTCAATGTATTAGAGTGAATTTGGTTGAAAGACTCTTGTTTGCCTCTTTGTCACCCCAAAACTTTAAAAGTACTTAACAACAGTGAACTGGAGAGGTTGTGGCAATGGGGATGTGAATCACAGTTTTTTTTTTTTTCAGTTGCCAGCAGGAAGATCATGAAAATGTATCTCAGACAAAAAATAAATCCGTACATTTACATGATTTCATTTAGTCGAGCTACCAGAAAGAATGAAAGGAAATTACAAGATACCTCCTGAAAATATTAACAGCAGCAGCAAAGAAAGCAACTACTGGTAAATGATTACAAACAAACCCTCCTTCAGTGGATGACTGGACTGAGATCGTCAGAGAGATCTATGAGATGGAAAGACTAACCATCCACTTGAGCTTAAGGAAATATGCTTACATGGCGAAATGGACAAAATGGATAGAATATCTGTCCGAATAAGAAAGTGGTTGGAAGCCTTCCTCCTAATCCCACCACTACCACCCACAATTCCAAACTATGGTCAAACTTCTATTTCTTAATCCCGTGCGCAATGTCATTTTGTACATTTATGTATTAATCTTAATCTCATTTCTTGCAACCTGGTGTGAATGTAGAAGCCCGGTTGATTCTGAAGTGTCTGCTTTTATGTTCATGAGCTCTAACTGTAACTGAAGGTCACAAACACTTGCGACACACTGGAACAGAAACATTCCAATCATCAGCAATGAGAACTATGGAGCTGAGAGAGAGCCACACAAAACAGGCCTCTCTTAAAGCACGCCCTAGCCGCAACACATCGGCTGTACAACATGATAACATGACATACTGTGCTCGTTGGGGTATTAGAAATGAGGCGCAGCCGGTACCTGGCTTGTTCTTTGAGTTTTTTGAGTGTTTTGTAGTGAATCTTCCACCTCCAAAGTCTCTCAGGTGAACTGTGCTGTTCCAGGATCATCAGTAGCGACGTCAACCGCTCTGCAACAACAAAAACAACTTTTAAAAATGGCAAATCAAATTATGCAGAAAACAGATCAAAATGTAAACATATAAATGATGCAAATTAAAATAAAACATAATGTAGGACCGACTAAACTAAATATTTTGCGTGTTAAATTAAAAGAAATCTATAAATAAATTTGCTCAAACTAAAAAGAAAATGAATAGATTAAAAATATATAGAAATGTTAAAGTATAATATATATTTGAAACAAAAGCATTATATTTGAAAAAATAAAATGTAAAACAAAACGATAAAAATCATTTAATTCAATTCTACATAACTATTACATTTTTATAAACAAGTAAATTTAAATGACTATTTCAACTGAATCAACAATTTAGAACAAACAAAATGAAAACAAGTAGAAAACAAGACATAGGGATGGAGGGACTCTAACAACCATTCACAAAACAATCCCCCAAGATGAAAGAAATATGAAACAAACACATTAACATGATGTAAAAAGCTGTCGTTAATCACAAAAAAAAAATAAGTTGTCTGACTGAGATGTAAATAAAACCGTTCCTCCCTTGGACCCACCGTGAGAGATGAAATCTGGACTGAGGATCAGGTCGTCTGAGACGATGCAGCCACCCGACACGAAGAGCTCATTGTAGCTGTTGTTCCTGATGTCGTCCAGCGTGTCGATTCCCACAAACACCACAGACGGGTGTCGCTTCAGAGAGACCAGGCCCGGGATCTGAGACACATACACACACACACACACACACCAACATCAGCCACACCTCCGTCACACCAGCTGATATAAAGACACGTCATTCACCACTACAGAATAGAAAACACTTATAAATCTTCAGTTCACTTCAAAACAAACAAGATAATGACGTAAAGCTTCCTCACACACACACCTTGTGCACGTGTCCTTCGATGTCTTTGTTCTTAATGATGACCAACAGTCTGCTCTCGGGGTTTTCCTCCCTCAGAAAGTCCACAGGATTACTCTCCACGTTACCTTGCTTCAATAGGTGCTCCTGCAGTCCCCATGAGTAAATATGAAAACAGATTTATTTAGCCTCCGATACAGAAGCTTTTCTAGATTTGCAACCAAAAAGGACACAGCCTGACTGGAGTGAACCTGCCAGTCTATATTGAGGGCAAAGGACCCTGCAGATCCTGGTTGAATAAAGCTTCAGGCTCAGCTCAGCTTGGAGCTGATGTAGTTTTATACTGCTAAGCCTCTCTCTCTCTCCTCGATGGTGAAAGTCGAGATTTGTTCCAATGATCATATGCTTCATTAAAGGGCTCCTCTCCTGCACATTCCCATTCCGTGTTCCGAGCATCATTGTCATGTAAACAGACACCCAAAACGCAACAAAAGTTTCACGTTTTCACTTGAAATTGTTGCTGTGTAAACGGGCCCTAAGATGTCCATTCTTATATGTGTTGTGTGTTTGCCTGGTAGCCGTGCCCTTGTCCAAATTGAATTACAGGGATAATATCACATTGACATTCCAGCTGCGTGAAAACACCATCACAGCACTCTTGCTGAAGTTACCTTGACGTCCTCGTCCACGGGATCTTCCGTCTCGGGATCCTCCGTCTCGGTGCTGTGAAGGTGGAAGTGTACAGAGTTCTTCTTCACGTCCTTCATGATCTCCACCAGGCTGTTGAAGACCTCTGGCTGCAGCTGGCTGATCAGGGAGCTCAGGGCTGTAACCGGAGGGGTGGGGCCTGTGGCGGGCTCGGGGACGAGTGCAGAGCTCACGCTGGAGTTCTGTTCTTGAGTCTGAGACCGGCCGCTGAGCCCTGAAGTCCTGTCACTGCTTGCTGCTGCAAGGGTGCTCTCATCTTCTCCGTCAAGGGAGTAGAACACCGCCCCATCTGGACAGACTTCTTGAGTCGGCACGACATCTTGATTGACAATTCTTGTGATGCCTAAACTTTGCTGTGGATTCCACTGGGGCTGATTGGGGACGGTGGCGTCCACAGAGGTAGGAACAGGTAAAGTGACCTTCAGGTAAGGAGAACTTGTGCAGTTTGAATCCTGGTGCCACACTTCATCTCCACTGGAGGGCGCGAGGCTTTGGCTGCCTGATCCTCCAACATCAGCAGCCATCAGTTCATCAGCTTTCTCACCGTCTTCGCCTGTGCTGCCCGCTCGAACGCTGGCCACAAAAGCACTGACTTTGCTCGCCAGCGTGGAGTCTGCGTTCTTCTTGCTCGGCCAGCTGTCGTCGAACTCTCTCATGATGTTGTGCATACTGTCCTGCAGAGAGTTCATGTAGTCCTGGACCGGAGGGCACGGGTTGTGGAAGGATACGTACTGTGAGAACTGGGACACCGGGAGAGGGGTGGAGGACCCTGTGTCTGAGGTGGAATGAGGAGACTGTGGGAAGTTGTAGTGAATGTTTTCCTCCCGCAGGAGGAGCTGCATCTCAGAGGAGAAGACACCCAGATGTTTGTCCACGATGTCGTCGATATTCCTGCTCATGTGAGAAGGCGCTGAGGAGATGAAGGGGGAAAATGCAGAAGAACCAGGCTCTTGGTTTACATTTCCCATGACCTCCTCAGCACCACCCTCCCCTCGTTTCTGCCCGCCATAAACAGGCTGGTCCGGGTCCTCCCTCGTCCTCTGCTCCTCCAATGCTTGCTCAGCGGGCGGTGGTGAGAGTCGAGTCCTCTCCGAATCTGGAGGGTTGGACGGACGAATGGAGGGCTCCTCAGTCTTCTCTTCTCTTTGTCCTGCAAGAGACAGAATGAATGGAATGGAAACCAAAAACATCTCCGTCATCAACTTAAACTGTAAAACAATTGACTCAGTTATATAATTAAAGTTGCCGCAAAAAAGTAATTTGTTTGTTACATTCATTTGATGGTTCCATCCTGTCATGAAACTGTGCACAAAGCGATAACTGCATTATTAAACAAGTAGCCTTAGCAGTGGTGTTTGACGATGTCAGCTTCAGCATTCGTCTGTGCTGTTGTCTAATATTTCACTAAACGTCTGATCACCACTGGAGGAGCCTCATTAATCCTGAACTGACTCAGTCCTCCTGACAGCAACATGAAACATCTCCCAGCAGGCGCAGCATTAACTCAGATCCACAGTACATGTGATCAGCATTAGCATTCTCAAAAAGCAGTTAGCTTCCCTTTCTAGAAGCTGACTGCATGTTGGCAGTTTATCTCAGATATTCTGTTGCTGCTTCTTTTCGTCGTCATTTCATAAATTTCTTTCTTTCAAGAAGAGCCACCATCCAAATTATAGAGCATCTTAACTCATCTAGAGGAGTTAAAATAGTGAAGGTCACAGTCTGAGTCAGAGGAGCAGATGGGGGAGGGGACCCTCAGAGGGTCTCAGGTTGCTGGATGTTACCTGTGAGCTCCCAGGAGGCCGGGGAAGCTAACCGCTCCTCGTTAGCGCCACTCTGCTTCTTAATGAGCGAGCTCAGATCATTACACTCCAGGGACCAGGCCCACAAAGACGAGGGGGAGAAAGAGGAGGAGGAGGAGGAGGAGGGAGACCCGGTCTGAGGTAACAGGCGCTGCGAAGGAGGGGGTACAGTGCTGCGCTGTGGAGACAGTGGAGAGCTGGGCTCCGGGGACGGGCACTGAGACGGGGAAGGAGGCGGGCTGGGGTCAGGAGACGGACACTGGAAGGGTGAAGAAGGGGGGCTGGGCTCGGGCGACGGGCACTGGGAGGTAGAGGGAGGGGGGCTGGGGACGGGGCTCCTCCCCGGAGATGCGGCTTTGGAGGAGTCGTCGGTTGCTGCGGCGCGCTGCTGGAAACGAGGGTCCTGAGGGAGGTTCCAGTCTCTGTGGGAGTACCGCTCCGAGCACAGACCTGCAGATACAGCACAGAGCCTTCATCATATCTGGGAGGTATCTTCATCATCATCATGCTTACAAACTAACCGATCATCATCATCATCCTCCTCCTCATCAACAGTCAAGAAATCTGATCCTTTTTCATCATCGAGGAGAAGGATAGCCCTTTCTTCAAACTCATTTAGAGATAAAGGGGCGTGGTTAAGGATGGACTTTCTGTCAAAAAATACATTGATGACAGTGGCGTCTTCTGATACCCAGTGAGCTGACCACCACGTGTATCTTGTCATGTTTACATCACATTTATGAGAAAAAATTATCCTGTAACCACACAATTGCTTTGTTTTTTCCCTCACTCCATTTGGCAGAATGTTTGTGAGATTGACGCTACTTTTTTGTTTTGCTTTGCTAAGAAATTAACATGGAAATGACCTTTTAACCCAACAAGTGTTCTTATATTTAAGGTTCTCACAGTGCGATGGACATGCAAAATAACCTTTTAACCCCTCACAACTGTTGACCGATGTAACATCTGCTTGTCGGATCACATTCACTAAGACGGCCTCACTGATACTAGTCAAGACTACTGCAAGACCCGGTGGGTGAGATTCCATGCACCTACAGTTTTTCCTCACTCGTCATGAAGTGGGGTCTCTCCTCTTCTCCTAGATAGTTCTGAAATGCAGCTAAACAGGAGGTTTTTGTCCCCCCTACTGTTGTCTAACTATTACTAATTAACTAACCATATTTTTCTTTTTCATCCAATAGGATGAAATACCTCCGATGTGGTGGACTGTGCTCCGCGGCCCAAAATCAGAACTTGATCATCATCAATTTCACCACCTTTATAATTAATCTGCTCCTCCTTCGATATGAAATTAGTACGTCACAAATCTTTCCTATTGTATAATGAAGATTGAAAGTGTAGAGGAAGCAATACAAATAAGTCCATATATGGTGGAGCAGATTTAAGGAGGTTATTGATCATTGACTAAATGTGTGTGGATGTACAGATGGACGAGTAGGTGGACAGACGGACCTGTTATGGGGACGAGGACCCACGGGATCAGCTCCTCGCCCTCCTCGTAAACATGCGTTTTTCTCCCCAGCCCTCTTCCTCGCCCCGCCGCTGTGGGGTGGTTCGTCTCCCCGCTGTGCGAGCCGGGACTGAATCCCTCCAAACTACTGACGCTGCCCGCCATCTGCTCCTACACACAGACACACAGACACAGCGTTTTGTCTCACCAGAGTGTAAACCGTGTGTCGTACGGAATCATTTGTGCGACAGCACAGAAGAGCTCTTACAGACGAGACATTAGCAAACAGATTTTCTCGTCTGGGGAAGGTGACTCACAGTCAGTTTTCTAGACACTGTGACCCCGCTTGGTCCAAGGAGAAGATAACCACGGCTCATCACGACAATGCCCTCACTCAATCTGCTTCCTCTTAACTTAGGAAGCATTTATTTGACAATTCAAGTGAAAACGCATCGTTTTGTGCCTTTTCGTTTCACAAAAGTTTTGCGTTTAAAAGTCAACGTTTTGAAAATGACGTCCGTTTCCACGCCAATGGCAGAAACGCTGAAAATGATGTAGTTTTCATGTTGGGCCACTAGTGGATGCTGTTTGTTTTTGTAATGAAACACATAAGCAGAGAACAATACATTATAAATATTAAAGACGGCGAATAAACAGACTTTATTAGTGTTTAGGAGGACCGGGATACTTTTGCAGGCAACATTATTCATTTTAAATTGGAAACCATGTGTCACTGTCCTACCACAATAATGCTGCATGTTTTGGTGTCACAACATCACATAAAATCCCAATGAAATTAATGGAAAAATACAAAGTAAAATGTCTTCCCATTATCCTTGGAATATGAAGAGACAAAATGTGGAAACGTTCTAGAAGTATCTCATCTGAAGGCCTCAAATTTCAAATATTGACCATTATCATGCATTATTCTGGACTTCGTGACTTCTACAATACGAGGATCTAATTACACAGTGTGTCACAGGTTTGTAACCTGAGCGACCGGTGCTATACAAAATTAAAAAACAAAAGCAAAACACGGGAGATATTGAAAAAATAGAGGTATTGAAAGAAGCAGCTCATAAACTGAATAAATTCAGTCAGTCAAAGTGTGAAGCATCCACGGTTACCTCCAGCTCCTCCTGCTTCCTCAGGTCGATGTCACAGTTGGTGGGCAGGCCCAGCTTCGCAGCCAGCCTATCGAATGGCCAGGACTCCCCCGGTCCCGCCTCTGCTGCCTCCGAAAGGCTCTGATTGGTCGCTCCACTGGCAGCCTGGTTGAGGCCTTTAAACAAAAATGTTTTTATTTCTCCCAACTGTAAGGCTAGTGCCTTTTGCAAACTGTTTAAATACTACACATCCCCCACACACTACTCAGTCATAACATAGTTCTGGAACAAATATAAAAACAATTTGAAAAATATATCTTCAAGCAGCCGAGCACAATGTGGAAATAAATCAATTATAAATCGAAATAAATGTTTAATAACAGTTTATGTATAATAATTAAGAAAATGTAATGAAATAAATCAAGATAACTTAAAAAATTTACATACAAAAAAGTTGAAATAGAAAATGAAATCTACATTTTGTTTTTCAATTGAAGAATTAAGGATTAAAATCTAAATAATTCTAATTAAAAAGTGAAACAATGTCAAAAAAATACAATTTGATCAAAAATGTTTTTGAAAAAGAGTCAAAACAACTAGAAGCCCAATATTTCTGGTGAAGACAATAGTTTAAAGTGAAGTTGCTGAAGGATTTGAAGTAACTGAGCAGCGGTGAGACAGGAAGAGAAGAAATCCAGATTCTGTCACCTGCCAGCAGGCTGAAAAGTTTGGAAGCAAGTTCAGATCCTTCCTCACTGAAATCAACATCCTTCAAACCCACTGAGCCCATCACAGAGGAATAGGAGACATGAGAGGAGGAGGTGACTTGGCTTCCTTCAAAGAAGACAGAGAAAACAAACACCAACAGCTCAGCATGAGTGAAGAAGCTGGTGAAAGAAAGGTCGGAGTATCCACACACTTTTAGATGACTTTTAAAGGGCCCATAACATACAGGGCCGCCTCATGGAGAAGAGTTTTCTGGTGTTTCAGATCAAATGGTTTCCCAGTTATCTGGTGACCCTTTAGCATCCCTTGTTTTGTCCAATAACAGACGTTAAAAACCTGACAGAAACCCATGGTTGTTCTGACAAATGCCGTTTAACATCTGTTACTTAGTTTGGTTGTACGTGTTGTTACAGTTACTACCCTGTCGCTAACGCTAGCTCAGCTAACCGTACGGGTAACCGTTAGTTTTTCAGATTATTCTAATTATTACTTATTCAGCAGGGCAGAGCTCCACTATCAGAGGAAGTGGTTATTATCCCTCATGACGTCATGAAGGCAAAATCGTCTGTAAAACACAGGCAATTTCACAAAATCATCTGTATGAGCAACACATTCACTAAAAAGCGGAGCAATCGCATGACGGACACGACAGACTTTCTTCATTTCTGGGTCCTCAAACACAGGATATGGGGACACATATTACTGTTAGAAAACCATTATAAAAAGAATTTTGCATAATATGCGACCTTTAAGACATTTTCACACAACCAAAGAAGAAGACAGTCAGACTGTTGCTGCAAAACAAGGCAAGATAAACATATCTGTAGGTAGTTTCTCCTGTCTAGCTGGAGCCAGTCCACGCAGCATGAAGGGAAGCTTACGCTGCCGTCTCACCTGCAATCCGGTCGTGTTTTCCAGGATCCTGTGACGCCTTCAGGAACTTCAGCGCCCTCTCTGCTGTCTCCTGTTCCAGTTTCCTCTTCTTCCTCAGAGCCGTCGGCCTGGCCCCTTCCTCCATCGTCACCTCGTTCTCTGCGTTTCTCTTACAGGTCAGAACGAGGTCTATCAGCTGCTGCATCTGGGCGATAGAAACCACATGTACAAGTTCAGCCCACACAGCCAAAACCTCAGAGGAAACTGAATAAACATAGAAACCGGAGTATGTGCATGTGTGTGTGTGTGTTTCATCCTCTGTTCTCTGGTACAGTCTTGGAGCACATGTATATGGCAACAATTTCAAGTGAAAAAGCTAAACTTTTGTTACGTTCTGGGGGTCCATTTACACAACAACGGTGCTTGGAACCACTGAAAACTAGGGACCCAACATGCCGACTGCACCGCTTTCAGCGTTTCTGCCATTGTCACGTGAACAGATCATTTTCAAAACATTGCAGTGAAAAGTGAAACTTTTCTTAAACATAAGTGCACAAACAGTATGTTTTCACTTGAAAAGGTGTTGTATAAATGGAGCCTTGATATCATAAATCATTCTGACCTCAGAGAATCAGTGTGATGATCAATGGTGTCACACACAAGCGATAGCACATTTTTTTCAAGGTACAATGGATAAAGATCTCATTAAGTTTACTTCTAGTCTCCTCACCTTTTGAGTCTTGGTCTGCTTGTCTTTCGCGTTGCTCACTGGCTCTTTCCTGGTCGAGTCTCTCTGCTCTCCGGCGCTCGGCCGGGACTTCACCTCCGGCGTCTGCTCGGCAACGCCGTACGCCTCAATCATCTGCCTGGCCCGGGGTACTGACAGCAGATAGAAGGCGGGGTTATTCAGGTAGCAGTGCACGTAGCTGTCCATGTTGACCCGGTGGTGTTTGGGAACAGGAAGCTGCTCTGTCTCCTCGTCCGCCTTGGAGTCGTACTCGCCCATCGGGTACTGTCGAACCTGGAGGGCGGAGATGCAAACAGAAAACACGCTTCAGATCCAGTGAAAGCTCGACTAAAGTAAATAAGACACAACCAACTCATAAGGTGCATAGTAGGTCAAGATAAAATAAGTTACATTGAGAAAGGACAAACTACGCTACAATAATGTAGTTGAGATTAGCTGCAGTACAAGAAAAGCTAAACTAAACACAAACTAAGCTTTGACACGATAGGATACCACAAAGTGAGATATAATTGCCTCAAGTAAATAGTATCCCATTCTAAAAAGATTCAATAAAATAGGATAGGAGACGAGCAAATAATAACTCAAGATAAGGTAAATTAGACATAAGGTAGAATATAAAAAGTCAAATAAGAAAAAACAGCCTTCGATAAGATACACACTAACAAATATAATACTATTGAGCACTATTGACTGTGAGCATGTGAGTCCCAGTCAGGTTTCTGGTAAACTCGCGTTTTCGTATCAGAAAAGTTTCACGTTTTCTTGGCAACGTCTTGAAAACAGTATTAATTCAGGTGGCAATGGCCAGCACACTGAAAAATGTCGTTTTCATGTTGGGCCACTAGTGGGTGTTGTTGGTCGTTTTTCTAATGAAACCACACACACATGTGCAGAGAACAAAACGCGAGACAGATTAACAAAGCGAGCACACGGACATTCGTATAGTCATGCGACAAAGTTAGATTGCTAATCCGGGTGACTCAACTATAAAACTACAGAGTCCCAGGAGAATATGGCTGGGAGTCATGACGCTCTGGAGGCAAACATTATTGTTATTGTCCATCTATGTCCACCATGTGCAGAAGAACTATGTACTATGGCTGTGGTGCTCATGCGCAATAGCAGCATTTCTGCAGTCTACGTGGAGATGGAGCCTGGGCATTTTCAGAAAGTTGTGTTTCTACCTTGGGAGCCATTTTCATTGCCTCTGATCACTGTTGTTAAACAGACATCCAAAACGCAACAAAGGTTTTGCTTTTTCAGTTAAAACCAATGTGGAAAAGGAGCCTTATATTTGGACCAATACAGTCACAACATATGGATAATTTAAAATAAGATGGGATATTATCAGATGCTGGTGAGACCTTGCCGTCCTCCAGCCCGGTGAGGTATTCCCGCGCTTGTTGCTCCACCCCGGCCGACAGCTCGGGGGGCGGGTTGGCGCGGGCTTTGACCAGCGCGTGATGTAGCGCCGGGATGAACTGCTTCAAGCGGGGCATCACCGGTGCGCCGGAGGAGAACGCTGAGGCAAGCTGAGGAGAGGAGGACCGGCGTGTGGCTGCAATCACAAAGACAAAACATCAGTGCTGCACAAACAAGACATTTCTGGACTGTGGGTGTTCTCACTGTGAGGTGGGACTGCTAACAACTCCACCTTCTCCCTTACATTTGGCTAAAAACCTTTTAAAGAAAAAAGAAAAAAAAAGTTACTCACTGTATTTGGAAACGTCTCTGGTCTCTGGGAAGACAAAGAGAGCCTGAAGACACCTCTTCCAGCTCTCTGTTCGCTCTGAAAGCACCAGGGTCGGGGTTTACAGCAACACTGTTCTGGACATGTACAATAAATTATAGATTGTGACGGTGGTTCCGAGTCGTACCTGCAGGCGTGGCCATCTGAACACTGGACAGCAGGAAGAGGAAGCCCCTCTCTGTCAGCGGGATCACCACAACCTGTCCACACAGCAGAACACATCACGCCATCACCTCCGATCACGCCAAAACTGAAACTTTGGGGTCTGATCTTTGGGAGGATGAACTCGGTCACGAGTTTACAGAGTGAACATCAGCAGGACTCACCACCATCTTTATCTCCAGTTCGTGCAGCAGCTTCGTCACGCTGGTCGTGGACCGATTCTTATCAATCATCTCCAGGAGACTGCAGAAATGCCCGTCCTTCTCAACTACACACACACAACAAAGTACACACATTCATATCTCTTTAAATTGTAATTTATTAATTAGAGAATGAGGCTTTGACGCTGAGTTGTACCTTCCTGGCTGCTGGTGTACAGGTTGTAGGACAGCAGGCTGGACGGGATGAGCTTGGTCACCTGCTCCAGTCTCATCAGATAACTCAAATCCAGCTTGTCCGGTCTGAAGGACAAGAGAAGACATGAAAAAGGACCCGCAGCAGGTGATCATCAACAGACCACTTCCTCCCTTCAGACACATTTACATTTTAGATCTATGGAATGAATTCTATAAATGGGGCGATGATGAATTTCACTCCATGTGGAGTATTAGAACACACCCCTTTTAGTCATTTGATATTTAGAATAAAATTAAAAATAAATAAATAAAATTTGACGTGAAAATATTCAAATATTACAATTACATAAAAACAGATTAAAAAAGTAATTAAAAAAACGGTTAAAACATTGTAAAAGTATAAAATGCTCATGCTGAAGAGGATCTGGTTGAGTACTCACAGCTTGTGGGGCAGGAAGGGCGGCGAGGACGATTGAAGGGAGACGTGGAAGAGGACGCGGTAATCTTTCACTAACTCACCGGACCACACTGTGAACTGAGTGTGCTCTGTGAGAGGAACACAGGAACAGAAAAGCCACTTCAAGAACAACAACGTCCTCAGTTTCAGTGCAAAGCCCATTCTGAATATGTTCCCAAAACTTAATTGAACAACCTGATATTGGTAAAAAATAAATGGATGGTGTGAAGCGCCAACCTACGACCTACTGGAACGCAACATAAAACGCCATCATTCAATGGCCCCTACAGCCAAAACAAACCACTTTGTTTTACCGGATGGTAAAAGTTTATTCATAAAGTACATTTTTAAACTTGAGCCGGCTCAATGAATTTCACATGACTGACTGTTGCCATGCGAGATGCCCACACACCATTTGGAGGCACCTTGAGCTTCAGGTGAGGCAGAAAATCCAACCACCAACCTTTTAACTAAGTGAGCCCCGTCAGAAAATGATCTATTAAAAGTATTTATTGCAAGACTAATGTTAAAGTCTTCAGCACGCATGTTCGGAGGATTGGACTCATATCTGTAGCACCACTATGTTTTAGTTATTTATGTGAAAGAGGGACTGCGACTCACCTTTGCTCCCCGCTGCTGATTGGCTGTTCATCCTGTCAAACACAAAGATGGAGCATTAGGTCGCTCTCACCTCACAGCGGGAAAATTCCTGATTCCTGTCTGGGTTTTCAGTTTCTGCGTAGTTTTCTTGTGTGTCAGAGCCGACTTACACCACAATGTTTCAAGTGAAAACGCAATGTTTTTGCATTTTCGTTTCAGAAATGTTTCACGTTGCCATGGCAACGTTTTGAAAAGTATATCTGTTTCAACAAAAACGGCAGTAACGCTGAAGAAAAGTTGCATCTCCTCCCGTTTCCACGACAAGAAGTCAGAGCGTTTTGGAAAAGTTTCATCTTCGGAGGCGTTTTCAAAATGTTTCATTTTCAGTGGCTCTGAGCACCGTTTGTTGTTTAAGCTGACACCCAAAACGTGGTGAAAGTTTAGCTTTTTCACTTAAAAACGTCATGTTTGTTTGCTTGGATTGTCGCTGTGCGAGTCCAGCGGTGGACTGGTGAGCTGTTAAGGGTGCACCCTGCTGAGAGAAGCGAGAAAGTGAGTTTTGACCTCCGTACCTGACTGGGGCTAAAGGTATGCTGGGAACAGGAGCGTCTCTTCCTTTCATCTGGAAGGAGACGACGGCGTACGGACACACCTGGCGAGGCCGCTGCCGGAGCTCGTCGAACGAGTACTCGTAGAAGTATTGCTGGAATAGACAGAGAGACAACATTATACTCTTAGAAAAATCAGAGATAGCAGAATACACATACATACAGGTGGATATGTATACATAAACTCACTAAAACTTTAAAGTGAGAATATGAATAGTGAAGACATTTAAAGTGACATTTCCGGATGAGACATACAACAAGAGGATTAACTAAATAAAACCCATCAGCACCACACGGAGGCCTGCTGATCATGAAGCTCAGCCGATTCATCGTCATGTACAAGCTCATAACTGATCAGGTTCGACGATGACTCGGCAGGTTTCCTGTGAGGGGGCGTGTTTACCTGCGTGAGTTCGAAGGCGCGGTAGGAAGTGAGCGAGGTGACCTTGCTGGCGTTTTTAGCGATGTGGCTGTCGAAGCGAGGCGTCGGATCCAGAAAGCTCTTTATGTTTTCATAGATGCTCTTCACTTTCCCCTGGAAATCAACGACACACACAGATTATTAAGATGAAGCTTGATATTGAGAAATTAACCTGAAGCCGGGATGAGATGAGGAAAATGTTCAGTCTGATTTCATGAATCTTTAATGTTTCCTCAGTTCTACCTTCATCACTTTGAAGATGATGATCTCTCCTGTCGTTCCGGTGGTGAGAGGGTTCTTCTGGAGCAGGTCTGAGTATCTGGACAGATACACACCTGAAGAGACAGACAAAGACACATGACCTCAGATGAGATGTCATTTTCGTTCCATTCAGAACTTGTTTTGTTTGTGAATCAGAGGCTGTGCTGTGAATTCCCATCATTCATGTATGAAGTATGTGTTCTCTCCTACCTTTATTGGGGTTTCCCAGCACGCTCATCTGGCTGTGAGCCAAACACAACCCCTTCTCACACAGCGTGGGCAGCTACAGACAGACAGAAAGAATGGAGATGTCAAACTCTCCTCCTGCGTTTATAGAATCATTCAGACGGATTTTCGGCGTGGTATGGAGCACATACTCAAAAAGCACATCAAAGCTTACGGAAAAATTCTAACTTTTGTTAATGATTCAGAAAACAAAATTCAAAGCCGATGGGATTTTGGTGGAAAACACTGAAAAAAATTTTTGTCCGATTTTAGCGGCATGAGGTTCCGCCATACTTTCAGCTCAGGATTGAATTTAACTTTGAAAACATTTCCACATCTGTCCACTGACCATTATGCTTTTGAGGAGAAATAAAGAGGGCTAATAAATCTGAATTATTGATCAGAATTCAGGTTCGTGAAAAGCCTTAAATCACGAGTGAAGCGTCATGCTCCAACATGTACTGAGAAATCAGCTTTACAGTCAGCAATGATCTCACCTTGACACTGTCGGCCAGCAGGAAGCAGTAACTCTCCTCCAGCTCCTTATCGGTCCTCCCGTCTGTCTTCATCTCCCTCCTCTTCTCCACAAACTGGAAGACACACATAGACACGCCCCTCTTCAGGTAATCATCCAGAGAGAAAACATGGGTGTACTGAATGTCTCCTTCTGGGTGACCTTTGCTTTGCTTGGAAATAAGTCTGGAAGCTGTACACGTAAATCGACCGGAGGTTACGGTGGTGTAGTGGTTGGCATTGCTGCCTCACATTGGGAACATTTCTGGTACAAGTCTGTGCTCTGAGGTCTTTTTAGAGAAAATTTTATTCCAAAGAAATAAAGTAGTTTCTTGCTTTTAAAGTCTTTCTATCGAGCATTTTGTTATATTTTCTTTATGCTGCTTGCACCGGGTATCAGACCTCTGCATATCAGTGTGTTACATTACAGCCTGTGATCACAACTTAAAACCATAAAATTTGTTTTAAAAACTACTTTTATCAAAGAGATCTGTAGAAATCTGAGAACCACCTGGCAGAAGGATCTAGGACGCAAATTGTACGAGAATGAACTGGAAAATAAGATCATATCAAACACGAGGAAATACAAAAGAGAAGCAAAAGGAAAACTTATTCAGTACAAAATAACACATTGGGTATATTTTACTCACTCTAAACTTCACAGAATACGGATTACCAACCGGTGATAAATGCTGGAAATGTCAGAGAGAAGAACATTCATGCGTGTGATTTGGGAATCTCAGTGGGTAGCTTTGAAAATACAAGCTTCACCAACTAAGACCATGTCCACTAGCAAATGAAACAATACTGCCTTATAGCAACACCTTTGTTTTACATAATACTGATGTGACGAGGAAATGACTGAAATGCGAGTGTGAGCTTTCAACTTGCCACGATAGTTTTATGGAGAAACACTCGCTGATGGCCTGGTCCTACTGTTGGTGTTATTGTGATGTTTGAATTGTTGCTGCTGAATGGAGGGAACTTTTTGTAGTGTTTGTTTTGCAATGTTGTTTTTGTGGGGGTGTTTTTTTTGTTGAGCTTGATTGAGAAAATTCAATCAAAATCTGAAGAACCAAAAAAAAAAAACTTTGCAGAAGTTGGAATTTAAATCTTGGGGGAGGAGTTGACTTTTTTTTTCTGTGAGATGCTTCACTACCGCCGCCTGCTACCAAAACAATGACTTGTCTAGAGGTAAAAAACAAAACAAGAAACACAGCCGTACTCTGTACATTCTGTAGTAGCATCACCAAAGCAAACAGCAATGATTCTGTAAAATTTGTTCGATCTTCAGTATAGGAGAGCCTCTAACCAGCAGGTCTCTCACCTCTTTCTCCAGCAGCTCGTTGTTGACCAGTTGAGGTTTGCTGTAGGTGAAGCAGCCGGCAGAGTTTGTGTCGAGGTAGCTGGATGTGAGGACGGTCATCATGTCCTCGTACTCCCTGGACTCTGTGGAGATGAACGACAGCAGACCTGAAAGGAAGATGGAGAAGGTTTTAAGGTTCAGTGAGCCATTAATCTGTAATAGATCCTGGGGTAGAGGGTGGAATGTTTTTGGACTGAGGGATGAAAGTGCACAGGGAGAACATGCAAACTCCAAAAAAGCCCCTCTGAAGCCTGGAATCGAACCAATGCATCAAGTCGTCTTTCACTCATGATGACTCATAATTCTGTTTGGGTGTACTGAAAATACAGTAGTGTCACATCTGTGCAGATCCCATAGTTTTCAGATAGTTGCATTTCCCCCCCTGGTTCCTGTTAACATTGTATTTGTCCCCTAATGTATAATACAACAAACTCAATATCTGAATTGACATCATAAGTCACACACACTCACACGGCCATGCGAGACACTCAGTCTGTCCACTAACAGCAGTTTGGTTCAATTTGACACGTGGTCTCTGTACTTCATTTAAAGAAACAGCATAATTAATGAATAGATGAGGTGTAACGACAGGTACTTTGGATTACAAAGTTGGGTAAATGTTTTGTCACTTCCACAATAAAAGCTCAGCCTGTAAGCAGAATTATTAACAAAGCCGTTTTAGAAAGCGTCTTATTGGACCCAGGCCTGTGAGCTGCAGCAGTCCTCAGACCACAGGTTGGGAACCACTGTTTTGATGAACTATGGTGTAACGACATGCGATAATATTTTACTGTTGTTAAATGTTATACTGCAGGAAGCTATACTGAAACTCTTTTCAAACACAATGGAAACAGAAAACAACATCCGAGCCCATTTCATAAAGAATGGAGAGCAGCTTTAATTAAGAGTGCCGCAGCCTTTTTCTGAGTACGACTCTCTGGGGTGAAGAAGCAGGCGCCTCCCTCAGGACGGAGAGGGCTCAGCTGGAGCCTGCACACCTCAGACAGGAGCCATCGGTCTGCAGCGTCTCGCAGAGAGAGCCACACCTGTTTGACCAAACTCAGCAGAGGTACATGGCACAGGTCTGTGACAGGCAGGTCGGGTTATATTGACTGTAAACTGCCTACTTCATGAATAACTTGATGACTGTCGGGGATTGACAAAAATTGTAAAGAAACCAAATAGATGGCGTCATGAACAGGAAGTGTTCTCCTCCGTCATCAATATTAGTCCTCCTTGTCACAGATGTATTTATTATTCATTCTCTTTGTGGTGAAGTACCTCTTTCTTTGTCTGTTTCCACCTTTTTATGAACTTGAATGTTGCGGCTCGCTGTTAACCACCTTGTTGTTTGTAAGGCAACTGTGGTTCAATTGGTAGAGTGGTCATCCCCCAATCACAAAGTTGCGGGCTTGATTCCCTGCCTCTTCCACACGTTGAAGTGTCCTTGAGCAAGACACTGGAACCCAAATCGCTCCCAATGGATGGATTGAGCGCCTCGCACTGCAGCCGCCTCCACTGGTGTGTGAATGTGGTTAACAGTGTAAAGAGCTTTGCAGACTTCTCAAGTGGTGGGAAAGCGCTGTACAAGTAAAATCCATTCACCAGTTGTAAGTTGTACAAATTCTAGGTTAATGCTTTTCTTGGTCAGTTAAAGCGAACAGTTTCTGTTGGTCTGTTGTGTTGAATTATGATCAGAAATAAATCATTCATTCATTCAACATAGTCAGAGTTTGGTGTTTAATCTTACTAAAAAAAATTTTTAGGATGAGAAAAAGCAAACTTATGCAGTGGTTTCAGAGCCATCAAGTTTCTATCAGGAAGGAAATACTTGTGGAACAGAAATACTAAATTTGGATGGAGGAAGCATGTGGTTTGTTTGTTTTTTACCTAAAGATAACGCTGTTAATGACTCAGACTAAATAAAAACACAGATTTAGACTGCTAAAGATTGTTTAAAACAAGGGCTATTCCAATGTAATTATGATGTAATCTTAAGTTTTGATGCTCTTAAATGCAAAAAAAGAGCCCATGAAAACACATGTGAGCACTCACACGCTCACCTAACAAACGTAAACAAGGAGGCGGTCACCTCACCCGGGCACCCCAGCATGTTCACCCAGCTTCACACTCCAAAACATGTCTTTTAGTGACTTTAGTCACTCGCAGCGACTCGGATTTGTCCCAATGTGAACATAAACCCGCAGGGATCATCTGGAAGAGTGTGAAGTGGCTAGGCGTTAGCCGTTAGCACCAACCAGGTATGTTAGCCATTACTCGGTTTGAGTACGCTTTTGGGTTTAAACAGCTGGAATTGATCGAGGTTAGATTAAACCTAAATATAGACACGGTAGCTGACATTTGTGATGTTGTGCCCCGAGTCAAATCCAAGACCTCACAGTGCTGTTCGATCAGGGAAGTGTCTCTGTCCGATAATGGAACTTCGCAGCGAGAAACTTGAGGCGGACGGACTCTAACTGACATTCAGCCGTTTACCACCGAAGTGGTGTATTATTTTGAATTGTCCGGTTATTTCTAATGTCGGAGGTTGTTGTTGACGAAGCGGCGGCTCACCCCTGTTTTCCTTGGCTTTCCTCGGTATGGTGAGCTTGAGCGGCGCTGTGGGCATGTGCCTCTGGTGAACCGCCACCTGCAGAGCGCAGTTCCTCCTCTCCGTTCTCCCTCCGGCAGTGGCCGCGGCGCCCGCTCGGTCCCCCGCGGGGTGAGCCTCCCTGGGCGAGTATATTTCGATCAGCTCGACGTCTTGCGAGTCAACACAGCCTCCGAGCTCCTGGGCGGCGGACATCCTCCGCGGAGGACGGGAGGGCTCCCTCCGGGCCGCGGAGCTGTCGAACATGGTCGGACTCTCGAGTCGCTTCGCCACCGGAAGAGCGGCGTCGCTGGCCGGCTACAGTCTGCGCGTGACCCCGCTGTTACCCCTTGGTCCTGGATAGCAGGGAATCGAACCTACACATCCGCCGTGCCATACCACTTCTTCCTCTCCTCCTTGTGTTCAGGTTTTTACTGCTTTAACAGCCGACGGAGGCTCGATATCGCCACCTTCTGGCTCGGAGTGAGCATGGCGGATCAGGACATTCCGGCAGCCTGAAAGCTGGAAAAAAATATAATTTTTATCTTCTCTACTAAACCCCCCCACCCCCGAAAAATAAATAAATAAATAAAAAAGGACATTTATCCTCTTCCAATAACTCTCCCAAAACAAAAAATATCTTTATCCTTTTCCTCTATTTCACCCCATCACCTCTCTGTGGTTATTTTTGTGTCTTTGTGCTTGGTTGATTTCACTTTGCATACTGTTGTTTTCTGTTTGTCAGTTTTATTCGCTCGGCTCTCTTTATTTCCATCTGGTTTGCATCTCGAGAAATTTGTCTTGCCCTCTTCAATGTAACATCTCTAGGTGAACGTCGGGTTTAAGTCTGTGTTTTCGTGATTTTTGTGTGTGGAGTTCGCAGTAAGGAGTATAGAGCCATTTTCACACTTCATGACTCTTCAACCTGCATACCTGCCGGTCCCATGGACAATGTCAGTGAAACCTCTCACAAAAAGTCGAAAACACACACATAAAACATTTTGAACTGAAGCTTTATAGGCCCTGTCCTGACAAAAGTTATCCTGCAAGTCAAAACTGAGGGTTACTTAAAGCCTGAATCCATCCGCCTCGGTGATCTCTGCACACGCTGCTCCACTGCCATCTTCTGGAGAACAGTGTTCAATCCAGGTCTTTATTCACTCATTATAGAACAGAATGAGAAGATGTAGTTAAATGAAACCCTCCTCTGGTGATGAACATTAGGAACTCTGTAAAAGCAGAATTCCGCTCGGGACTGTTGATCTTAATCACACAAAATCTGTGTGAAATCCGTTGTTCTGAGTAGTCTTTCCACAAACAGTCACTATTCACACGGGATCTTTTGAAACAATTTATTGATGCTTTTGGTTCTGTGACAATCCAGACCTTCAGGACACCTTCATTAGTTGACTTCTACACGACAGAAAAATAAGTTTCATCCAGGAGCACCTTTCTGTCTGGAGTGTGCAAACAACAGGTTGAACTGATTGTCTCTACGCTGAAGTCTTATTTCACGTGTAAGCACAAACAGCATGTAACAGCATGGCAGGCTCTGTTCCTACATTTATATACATATATAATCATGTACAATCTTTACATACATACATACATACACACACTGGACACCACGAACCCTCTGCAGCGAGACGTTTCTGAGCTCCAGTCACAAACAAAGCAGCTCTGTAGAAACTCCAGCAAGCAGCTGTGAGATGCTTCAGTTTTACACATCATGGTTTCAATTCTGCAGAAAGAGATGAAGAAAGAGACGGATGGGAAGTCCCCTAAAGAATCATCGGATCACATTCGATGTGCGTTAAGGAAGTGTGATTTGTTTAAAGAAAAAAAAACGGAGGATGGATGGTTTGTCTGTGTAGTGATGCGTTTTATAACATCTGTGTGTAATGAGAGTTTAATTCTCCATCTCACCCAGTCTACTTGTCCTTGAATACCACTGTGTGTGTGTGTGTGTGTGTGTGTGTGAGTGTGTGTGTGTGATCCTCCAATTGACTGTATCTATATTTAAATGTACACTCAATAAATCAAAATTAATGAATAAATTCTTCTTTTTTTTTTAAACACCCAGTATTGAAGCACTCGAGATCTTTTTCAAGCAACCTTTAAGGGAGAACAAAGACCATTTAGAGAGATTTAACTGAAGAGGGTGTTTTAATGTGATTGTCAGTTTTACACCACTTTCCAAGAGACAAAAATCAAGACTGGCCTGAAACTGTGTTTCTTTATACTGAATTTAAAGTTAAACGTGAAGAGTTAATCTGTGAACTTTACCTGTACAGGGAAACATGTTTCCACCTGTTCACATGACTTCTTTTTTTTTTTTTTTAACTGTGTGAGCGAAGTTATTTCACAAACTCTTTTCTGTCCTCAAGCTCCACGCCTGTTTTCTCCAGTGTGTTCAGACGAAACAATCCTAATAGTTTTACAATCAGGAAAAAAAAAAAAAAAAAAAAAAGTAACAGCAGATAATTCACTGAGAATCACGACGAATAAAGCTGTTGAGATGTTTACTGTTCATTGTTTGAGAAAAGACGCCCCGACTGGTTCAACGGTCCTGGCTTCATGTGTTCATCGGGCCGCAGAGACGGTGAGGAAAAAGACTCGACTGGCCAGTTGTCAGGAGGAGTCACATGACCAACTATCTTCACGTGAGAGTGAGACGAGGATCCACGTACTGGAAGAGGATTTGGTCGAGATTTTTTCACAAATAACAGGAACGTACCAAAACAACAGGCAGGAACAATGAGAAGGTTCAGGTTTTGACGTTGTGTGTGTGTGTGTGAATGAAGCATTTAGATTCTTATCATTCATGAACGCCATCGTGTCCGAGATCAGAATCATGCATTTCATTTTCTTTGGTAATTTTTTTTTTTTTTTTAGTTTTTTTCACTTGAAAATTAGATTTTCTAGAAAATGTCATATATTCACTCAAAGTTAACTTTTAGGTAAAATCTTTTTAAATGTGAATTTTTTTTCCCTCCTCAATTCTTATGTTTTGCTATGTTTTTCCTGAAATGTGTTTTTTTTTTAATACTGTAATAATTTGAAAAAAAAGAAATCCTTGCATGAAATATGTGATTTTAATAGTTTTTTAGTTTATTTTTTTCAATTCAAAAATGATTGCTGGTAAGAATGTCTTGTTGTAAACGTTGATCCTGAGGATGATACATCCTGACTGCGGTCGGTGATCAGTAAGAGCTCAATGTTTACACGACAACGTTTTTAAGTGAAAAACACAAACCTTTCGTTGTGTTTTGGGGGTCCGTTTACACGATGGTGCTCGGAACCACTGAAAACACAACTTTTTGAAAACGCTTGGCCTCCATCTCTGGATAGGCGACCGAAACACGGGAAGATGGACAATAACAACAATTGCGGTCCCCAGAGTGTCGAGACGCCCAGTCCATATTCTCCTGGACTTGGTAGTTTTATTTTGACAGTCACAGTAATAACAATCCAACTAGGTCGTCCGTCCACTAGAATGTCATTGTTGTCGCCATTGTTGATGTTTATAGTGTTCCCTCCACGTGTGTGTGTGGTTTAATTACGAAAAACAAACAGCACACACTAGTGGCCCAACACGCTAACTACATCGTTTTCAGGGTTTTTGTGTAAATGGACATTGTTTTCAAAACGTTGATGTGTAAAAGGCAAAACTTTTCTGAAACGAAAACAAAAAACCCGATGTGTTTTCACTTGAAGCGTTGTTGTGTAAGCAGGGCCTCAGCGGTCTCGTGGTTTCTCCACACGACTTTAGCGCGTCTCTTCGACGTTTGTTTGACTCTGTAACGTCGTCAGCAATCCTGCCCTCTGATTGGCTGATGCTCCGTCCTTCAGCGTTACCTAACATCAGCACCTGTGGCTCAGCCAGTCTCCAGTGTCCATGCCTTTCTCTTCCTCCTCAGCGCATCTCCGCTCCTCCTCCATCCCCTCCCCCGTGGAGGGCGAGGAGGTGGAAACGTCATGGCTGCCTCTGCTGAGCGTCTCCTCTTCCCCGTCCATCTTCCACTCAGCGGTGGCTCCTTCCTGTCCGTCAGCTCGAAACCTCGCCTCCGTCTGCACACCGGTCTTCACCTCGCTGACGCCCGGCCTCGACTCCCTGTCCATCCCCGACCCTCCGTCCACCTCCGAACTCTCCTCTCCTTCGAGCCTCCCCTCGACCTCCTCCTCCTCTATCTCTCCATTAAGTCCCGCCTCTTCATCCACACCCGCCTCCATCCTCCTCCTCCACACCATTTTTCCACTTTCCAGCCCAGAATCGTCTCTCGGGACGGGCCCGGTGTCGGTGGCCGGTCCGCTCTGTCCCACCGACCCGGTCAGTGCCGCGGCCTCTCTGGCCTGGCGGATGCAGTTGATCCACTGCTGCTTGTTGAAGGCGTCGCTGGCCTGGAAGTAGTGACTCTGCATCTGAGCTGCACCACGGAGCGAAACCCGGAAGAAGTTCTTGGCTGTGGGAAGACAACAGCAGGCACAGAGGGTGTTACTGTGGTCAGAGCTCCAACTACACTTCTATCAGGATTCATTATTATGCACAAGAGGTGGTGTAGTGACCGTAAAACGAGGAAAATACTTTATGAATGAGTCAAAAATATTCCAATAAAACTTTTACATTAAAAATCCATCGAGAAAAACCCAAACACAGTTTATAAAGCAGAACCAATATTCTATGAGAACGTTATGTAAAAACCATTTCTAAGAAATAAATCTGGAAAACTATTTGAAATATTGCAAGGCTTTTTTGTGTGCTTTTTTTTTTTTAGCTTATAATTCATGAAAAAAAAAAAGAAATCTAGTATCTATAAATATGAAATGTTATTTAACCATAATTATCATGATTGTAAGAAGTGTAGAAATGACTTTTGAATGACATCGTACTGACTTCGTTCATTGTTACTGAAGGCTCCTCTGATGGACCCGCCCACTCTCATCTCTCCATCCGATAGGTCCTCCAGATCCAGCTGCCGGATGGGGATTGGCTGTCGGCAGAGCTGGTATCTGATTGGCTGGTCGTTGAGCGAGATGGACCTGGTGATGACCAGGACGTCCTGGAATAGGAACACGTGAAGTTTCTGCAAAAGAAAAATGAAATGGGGGGGGGTTCCATGACGATGATTCCTTTTATGTGATATTCAAAATCACACATATTGAAATTACTCCTCAGTCAGTTGTAAAAGACTTAACTATTACCCTACCCTTAAGCTTGCACACGCAATAAACAATCGGCAACTCAAATATACAAGCAACAACACAAATCCAAATGCTGCAACACAAAATCAGCTACATAAACTTTAGCTCATCGTTTTACGACTGTATGATCTGAGGCTATTAACTAAAACATGAGTTCTGCTGATTAAGGATCTGAAGTGTGGATTAGTGACGACAGTCATTGAACCAACCAGTCCTCGGTTGTTCTTCAGCTCTCCGTGGCAGCTCAGCGTCCTGGATCGCTCGATCAGTTCGTCTTTCTGTCCGTCCTCAGAGTACAGCAGGCGGTCCTTGTAGTACTGACACTCCGATTCTCCTGTCCGCCTGTTGATGTCCGCCACCACGCTCTGAACCATCAGCATCTGAGGATCAGACAACCAACCAGACCCGGTCACCAGGTGGGAGTCCTCCATGTTTCTCTTTATTCCTGATCAGATACCACAGGCTGCAGTGCTGCTGTCTTTCTGTCCCGAGAGACAGCACACGCGAGAATAGATAGACAATAACAACAATGCTTTTCCTCCAGTGTGTCACGACTCCTCGTCCATATTCTCGTGGGACTCGGTAGTTTTGTAGTTGGAAAAGTGTCACCCGTAACAACAATCCAACTTTGTCGTCTGCCCATACGAATGTCTGCGTACTCGCCATTATTAATGTCTGTAGTGTATTGTTCTCTGTGTGCACAGAACAACAGCACCCACTAGTGGCCCTACATGAAAACTCATTGTGGTGTAAACGGGGCCCAGGTGGCCAAAGTGACACAGACGGATTGCCGAGTATTGTGGGGGGCATCGTCCTCACCGCCTCGTCCAGGTGCTGCCGGTCCTGGTGGTCGTTGGCCGTGTGCTTCAGGATCTCCCTCAGCAGCAGCGGGTATTTGACCAGCCGGCTGCGGGGGATGTCCAGGAAGTTCCACAGGTCCAACTTCCTGCTGAAGGGCGACTGGATGCACCGCTGCAGGAAGTCTTGGACCCGCCGGTCCTGCTTCTTCTGGTCCAGCAGAGCTTTGGCTTTCACCTGGTTGCTGCAGTACGAGGTGTAGGAGGAGAGGCAGGGCAGCTGCAGGCACACAGAGAGGCAGCGAGAGAGACAGAGAGAGAGAGATGGGGGGTTACTCAGGCTGGAGGCCGGGGCAAATATCTTCTTTAAAAGTGCAATAAAGAGCGGGTTTGAAAAACTCTCACCCAGTCGGTTAGGATGTGTCCGACATGTTCGGTGGACCCATCGGGCTTTCTGGCGTCTCGCAGCCGACTCAGCAGATCTGAGAAGAAACGGGAGGTTCATCACAGTCGCCTTCACACAGAAACTAAACAAGAAAACCCAGTTTAACAAAACAAGCTTTCCAAGCGGAACGGGTAAAGTTTTGATGCGTTTTGGTTGAAAGTGTTTCAGCGAAAACACTGAAATATTTACCGAGGCCTCGTCTACCCGTAAATGCATCGGAAACCCAACCTGATAGTTTCTAGAAAGTTGTGTTCCCCCCCCATGGATTCGAACCGTTTTCAAAAAGTTCCACCTTGGAAGCCGTTTTCAAACTGTTGCATTTTCAGTGGCTCCGGGCACAGTTGTCGTGTGAATGGACTCCCAAAACGCTACGAAGGTTTTGCGTTTTGACGTGAGAATGTTGTCATGTACATGGACCCTGAATGTTGGAAACTTTAAAAACACAAACTCCAAACCTCCTACCTTCATGCATCGGTACCAGCGAGTCCAGAGTGCCAAAGATCTGGTTCAGTTCCTGCTCGGTCATGATGGACAGCTTCAGCATGGGGCCGTGGTACGCCTGCAGCACAACAAGACACAAACACGAGCAAGGCTTTTAAAGGTGTCTAAAAAAAACAACCAAGAACAATAAAAGTATAAAACCACACAGTAAAATATATAAAAACACACATTTAAAACAGTGATAAAGTGCCAACGGTGCATCACAAAAACTGGAGTTGCACTGAGAAATCATTGCACTGGGTTTATGATAAATTATAGATTATTGCATCATCCTCAAGAACTGACAGCAGACTCCAGCTTAACTTGAGCAATGAGTCAGTCATTAGTCTGACCCACACAGTGCCGATATCTCAGCCAAACAAGACAGAAATACTCTCCAAAGTTACTTTTTTGTCAGCAGTAACTAGTAAAATGACTTTATTACTTTCAAAACTAAAACTAAAGTAGGTACATCGTCAGTCCTTTACACAACAGGAATCTGAATAACACTGTACGCCGATGATGCTGCCTTTTATTTACCTTCTTGGCCAACTTGAGGTCCTCCACCAGATCTTGTTCCCCCTGAGCCAACTCAAATATGGCCTGCAGTGGAAAAGACACCCGATCATGCAACTGTATCTGAAGCTATTGCAGACATTTTAAGGTAGCATGAAGTGTGGAGTCAGTGACGATTAAAAGGAGAAAGTTTGGCTCCCTCACCTCTTGTCGTTTGATCTCCTTCGGGCTGAGCGGCTGCGTCGCTCCCAGCCGGACGTCGAACGTCTCGCTCCACAGCTTGCTGTCGCGCCGCTTGGACGCTGAGGACGTCGCTGTGGAAACGCGCGGCACAGTCATGGACGACGAAGGGTTGGCGATCGTCGCAGAGATGACGCGAGTCTTCATGGTGGAGGAGGAGGAGGAGAAGTGAGGAGGAGGAAGAGGACTGGCTCTCTCTGTTCGACTGTCATTCCTGAAGCTGATGGAGCGCTGCAGACAGAAACAGGTCAACGTTTTGCTTCCTGCTCTCAAAATGTTGTATCATATGAAACATCTTTATTCTGACACGAATCCTAAGATTTTCACTTTATATTTAGTTTTTGTTTTCGGCATTTTAACTAAAATCTTTTGCACATATATGAGCATTTTGACTTGCATTCTGATTTTTTACTCTTAAAATTTTAAATCTATTATTTCTTTTGTCAACCCGTTAGATTTTTTTTCTCGTTTTTATTTTCGTTATGACTTTGCTCTTGAAATTTGCAATTTAATTTTGACATTTCTTTTTAATATTTTCATATTCTTGTGAATTTAGACTGAACATTTGAACTTCAATTTCAACATCTCAGCTCCAAGGTTTCTGACTTCTCACTCTTCAGATTAGAAACTTTAAATTTTGTTTTCATAGTTTACTTTAATCTCAGTAATTCAAAATGGATTACCTTAAATCTCAACTCAGAACATTTTGACTTCAGAGTTTATGTTCAGTATTTTGAATGCAGGTTGAACTTTCCCAACAAAATATGAAGATTCTGACTTTATTTGTTTAACAATTTGACTGCAAACATTTAGATATTTTTCTTGTTTTTTTTCCAATAAAATGTTAAAATCTTTTGACTTATAGTCAATAATTTAATCAAACAGTTTGAGTGTGTTCTCTACATTTGGACTTTTTCTCTTTACTTTTCTACATTTCAACATTTATGTCAATACTTTTAATATTTCAACTTCAAATACTGGAACTTTGCATTTAAAATTTCAGTCTGATTTTTATAATGTAAATGTATAATTCATCAACTTCCTCTATGTTTTGTTCTTTATATTTAAACCTAAATCTACTATGAATGAACTGAATGAACTTGGATATTCACTGAGGACACCCTTAAAAATAAAAAGTAGCTTCTTCAGCTTTAATTAACCAGCTTGTTTAATCTGATACAACTGAGAGTGATGGAGTGATCTGATTGGCTATTTACCTGCAGAGTCAGACCAATCCTCTTCAGCGGCGCGGTCTTGACGGGCGGCAGCAGGTTGGCCAGAGACGTCACCCTGGACACGGGCTTGCTGCGCTTGGTGCTGGGCTCCTGGAGAGAAACAGCACACATAACCAGTGTTTTCACACAGAAAGGAGAAGCACAGAGCTTTGGATGTGTGATGGTTCGTCTAAATCTCTGAAGGTCCAACAGTCTGAAGGCTCAGGCCTGGTTTACAGGACAACCTTTCAAGTGAAAAGCATTATTTCTGTCTTTTCATTTCCAAAAAAAGTTTTATTTACATCGGAAAAAGTGGAAATTCTGAAACAATGTAGTTGGCATGGTGGGCCACTAGTGGGTGCTGTTGTTTGTGTTAGAAATGAAACTACACACGTGGGTAAAGAATAATATTAACAATGGCGAATGCACAGACATTTGTAGGATAAAGTTCCATATTCTTCCAGGAGAATATGGAGAACGGGAGTCATGACACTCTGGAGGTCGCCAATGTTGTTATTGTCCATCTACTGAGCATGTGCAGAAGAACTATTTACTACAGCCGTGGTCCACATGGGCAGTCACAGCAGAAAGTTGCATTACCGGTGACTCGGGGGGCACAATAGTCGTGTAAATAGACACCCAAAGCACAACGAAGGTTTTGCGTTTTCACATTAAAACATTGTCAGTGTCAGCTGGGAAAGACTCCAGAACACCGTGGCCGTGATATATAGGAGACGGTGGGAATGAAAATGCAGTCAGTTCATTTCTGAACTTCCCACATGGTACTTGTGAAGTGGTTCCCTGCACTCGCATCCCTTCTCATATTTGTTTTCAAGTGTTGCGAGTAGTTTTCGGGAAAGCTGCCGATGTTTAGCTGAAGCACTGGACGTGAAAACAATAGTGTGACTCAAAATGTGATCCTGTGTGCCAGACTCTCTCACAAACACACAGTCACGTTTCCATCACCCCGTGATTCATGCCAAGTGCAGACCACACAACCGTTTGTCCAGTAGAAGGGTCACTTTGTCGCATTCGGTTGCTTTGAGAAAATGGCTGAGAGACTCCACAACAAACATCTCTATCGTTTCCTCTGACAGTCAGCACACAGACATCAGCTTTATCGGGGAAACTGATCTCACTCTTTTAGAAAATACTGCCTCGTAATAATGACTAATTTCATTATTCGACCTCAGGCAAGGGCTGCACAATTTGTCACAAATTCATGGTTATCGCATTATCAATGTGCAAAAGACGGACTGAACGGCGATGAATTATCTTTCTATGCACTGTGCATTCATGTTTAGCAATTTCAAAATAACAGAATATAAAATTCAGTATAACGAATCTTTATTAAGTCACAAGAACTGTATCATTAACTACTTAAAAATGTTCAATCAACAGACAGAAGAAGAGAAGAGTTCCAAAATAAAATGAATCTAATCTTAATGCAAAAATACAGAAACATAATGTAACAAACTGTTTATATCCACTGCAAATTAGATTGTTATTGTTGATCCCCATCCATCCATCCATCCATCCATCCATCCATCCATCCATCCATCCATCCATCCATCCATCCATCCATCCATCCATCCACCCATCCATCCATCCATCCATCCATCCATCCATCCATCCAACCGAATACAGAGTCACCACTTACCTCAAACCAGAAAAACCAAAGAAACCCGTCACAAGCAGTGAGAAAACTCTACAGAGTAAAGCTCCAGTTTCATGTTTCCAGTATGTTTGGTTTCGTTTTTTTCCCAGTTTTCATGTTTTGTGTTTTTTCATAGTTCCTGATGTCTTACGGATCTGGTTTTAGGCCCAGCTTACACGACGATGCTTCAAGTGAAAACCACATTGATTTTAATGTTGTCGTTTCACAAAGGTTTCATGGTCACATAAAAGTCGCGGGAGGCTGTCTCGTGTCAGTCTCTCCAAACCAAGAGTCATAGCTTTGCACCTGTCTGCTCTCCCTCTGTCATATCAGTTCTGACACTCGTCTCCATCCTGCCTTCAACTGTTTTTGTGAGCCGCTTGTCGCCGAGAGACCATGAGTGTCACTGAGGATAAAAAATGTCCCGGGTTTATTTGTGGTAAGTTTGAGAAGTTTCCATCGGACATGGGTTTCTGTGTGCGATGGCCCGTTAACTGATTCATTCCAACAGAGATCGATTCAGTACAGTTGGTCGGCGATGGATTGGTTATCTAACGACAGCAGGTTCGCAACACACCGACTCACTTTCAGGTCAGAAGCTGGACTCAGTGAAGGGAAAGATGCAAACACTGGCTTGTGTTGTCCGAAACGACATTATATGGCTGTGTACATTTGTACATCAGAGAGCGAGCGAGTGTTAGAAGTAGTGCAGAGATCACCCAGAGACCTGTGCAGACTAAAGTATGCAGCAAAAATATTGTGAAATTGGTAGTAAAAACCTAGATTCAGCTGCAATCAATTGCTGCAAAGGACAACAGTACCATACTGTAGTCGCTAAACTAATACAGCCTGAGTTAATAATCCACTTTTCAAACTTGGTTGAACGTTTTGGGGTTTAAAGTTTTAAACACATCTACATTAGCCCATCAGTCAGCATGAAGGACTTGAAGTACTAAGATCACTGCAGTTTTTTTCCCTACTCATAAACAAAAGTTCACCAAATGACAGCTGCACTCACAGTGGTGTGAAGACAACTACTCATCCCCCTCTTACCTCCACCTGTTTCCCCATGCTGCAGCTGCTGCTGATCTTTTTGCTGAAATCCACGGCGTTAAACCACGGTACCAGCAGGCCGCCGGGCCTCTGACCCGCCACCATGCTGCTCAACCCAAAGACCAGCACAAGAGTTGGACCTCTACCCGAGCTGAGACTGCATCCAAGATAACAAGAAGCTGAGTGGTGATGAAGGTCCGGAGGAGGTACTGTGAGCCCTGTACTGGTCCAAACAGAGTTCAGGAAAACTTCTGATCTGTAAAAGTGTTTAAAAACAATTCCAGCTTTCTTGTCTTCTTTATTAAAGACGCAAAAAATCTCCAGGAACAAGCTAATATGAGACGGTCCAGAAGGACCGAGTCCAGCGTCTCCTGGCTTACTGTGCAGGTAGCAGGAGCTTTAAGAAGGAGTGAAAAAGAAGATGGCGCCTCTTTCCACACGTAACATCAGATCCAGTGAAGGACATCAGTAATGTTTCTCCAGATTCTCTCTGAAAACACCTGAAGATTGTCAGAAAAGTCCAGAGATGGCTCAGAAGTCTTCAGAAGTTGGCATCAGGAGACTTTTTGAATTCCTGAGTATTCCTTGTGCAGGTAACATCAACTCAAACAAAGGATCCAACATCGAGAACGTAAAGATTTTACACACCAGATGTGGAATAATTGTCCGATGAGTCCAGGGAAAGTGTTTCTGCTTTCACCGTTTTGACACGAGATTCAGTCTGTTGGTGCTCCTGATCATCAGAATTCAAATAGAGGAGTTCAGGAAGGAGATATTTCTAAGTACTTTGACTCATTACGCAGGTAAAATCAGCCAAAGTGAACAATAAACAAGTATATTGATTTTATCAACCAGTAGAATCCGACAAAATCCCGAGAGATGGTCTGAAGAGTCCAGAAGGAGTTTGACTACTTTGCAGACATCGGTACTCTGAATGGAGTTTTAGTTATCAGAGTTCCTATGAAAGAATCCAGAGTTTAGATGCCGACCGGCAAAGAAAATGACTCAGTCCTCTGAAAGTGTCGCCGTTGGTCCGGATGATTTTTGACTCTTGCGAATCCTCCGTCTCTGCTTCACTCGTCCCCCTCCCGACCCGCTCTGGTGGAGGTCTCACACGCTGCTCATGCCCTCTCTCTATCTGTTATCACTGACTCATTTATTCACCGCCTCCCTCACCCACTCACCCGCTACTGCACTTCCTTCCTCTTCTTTTCAATTTTCTTTTCTTCACCTCTGAGCCCATCCCTTTCCCCCCTTACTAATTTATATTCTTCATTGTCAAGAATTCCCCTGAAGCAGCCGACGCCAGCAATAACTGCTAAAATACAGACGTGATAAAAGAACATTTTCTCCATTTCAACACGAATAAAATTGTGGCCAGAACTAAAAAAAAGACGGAAAAAAAAGTATATTTCACTAATCGTTAAGATAATAAACAATAATTGATGGTCATGATTTTTATCTGAGGATGTTTATTGACAAATTAAGAATAATTTAAGGCAAAAAAACCCCAAGAAAACATTGACAACAGCCAATTTGAGATTCCTGTGATCCGTTTTTGTAAGTCGAGGAATTCCATTGCATGCATACATAGATCATCTAGAGAAGATCTAAATTACAAAGGTGAATTCATTGAAATACGTACATGTGTTCTAATGTGTGTAAATATTTTGGCTGAAAAGTAAAGTAGGACTGAAAGAAAAAGTGCAAAATCATTGAAATAAAGTTTAGTTAAGTGGATAATAAAGTATAATATTACACACTTTATTGTCACATTACATTCCATGTATTTTACTGTGATCTTATGTGACGGGGCAACACAACCTGTCTCATCATTGTAAAGTGTTGTTGAATTTATTTTTTTAAATAAAAAACTGGAACGTGTGGCGTGCAAAAGTATTCGTCCCCCTTGGAGGACAATCTTGGAGGTAAATCTGCAGAAGACTTGAGACTAGGGCGGAGGTTCACCCTCCAGGAGGACAACCACCCAAAACATTCAGAAACTGGAAAAATCGTTGCGCTTCTACTTTACAATTATGCGCCATCTTGTGTTGGTCTATCCTATAAAATCCCGATAAAATACATCGACATATGTGGTTGTATTTGTGGAAAAGTTCAAGAGGTATCAATACTGAAGAAATCTTGAGGTATTGCCAGTCTAATAGCTGATGTTTCATAATGTGTTGATGTAACCTGATTTAGTATTAAATGACCCTGATTGTACTGCTGGTGGAGCTGCTGTGAGCGTTCAGCACCGCTCGATGTGTCAGGACTGTAATTACTGAAGAGAGGCGCCTGCAGGCAGACCGAGACGTGTCCTGTTTTTTTCAGTCGATCGTCTCGTGTTTTACTTCATTTATTCATGTGTTGGGATCATAAATGTAACTGAGTCACACTGTGGAATTCAAGTTTGATTCATGTCTTATTAGAGTAAATATCCTGCTTCTCTCAGCTTTGTATTTCTGAAGTCCGAACATGACCGAGGCAAGATGAAGATAAAACATGGGGATGCTTCAATGACCATTTTTTTAAAAGATGAGAACCAATCTTTAGCATGTAGCATGTAGCACAGCTGAAAGTTGCAATTAAACTAATGAGTGACATTGGGCTAATGCTACTGGTCCAAATTTCCCTGCTGATTAAGTTGTTGGTGTTATATTAACTCTCTTTCTCCTCCTCTTGGTTTTTTTGCAGAACATATTTTGTCTTACTTTTGTCATTCTCAACAATAGTATAGAATATCTAAATTGTGGACATCGCCTTCTAAAGTTAATACTGATGTTACTTCAACATACGTGACATCAGAAATCGGAGTAAATGGAAAATGAATTGTAAAAGTCTGGGTCAGCGGCAGTAATAGAGCATCATGACCCCATTGTGTTATTTTCATAAAGGTTTTCATGGTTTCCTGTGATATGTGTCACTGGTACCAGAGCGTCAGCGTGACCTCCGACCCCTCAGCTAATAAAAGCAGCGCCTCTGAGTCAGATCCATTGTTTGAAAGGAGAGACGCTGAGTTTTAGGACGCCAAGAGAAAAATAGAAAACGCAAAAAATCCACCTTTTTTTTTCTGAACCGAGCCAAACTGACTTGATGATGGGCCGGGGGCTGAGGCGTGGCGGAAAGATTTATGATTCCTATAATTTCTGAGCGATATGAACTGAACACACTATACATTAGCAGCGTGGTGCAAGTTACTTTCAAATTACAACTTGATTACAGTTACTGCTTACTTTTTTTAATGTTATAACAAGACACACAAAGTGTCTATGAAGCTCAATAGGAGCAGATTTTTAATCTGGGGCGAAATTCCAAACACAGTAAGTGTTAAAATGAATCATGCCAGGAGCATCATTTAACTCCTGATTGATGCTCTGGAGTCGTTCTGCTTTACAGAACTGACAGGTTTATCGTGGAGGTTTCTGTGTGGCCAGTATGGATTGTTTTTTGTTCTTTTTCACCAGTTAATTAAGATACGCCGAGGCCCTCTGGCTCTGGGCTGCTGGATGAACGACCATTGATGAATTTATTGAACTGAGAGTAAACCGGGAGGGGAACTATGTTTGTTCAATAAGCTGTGAGATGTGTTGACTGCTGAGTGCAAAATGACGGTCTAAAGCCATCACTGGCTTTTTTAAGTGGAAACGGTAAAATTCTAAGGTGTTAACGGCTAACGGCTCCCAAGGTGGAACTTTTAGAAGATGCTTTGTCTACGTGGAAATGGGGGAAATGCAACTTTTCTGAAAAGCTTGGACTCTATCCCCATGTAGACAGCAGAGACGCTGCTTCTGTGCGCGACAGTCCTATAGATAGTTGTTATGCACTTGTGTGAGTTGATGGACAATAACAGCAATGGCGAGTGTCATAACTCCCAGTCCATATTCTCTTGGGACTTTTATAGTTTTAGACTTTTTTTTTTTTTTTTTTTTAGACTTTTGGTAGTTTTCTAAATGAGAGTCATCGTAATAACAATCCAACTTGGTCCATATGGATGTCCATGTTCTACCATTGTTAATGTTTATAGCATATTGTTCTCCGTGTGGCTCTGTCACAAAATCAAACAAACAGCACCCACTAGTGGGCCAACATGCTAACTACATCGTTTTCATGGAAATGGACATCGTATTCAAGACGTTCCAAGATAAACACAAAACTTTTCTCAAAAAGAAACAAGACGTTGAAACGTTGTCGTGTAAACGAGGCGTGAGAATAGCTTCAGACCCGGGAGGAGCCCAGACTCAAGAGATAAATCCTGGGGGTCTTCATGGGGCCCTCTGCCCTGGTGATGGGCCCTTTCTCCTGTATTTTTAGCCCCGTGCCAGCAGTCCGTTCCTTCCCGGGCGTTCCCCCTCCCGTCTGGGTCTAACACAGGATGTCCACCCTGTCCAGCACGCTCCGCCGAGACCAAACAGACCCAAACAGCCGTCAGTCTCACTTTGTTTGCAGTGGCGCTGGCAGACATCAAACTTCAGATAAATGACTCTCTATTGTTTGTGTGCTGTCGCTGCTCCCTGAGTCACACTCTGTCATACTGGGCTCTCAGTGAGGCCACTTTAACTCCCTCCTCATATACATACACAGTATTAACCCTCCGGAGCAGCTCTGAACCGTCTGAACGGAATCGGTAGTTTTATAGTTGAAAGTCGCCGTAATAACAAGCCGACTTGGCCGTTGGTCCATACGAATGTCCGTGTTCTCGCCATTGTTCATGTTTATAGTGTATTGTTCTCTCCGCGTGCATGTGGTTTCATTACAAAAACAAACAATAGCACCCACTAGAGGCCCGACAGGAAAACTGCATGGTTTTCACTGTTTCTGCTGTTTCAGTGTAAACGGACATTGTTTTCAAAATGCTGCTGAGTCAAGGCAAAACTTTTCTCAAACAAAAAACGATGTGTTTTCATTTGAAACGTTGTCGTATAAAGAGGGCCTATACATCAGATTGAAAGAAAACATGTTTTATGCACATGCATGAAATATATTACTGTTTCTGTGGGTGTGTGTTTCTTTTCTATTTTTTTTACAAACTGCCTCAACTAATAATTCATCTCATTGTTGCAACATGAAAGACCCAAATTCAGATTATATGGTCATAAAAATGATTGAAATCCTTCAAAAAATGTTGCATTTACATGTATTCCACATGGTAGTGCAAATATATTTACACTTCATTGATAATTGTTTTATACTTTTGATGATGAAAGCTGAAGTTTTTCCTCAATGGCTGCAGGTCGAAGAGTTTTAATCTGGAAACAATTAAGACGTATAAGAGGCGCACTTACATTGATGTCGAGACTGCAGAGGCTGAGGGAGTCTGCATCTCTGCTGGCCTGCTTCCTCTTCTTCTGCAACACAAAAAACCCCACAGAAAACACCACGTCAAGTAGGAAACAATGATTGTTTATCAAAATCCTGGTAAAAGTAGGATGATGGTTATTTTAAGCACATATGAAGCAGGTATCAACTGAAATAACTCCTCTATTGATTACTGAGCATATTTCCAGGTAAATACTAACAGATGTTGATTAAATCAAAGATAAATAATTAGACCTGTGGATCCTTCTTGTTACTTTGAGACGGGTGATACAAAATAACCTTGTTCAGAGCGATTTAAGACACTTAAAACATGAAAAGGTCTTGATTTTGTTAAGTAATGAAGTGTGCTGCCTTATTCTGAGGTTGTATTCTGAATTCCTACAACAGGACGCTCACTGTAGCTGCACGGTGTCCACAGGAACTTCTACAGGAACCAGGGTTAGTTAAGAGGTGGAATAGTTTCCAAAGATTAAAAGACTCTGCAGAGAGAGTCAGAACTGATCTGATCTTTTATCTGCCATATTTAACAGACTGTAGACGTGTGTCGATTGTTTTTCTTCATTTATCTCCATCATGTTTTGACCAAATGGAAAAAAAAATATCGTTTATGAGGACAAAGAGAGGATGGAGAGAGAGAGGAGCAAGAGGAGGTGAAAAGGGAAGGTGAAGGGAGGAGAAACAGAAGGGAGAGGAGAGTGTGCCCACTCTTTCACCACAAAGAAGTGAAAGAAGGAGGTGAATGATGAAAAGAAAAGAGGAGTTGAGCAGGAGGAGAAAATGAGTTAAAAGGAGAAAAATAGGAAAAGGAGAAAATTTTAGATGGTTGATGGCGAGAAAAGGAGATGTAAAGAAAGAAATGAGAAATTAGGACACAAGGTAGGAAGGTAGTGAACAAGGAAAGGAGAAAAAGAGCAACAGGGAGCATGAGATGGAGGAGAAGATCTAAATATCTGATTTAAGTATCTCTTAAAAGCCCTTACCCACTGAGGAGGAGAGGAGAGGAGGTAGAATGGAGTGAAGAGATGCAAACAAACAAGGGAGAGAGAATAAAAGATGGAGAGAAATGGAGGACATGAGGTGAGAGGAGGCAGGAAAGGGAGAGAAAGGAGCAGAGAAGTGGGGTAAATAGAGATGAGGAGGACATTAGAGGAGATGTGAGGAGAGGAAAGGAGATAACAAACACAAAGGTCTATTAAGAAGAGGAGGAACAGGGAAACATGAGGGGAGCAGAGAGGGAGGAGAAGGAGAAACACAGCAGTGAAAGGAGGAGGTGAGAGGAGGGGGAGAAGAAGATGAGGAGGAAGAATAAGAGGACCATTAGAAGGAGGAGGTGAAAAAAAGAGGAAGAAAAGGGAAAGAATGAGGAGGAGGAGGAGGAGGAGGTGAAACATGACGAGGTGAAGCAGGGAGGAGCAGCATGCGGAGGAGGAGGAGGTGGAGGAGGAGGAGGAGGAGGAGGAGGAGGAGGAGGAGGAGGAGGAGGAGGAGGAGGATGTGGGGTTCAGAGTGCTACAATAGCAGGAAGCCTGCTGTTTGTGCAGTATTGTGTCCAGACTTTGTTGTTGGCCGGATGTTATGTAACCTGGCAGACTTTACCTTTAACACACCGTCACCATGGAAACCAGAGAGGAGGAGGAGCCTGACCCTCCCATATAGGGTCATTCTACTTCCTTTAGAAATCTGCAACTGAAGTCTGCGTGGATCAAACTGAGACTTCAGTTCTTATTCCATAATAATGTCATCCACAATGTTTTCAACCACAAAGTTTAGCCATTAAACACTTTTTACTTCAAATTTACTCAGTTGAAATATTTATGATTTTATAATGAATCTTTAAATTTCCACTAAATGATCAGATGAACGAGTGGGTTACATAAACAACATACCTATCTATGTACCTGGCTTACCTATTAATACAACGATGAAAAAAGGAAACTTTCTGTCAAACTATCTTCAAGTGACCAGATTTTGATTTCCAGCTGGCCAGCATTGCGTTACTTTAAAGTTTACTCAACCTAAACAGCAAAGTACCACAGTATTCTGTGCAAAAAGGAAGTCTATACAAACACATCCTTGTTAGTCTCTTGAAAAACAAATAAACCGGACATTCTCATGAATTTAGGAAGAAAATAAAACCCGGGACGCCCCAGACCGGCTTTTTCACTACACTAATTGGGCGACTGTGGATCGGTTGGTGAAGTGACTGTCTCTCAATCGGCAGGGTGCAGGTTTGATTCCCCATCTTCCCCTGTCCACATGTTGAAGTCTCCTTGAGCAAGACTCTGAACCCAAAATTGCTCCCAGTGGATGGACTGAGCACCTTGAACGGCAGCAGCCTAAAACCGGTCAGTGAATGGGTGAATGTGATAAACAGTGTAAAGCGCTTTGGGGACTGCTCAAGCGGTGGAAAAGTGCCATATACTGTAAGTGAAATCCATGTTCCCCTTATTTGTCTATGTAGTTTGCTATCTTACCTGCTTGCAGATGCAACTCATCACCTATCTAGTTTGCATGTTTTCACCGTGCCTGCATCGGTGTTCTCTGGGTACCTAACACTGTGACTCAAGCCAACGTGTTGCATCACATGCTTTGTTAATATGAACATGTTGTACATCTGCAACCTCAGTAAGTTTGGATCGTTGAGTGTGTTTGTGATGGAGGTGAAGGAGGCAGTGCTGTGGGCTCAGGTGGATTAAATCTGCCTCTCATACTCACGCAAAGCTAAATAAAATAAAAATAAATCTATTTTGCTCTATGACAAAGAGCAAGACTTTCGTCTTTACCATTGCAAAGTGGGAATCAAACTCACCCGATAGTAAACAAACAGACAGCAGCCCATCATGAGGATCTGCTCCTTAAAAACAGCTCTATGATCCTCTGTTCCTCCTCCTCCTCCCTGTGAGCCTTCTCCTCTTCCTCCAGATCAATTTCTTTCAATCCCAAAGTCACATTAGCGCTCCTGTCTTTGCTCCTTCTCACATGCCGGCAGTTGCTCCTCCGGCAGTCCTCGGAAAGGTCGCCTCCTTCAGTCACATCACTCTCCACCTACGCCTCCACTTCCTTCTTCTAACTTCACAATTTGCTCCCGTCAAAACCTTCTGCACCTCCTTCACAACCTTCTCCGCTCTGCTGATCACCTCTCTCCTCCTGCGCCTCCTCAGTCTCACTGACTCCCTGAGTGGATCTGCAGACCCTCAGGAACAGGAACCCTTCACAATGTGTGTGTGTGTGTGTGTGTGTGTGTGTGTGTGTGTGTGTGTGTGTGTGTGTGTGTGTGTGTCCACTGGGTTCCCATTGGACAAACAGGAAGTGACGGTCGTTGGGGGGGAAACACTGCGACTATAATTAGGTGTTGCAGGAGACGCAATGACACACAAAGAACCACGACTCTGATTTATTAAAAAAAACAATTAGCGATGTCAAGACAAAATAATACACAGAGGAAAATCTTAAATCTGACACTGAGTCCCATATTTGTTGTGCTTTAGTATTATTGCACATGATGTGTTCTTAAAAAATACACAATAAATACAAAGTATTAAGAATGGAGGTCAAATAATTTGCCATTGATCCATTTCTTTACGTGAAAGAAAAAAGTACAGAAAGAACAAATATTATAAGACAAACAAGTACAAAAATAAATGATTAATTAAAAAGAAAAAGAAGAAGAAGGTAAGGAAAAGAAAAAGATGAAGATGCTTAGAGAGAAAGTAGAAGAAGCAGAAGATAAACAGATGGAAGAAGAGGGAAAAGGAAGTAGAAGAAGCAGAAAATGTAGGTGAAAAGATAGGAAAAACTAGAAAAACAACAAAGCAGAGAGAGATGGACAGAAGAAGGCGGGTAAAAGAAAAGAAAGAAAGTAGGAGCATATGACAGGAAAATTAGACAAAGGAGGAGATAAAGAAAAAGAAAAAGATGAAGATAATGAAATAGTTTTGTAGTGGAGTAATGAAATGTAGAAGCAGTAGAAGTAGATGGAGGAGAAAAGGAGGAGAGAAGCAGAACAAATAATAATGAGTGAAGACGTAGTAAAGAAAATGTAAAAGGAGGAGGAGAGGCGTTAATAATTGTGTTAAAATGACACAAAGAGTTGAGTGTCATCAGCAGCGATGAAATGTTTCTGAACAATGATGGCAAGAAAAGGAAGGCAAAAAAAGGAGGGGACTAATACTGAACCCTGCGGAACACCATGTTTAACTGTGGAGAAATAACAGACAAGTTAAAAAAAATAAAAATAAATCTTATATCGACAGCACCATGAACAATCACCACGTGTCTGATCTGAGTGAAGTCGTGTTGCAAAAGCAGCTCTATTCCAGCCACAACACCCCTCCTCTCAGACTGTGTGATATACATTACAGATTGAGGATTCCTGCTGGTACCATCATCCCTCAGGCTCCCTGATCTGTTTACTTTAGTATTTGTACTATGTCTATTTATACTACCTCGAAAGGAGCTTTATATTTCCCAGAATTTAAATAATTTATTGAATATAATTTAACACCACTTTGATTCAAGGCTTTCCTGATTTAAGTTTGCACGTTCTCCCTCAGTTAATGCTTGTCTTCCCTCAGTATTCCAGCCCCGTGTCAGAAAGACAAGTCAGTAGCTGCTGTGATGACTTGAATCAGGTATTTATACATGAAGACCCTGGGCCAACACTGGCATGCAAGAAACTCCAATCCGAAGCTCAAAGAAGATGGTAAATATTCCAGAGAAAATGCAGATTTTTAAAAAAAAAATTTAAATTGTAAGATAGTTAATTTAGGTCCCATTTAGATGACAATGAAAATGAAAGTAAACGAGAGCAAAACTTTTGTCGCTGCAACTTTCACTTTTTCATACCGGCTCCCAAAGTGGACATTTACTTTGACGCTGAGTGTTTACACTCAATATTTTCATTTGGCAATAAATATTACACAATTAAAATAAAAATAGAGAAGAAATTGTCGTTTTTAAGTTGCTGTTCCAATAATTTAGTATTAATTATTCTTAATTACTTAATTAATTAATTATTTCAGAACAAGAGTGAAAATGCTTTACACCTTGGATCTGGATTGTTATTGGATCGTTATCAAACTAATTTGACAGGTCTAGGTCAAAGGTTAACCCCCCCCTTTCCCGCCCTTTAACCACAACAGCAAATTCAACAATCTTACTTCCATAGCTTAAAAATATGCAGAAACGTTTTGGTCTTGCAATGGTCAAAATTTATTAAAAAGTCAAAACAACATACAGAAGATGAGAAAAAAATTATGTGATTTCTTGCGGCATTCACACAATTCTGTATAAATGTTTGTAAAGAGACTGAAAAGGAGGGGGGGAGTTTATTTAACGCTGATGTTGTGTTCAAGACCTTCATCATGGCCTGGAAAGACAGACACCAGCTCCAAAGGGCATTTGACATAATGTTTTTCCTGAATTACTTTTTTGTGGGATTACTAATGGATTACCTCGCGGTCCACACCTAAAGCCACGTTTCCACCACACAAAAAGTGCAGGGAAGGAACGGAGCGGTTCAGAGCAGTACAGCAAAGCAGACCCCGACCGAAATTTGGGTGGCGTTTCCACTGCAGAGGGGAGGTTTAAAATATAGGCGGGGTTTAGAGCTCTGCAGATATGTGACGCTGCAACAGTAATCTCAGCCGGAGCGACAGACCTGGACCTTATGAATCCTCTGTTGTTTACATCCTCCGCTTTGCACTAGTTGTTTATTTATTAAATTTTTATTTTTTGCAGCCACAGAGCTGCAGCTGCAACTTCCGTGGTGGTTCCGAGAGAGCGAACGTCGACCCGGCTTTGTGCCGGTCTCGCGCTGCTTGTTGTGACGGCTGCAACTTCCGCATGGAGGCAGAGATCGTGGACAAAATGCCAGGACAGACACCGGGGCTCGGGGCTCGGACCAGCTCCGGCATCCCGGCGCACCAGCACAGTCCGGCGTCCCTCCGCACCAGCAGGCTCCGGCGTCCGGAGAACCAGAGCTCCGGGGCGGCACGCGGCGGTTCACGCAATGGAGCACTGGCCAGCGACGCGACATGACGAGCGGACTCGGTAGCGCATCGATTATGGCTGTAGCATCTGATCCCGAGTCCCGGTATCCGTCCTGCCCCACATCTGCTTTTTCGGGACCAACATGAGCAGCAAAAAACTAAACCAAAAAACCAACCAGTGCAAATCTGGATATGTTAACAACAGAGGATTCATACAGCCGACATAATTAAATATTGAGGGCATGAAGTAAATCACTGACAAATGAGCAAACAAGAACAAGAACCGACAAGAACCCAGGATTGATTCTTGTCGGACCCCAGTTGGGCAGGGCTTCATGTGGCTAATGAGAGCATTGCATGCACTACGATGATCTGGACATTATGTAAAATTGAGTACGGTACACGTTCCAACCACTCCCGAGGGAGTATGTGGAGTCGTTCCGTGTTGAGAAGAAATGGCAAGCAACCCAAAGAGTACTTTGTCACCGTGTACCCCTTCATCTGACTACAAACACTACAGTCCGCACACATTGCACCCGATCTGACTGCATCCACTGCAATGTCTCTGTGGCAGTGACGTGCGCCACTGTCGGGTTCACCCACAGAGGCTGGACTTTCCAAAACCATTGTTAAGCAGAATTCACCAAACGTTGGATTTTTCACCCACTGATAGAGAATGTGAGCTGGGATTAGAACGTCGTGAGACAGGTTAGTTTTACCCTACTGATGATGTGTTTGAGGTGTTCAGTCTTCCTGGGGGCCTTTCTGGACGCTCAACTCTTTGCGCTCCAGCTGCGCCTCTCACTGGGGGGCTGCTGGTTACATCACAGTTAAAGAAGACCCCTTTCATCAAACTAATTTGACAGGTCAAATTAGCCCCCAAATTAGCTGTCAAACAACCCCCCACTCCCTTTCCCGCCCTTTAACCACAGAGCAAATTCAATAATCTTACTTCTATAGCTTAAAAGTGTGCAGAAATGCAGTCTGTGGTACGTTTTGATGTTAGAATGGTCAAAATTTTATAAAAAAGTGGAGGAGAAGTCAGCCAAAAAAAACACACAGAAGATGAGAAAAAACATTGTGTGATTTCTTCCAGCATTCACACAATTCTGTATAAATGTTTGTAAAGAGACTGAAAAGGAGGTGAGGAGTGTCTTTTTCCATTTTGGTTGGGGGCGTGGCACAATTTACGTATGACATCAGTGTGTGACGCACTTTGCAGATGATGTGACGAGAAGTGGCTAAGATCCCAAGATGAAAGTTCATAACACCAAAGGAATGTCCCACCTTTGACTTTGATGATCAAAGCAGCATAAGGCTATTTAAGAAGCAACTTCAACAGGAACTTCACACTAACTGTTGACTCTAAACGACAAAGCAGCTTTTTTCTGTTTGTGGCAACTTCACACACTAATATCTCCACTGTGCAGATATTCTGACAGCTACATAACACAAAGCGTCTACTGACTTAGAAGCAGCAGGTATAGTATTTCTTTTAACCTACAACGCCATCGTTGAGTGATTGTTACCCGGGCAATTATTGTCATTTGTTTGTGTGAGTACTCGTGAGAATTGTTGGCATTTTAGCAAGATAGTCTTGCTTCTCTGTAACTACTGCAAGAAAAGGAAATTGTCAACAGCGTTGAAGCAACAAGCAAGTCGATCAGAAATGCAGAGCGCACTCTATGACGTTAACGGCAGTGAGGCACTCCAAGTCAAGGACTTGCGTGAGGCTTTGCAACACTACCGCAAATGTAGTATGGAGACGCTTGCAGAGTTCAGTAAGTTGAACCATCGCTTCAGCAGCTTGGAGGAGGAGAAGGCGAAGCTGCAGGAGGAAAATGAGGTTTGGAGGAGCCAGGTCACTGCTTTGCAGTGTGAAAAGCAGCAAAAAGACTCTGAGCTCCAGGACCAGAGAAACAATCTCAAGTATCACCAGGAGGAGGCTGAAACTTTTCGCTCCGCCTTCAACTATACCAAAGAGCAGTTGGATGCTGTTTCTGAAAACCTCCAATTTGAAGTGAACCAGAAGATAGAGGCCACCAAGATCGACCTGAGAGAGAAGCAGGAGGAACTTGAGGCCTTGAGGAACAGTCTCCAGTCTCACCAGGCTGAAGCAGAAACTGCTCGCAGGGAGACGGAGGTTTGGAAAAGCCAGGTCTCTGCTTTAGAGTCCAAACAACATCGAATGGTCTCTCAGCTCCGGGAGAAGGACCGAGTCCTGAGAGAGATGCAAGGGGCGCACCGGGTCAAGGACCGAGTCCTGAAAGAGATGCAGGGGACACTCTGGGAGAAGGACCAACGCCTGAGAAATATGCAGGGGGCGCTCCGGGAGAAGGACCAACTCTTGAGAAATATGCAGGGGGCGCTCTGGGAGAAGGACCAACTCCTGAGAAATATGCAGGGGGAGGTCCAGGAGAAGGACCATCTCCTGCAAAATACGCAGGCGGCGCTCAAGTTGAAGAGCCAGTTTCTGAGAGACAAGCATGAAGAGGTCCAGGAGAAAAAACGACTCCTGAGTGAGACGCAGGAGGAGGTACAGGAGAAAGACCGACTTCTGAGAGAGACGCAGGAGGAGGTCCAGGAGAGGGACCGACTCCTGAGCGAGACGCAGGAGGAGGTACAGGAGAAAGACCGACTTCTGAGAGAGACGCAGGAGGAGGTCCAGAAGAGGGACCGACTACTGAGCGAGACGCAGGAGGAGGTACAGGAGAAAGACCGACTTCTGAGAGAGACGCAGGAGGAGGTCCAGGAGAGGGACCAACTCCTGAGAGACAAGCAGGAGGAGGTCCAGGAGAAAGACCGACTACTGAGCGAGACGCAGGAGGAGGTCCAGGAGAGGGACCGACTACTGAGAGACAAGCAGGAGGAGGTCCAGGAGAGGGACCGACTACTGAGCGAGACGCAGGAGGAGGTCCAGGAGAAAGACCGACTTCTGAGAGAGACGCAGGAGGAGGTCCAGGAGAAGGACCGACTACTGAGCGAGACGCAGGAGGAGGTACAGGAGAGGGACCGACTTCTGAGAGAGACGCAGGAGGAGGTCCAGGAGAGGGACCGACTCCTGAGAGAGACGCAGGACGAGGTCCAGGAGAAAGACCGACTACTGAGCGAGACGCAGGAGGAGGTCCAGGAGAGGGACCGACTCTTGAGAGAGACGCAGGAGGAGGTCCAGGAGAGGGAACGACTCTCGAGAGACAAGCAGGAGGAGGTCCAGGAAAAAGACCAACTCCTGAGCGAGACGCAGGAGGAGGTCCAGGAGAGGGACCGACTCTTGAGAGACAAGCAGGAGGAGGTACAGGAGAGGGACCGACTCCTGAGAGAGACACGGGAGGAGGTACAGGAGAAAGACCGACTCCTGAGAGACAAGCAGGAGGAGGTTCAGGAGCGGGACCGACTACTGAGCGAGACGCAGGAGGAGGTACAGGAGAAAGATCGACTCCTGAGAGACAAGCAGGAGGAGGTCCAGGAGAGGGACCGACTCCTGAGAGAGACGCAGGAGGAGGTCCAGGAGAGGGACCGACTCTTGAGAGACAAGCAGGAGGAGGTCCAGGAGAAAGACCGACTCCTGAGAGAGACGCAGGAGGAGGTCCAGGAGAAACTGACGCTCCTCGCAAAGGAGAGAGCTGAAGCAGCCAGCAATTCCGAGTACAAGGAAAGGCACCTGGAATGTCTGGCAGAGCTCGCTGAAGTAAAGAGCAAGATGAACGTCATGGAGACCGACTGGAAGAGGAAGCTTCAAGCTCTGGAACAAGAACTACAGAGCGATAATAGGGTGAAGGAGGAGACCGTCCAGCAGAAAGAGGAGCTGATGAAAAGGTCCAAACAGGCAGAGGAGACCTGGACTGCCAAGGAGGAGACATATATGGAGAACCAGAGGAGGACCGCAGTGGACATCCAGGTTCTCATCAACCAGATCATCAAGCTGAATGAGCTCGCCTCCAAGACTGACAGGGAGAAGACCAAGATGAAGAAGGCAGAGGAGAAAGCACGAAAGGCCACCAAGAAGCGAGAGAAAGAGAGGAGAGGAGAGAGAGGGAGGAGTGAAGAACTGGAGTCGGCGGGTGCATCCCAATAGTCCCTCCTATCTCCCTGGCGCCATCCACGGGTTTAAGAAAAAAAATAAAATATAAAAAAACTATTTTATGCTTGTTGATTTTATAATATGATGACATAAAGCAGGGATGGGGAACCTTCGGCCCACAAGACTGTGTTCCAAAAAGTGCGGGACTGGACTGGTATAGTCCGTTACGATTCGGGTTTCCACCGCAAGAATTTGCGATTTTCCGGAAAATACCGCTCCAAAAGGTGGAGGCTTTTCCGCTACCCCTCCGTCGGGGTACTCAGGACCATGGAGTGGGTCTGGTTTTGACGAGTCCTTGTTGTTCAGCATCTACATAAATGATGACCATGTACCACATGATGCTGTCATCTACATACATGGGAGGGATATGGAGCTCGTGGCTTCTAAATTGTCTTCAGCAATCGACAAAATGAGTAACTGACTTTTTATTTAACAATAAACAAAAAAACAGAACAAAACAAAAAACAGTTGGAATGTATTTTTCAAAGTCAAATAAATGTGATGTATTTATATCTCTGTGAATGGAACAAAATTAAACCCTGTGACAGAAATGAAATATCTAGTGGTCCATTTGGACCAAAGCCTGAGCTTTAAAAAGCACATTAAAAAAACTATGTAATTCAGTTAAATATAATAGCTCCTCATTTAGACACATAAGGAACAGTCTGACCATCGAGGCATCTTTCACTGACTTTATTGCCATGATCTCTCCACACGTCACTCATTGTTTGTCTTGTTGGTCTCAGGCCAATGAGACACACTCAAACTACTCAGCTCTCTCGAGAATCAGGTACGAAAGGTTCTGGACAGAAAACTCTTTCGTTACCATCACTAATATTCTCAGCGAATACAAAATACTCACTTTTGACATTTTAAGTTGATATACTAATTAAATAAAGAATCAAACTTTACTCTGAACAACCAGAACATTCCGCTCCACGGCTCACAGAACGTGTGCCCAAAAGATCCCCCACCTTTGAACAAACAGCCTTTTCAATTAAAGCTATTAAACTGGAATCAGCTTCCAGACAGTCTGACATCGTCTGCGGCTTGAAACACCTTTTCTCTAAACCTGAAAACCAGCTGTGTCTCCATTAGTCCCCTTTAAATTGTCCATTGTGTCGTTCGTATAATGTATTACAGAATATCTTTTAGTATTCTGTGTGAATTTTAGGAAACCAGGTGATGAATTCTAATGATTATAGTTAATGTTGCTAATGCTACTGGAGGCTTTATTGTAATATGTATTGTAATGTTGTGTGGGGGCTGCAGAAGGAAACTGGCAACAGCTAAATCTGGTGCAAAGATTCGTGTTTTTTCGTATATGGTCCCTGAAAAAAACCCATAGACAAACAAGAAACGGAATAAACCTGGTCAGCTGTAACAGACCATGGAGTGAAACCAACCAACGAACAAACGGTTTAGTTTTGTTCATAGAGCAACACATTCAAAACACAAAATACTTTTCACTTTTAAAGACCGTAATAAGAAACAGCCTGATGCCAGTGGATTATTTAAGTCTATCCCATAAATTCAATGGAATAATCTAGAACATGTACAATTTACAAACAAAACACCGAAACAACAAACTCAAAAAATCTAAAGAACACAACATACATCATAGTTCATGATATTCCCTTTCTCTCATCATTAGTCTGAACTTCAACCCTTAATTATGTTGTTATCACGGTTTACTGAGATGTCACACAGTAAAACACACTCAAGCCACATTTTTCACCCAAAATCACAAGTGATTGTTATTCATTTACCATTGTGATGACAAAATGTCAAAATGTGCACAAACAAATGAGTGTGAGTGAATGTGAGCGCTTGTTTCTCTCAACCACTCGGTTAAAAGAAGAGACATAAATGTTGGAGTTCTGGTGGTAGACCTGGCCTCTCAAGACTAACCCAGATTCTTGTTTCTATGAACTAACACAACTCATAACTAACAAAACATTTCACCAACGACTAATATGAAACAGAATATTAAGTATGTTTTATGTTTAAGTGATAATATTGGCGTTTTGATACCATTTTTACACTAATATATTAATAGTGCTGTAATAATGCAAGTATACCCTTTTAAAGATAACTAAACTTTTATTTCTTAAGAATATTTAAAATGATGAAAAAAGACATTGTAAATATTCAAAATAAATAATCAAAACAACCTCCCTCTCTCTCTCTCCCTCTCCTCCTCACGGGTTCTCATGCTGCACTCAGGTGTGCCAGGTGCCCCGCCTCCCCACACAAGAGTGATTGACAGGAAGTGTTGGGAAAGTTCAGTTTCTACATGAACCAGTTCAAAGTTCAGTTCACAAATTTTAGTATGAACTAGATCCGTTCATAGTTCTAAATTCATAGTTCCAAAAATGAACGAGTTCCTTATTTTTTTTTTTCAGTATGTCGCTGCGAGCTTTGGAGTTACGTGATGCACCTGAACGCATCACCCACGTATCAGCAGCGTGAAGCTTGTTAACCCTTAAAAAGCCGAGTCGTCCTCCGCACAACATGTAAAAAAAAATAATAAAAAAAAAGCAGCGGCTTGTCGTCAGGAAAGTACTGTAACCATACGAAGATGAAGTATTAATGGTAGAGACAGAGTCTGAGGTAGTGCTGCTGTCTTCTACTTGTTTTTGTCGTGATGCTTCATATTTTGATGACGTATGCCGCGGTGCGACGCTGGTGGCTGCTGTTGCCAGATTGGCTGTTTTCCCCCCGACATGTTAAGGCCCGTTTACAGTGAGCCTTAACCGGGTTTTCCACTGGAAGGCTCTGAAATCTGGCAACTCTCTAAAACAACATTAAATTGTCACTAACACGAGAATGAGCAGCGCTCATAGTGACGTCTTTGGTAAATGAAAAATTTATCGAGCCTGGCAAACTTATCAAGCTAATTTTTAATTATCGTGCAATTAATTGATTTATTGATTATCACGACAGGCCTAGTGGAGATATCGCACGACTGATTTGCAGAAACTGTTCTGACCTTTATGTAGACTGACCTGGCTGGCAGGATCGAACCCCATTAAACTACAACTCTTCTACTCTTGTTCTGCTTCTGCCGTTGCTCATATAATATTAAAAAAAATTGTTACAAGTGCCTCACCTTGCATTTACGTGTCTGAAGTTTTCAAGAATATTGTAAACAAAAATCCAGTTGAAAGAGCAGGAGCGCTGAAAGCAAAGTAGTTTGGGCCACCGGGGGGCGTTGTCTGTTTAGGTAAAACCAATATAACTAAAATGTAGTTTCACCGGATGACTCGTGGTAAATATAATATTGGAGCCACATTGCAGATTCCAGTCACACAGTGAGTGATGGAGGGTTAGTTCTCACCCCTCTGAGGGACCAGCCATCAGGAGACAGAAGGGAGAAGGAGGAGGTTTTCTTCTGCAGGGCCGACCTGGAAGAAAAGCAAAGCGAGTGTTTGATCAGAGCTCCATCAGGTGGTTTCCTCTGGTCATTACATCCCGTCATGATCAACCTGGACAGTCTGTGTCCAGAACGCCATGATTACAAAATACATACAGCAAACGAGTAGAATGAATTGCTTCATGTCATCACTGTGTGACACAGATGTACACACATTTTACAATTTCCGTGTGACCCCGCCTGACCTTTAACCTCCAATAGATAAGCGGGGTAATGACGTCGTAACATCATGTGGCAGATCAGAGAATTCGAAAACTAAACATTCTGGCTTTGGTTTGACATCAATCGAATGAAAACTGACCGCGCTATATCGAAAAATAAGTTTTTGTGACCTTGACCTTTGACCCAATCGCTCTCAAAACTTAATGGAACAATCCAACGTGGTGAAATGCACACATACAAACCAATAGATGAATACATGCAGACAAAAAACATAACCTTCCACCCCAACTTTCATTGGCCAAGGTAAAAATAAAGAACAGAGAGCCGATGTTCGATACGATGTTAGTGTTGAAATTCCAATCAAAAAGTACAAAACATGCAAACTGGATGAGAAAATTAAACTTTTATTTAATCATGAAGTATAAAGATCCAGTTACATATCAGCCTCTGACAGAATAGAGGGTGGATGAACTGAAATCCTCGTTTCTGAGGGGCAAAAGTTCAGGAGAAAGAGAAAGAAGAGGAAAAGGGGGAAAAGTGAAAGTCAGAGACACAAACACATTAGATCAGGTCATTTCATCATCACATGTCCGTGTCTCATGTGTCTGAGACAAACACACACAGTCGCTCGGCTCCGTTTCCTGTCCTCGCTCACCTCGGGAAACACAGACGACAGCCAGAGTTCAGCTTCGCCCTGTCATCATGACAACAAACACTAACTGACTGTTGGCGACAGCAGTGCATGCTGGGATTTGGAGTTTGCATTTCGACTTGAACCGTGTGAACGTTTCAAGTCTCTCTTATAACTGTGTATAAGAGAGAGAAAAGAGCGGACGTTAAAAGACCAGCTTTAATTTCTGAAGCATTAGCAAATTGTATTTTATTATTCTTAATTAACCGCTGCAGCTGCACCGGCTCTGACGTGAGAAGACATAAAATCACCAAAACACGTGCAAGAGAACAATCAACAGAACATCTGCAAGGACAGGGAAAGTAGGAACAGCTGGACTATGAAAGATATTCTATTCTAAATGAATTACACTACAATCAAGGAGTTGTTCTGTGTGTGTGTGTGTGTGTGTGTGTGTGTGTGTTTCTGATCAAAGCTCTGAGCTGTCTCTTCGAAGTGTGTGTGTGTGTGTGTGTGTGTGTGTGTGTGTGTGTGTGTGTGTGTGTGTGTGTGTGTGTGTGTGTGTGTGTGTGTGTGTGTGTTAAGCGTGACTCATTCGTTCCTGGGAGTTGCAGCATTTTTCCAATTGTACAAATCATCCCACCCTGAATGCATTCACACACACACACACACACACACACACACACACACACACACACACACACACACACACACACACACACACACACACACACACACACACACACACACACACACACACACACACACACACACGGTCATGTGATTGGATGTTTGTGGGGTTTTCCTTTGGACGTGACCCGTCTCCTCGCTCCTAATCCTAATCCTAATCCTGACCTCCACATGTGTCACACTGATCCTGACCTGTGAACTTTTAGCTGTTAAAGGTCTCGGGGCTCACAAGTCAGGCTGAACCACAGAAACTGTAAAGTAATGGCCGTAGCTGAATCATGTGTCCAAGCAAGCAGATTGTTTGGCTGCTTCTATCTTTTACCACCCATCTGCTTCTAATATACCTCTCTCTCTCTCTCTCTCTCTCTCTCTCTCTCTCTCTCTCTAATCCCCCCGAGGCGCGGCGTCCCTGTTTGTGAGTTTAACGTTTGATCAAACCCACGGAGACCCTCATGGTGGGACGATGTGACTTCCTGCTGAGGAAACATGGACTGAAGCTTAATGACGTTCGACCTGCAGTTGATCCCGAACCACCAAACGGAAACGTTCACATTCATTAGTTTTCATGGACTTTCTGCTGGTTTTATAGCTCGAGGGTAGGGAACTGAACTAAAAATCAGATTTGAGGTCTTTGGTTCGTTGGTGTTTTTCACGCACGTTTCCAAATAAAACTGATATTTCTTTTTGTTTTTACAACATTTAAACAAATAAAATCGAATCAATCATCAATCAGATGTCCATTTGTCATCTTTTCATCTTGTTTGGACCTTCCGCCGTTATTTCGCCCCTGAATTCTCATTTTAAACATCTAAAAGGCCACAACAATGTTTCAAGCCAAAAACATCTTTTTTGCGTTTCTGTTTGAGAGAAGTCTGGCATTTACAGGGGAACGTTTTGAAAATGATGTCCGTTTACACTGAAAAGGCAGAAACGCTTAAAACAATGTAGTTAGCGTGTCAGGCCACTAGTAGGAGCTGTTTTTTGTTTTGGTTATGAAACCAGGCACACATGCATGCAGAGAACAATACGTTCTAAACATTAACAATGGGAGAACACGGACCTTTGTATGGACAAGACGACCAAGTTGGATTGTTATTATGGTGACTGTCAAAATAAAACTACCCAGTCCCAAGAGAATATGCACTGCTCACACACACACACACACACACACACACACACACACACACACACACACACACACACACACACACACACACACACACACACACACACACACACACACACACACACACACACACACACACACACACACACACACACACACAGGTGAAACCTGCAGAGCAGCATGCTGCCGCAGGAAACCTGGTACTTGAACAAAATAATACAGTAGCACAACAAACATCAGCAGAACAGAAATGTCTTTGTCTACAGCAGCAGAACCACATTCCTGCAGATCAGAGCAGCTCAGCCCAGAGTCGCCGAGCAGCCACGTCTGCGTTCACACGTCTGCGCCGAAAAATCTGACTGCAATGTCACTTCATTAAAATCCAGATTATAGAACATCTCCCTCATTAAAATCCAGATTACAGAACATCTTCCTCCAACCAACGTTCAGATTATAGAGCACCTTTCTCATTAACATGTAGATTGTAGAGCATCTTCCTCCCGCTAACACCCAGATTATAGAGCATCTTCCTGCCGCTAACATCCAGATTACAGCGCATCTTCTTCCTCTAACATCCAGATTATAAAGCATCTTCCTCATCAACATTCAGATTATAAAGAATCTTCCCCATTAACATCCAGATTATAGAGCAGCTTCCCCATTAACATCCAGATTATAGAGCAACTTCCCCATTAACATGCAGGTTATAGAGCATCGTCCGCATTAACATGCAGATTATAGAGCATCTCCCTACCCTAACATCCTGATTATAGAGCATCTTCCGCATTAACATGCAGATTATAGAGCATCTTCCTACACTTACATCCAGATTATAGCACATCTTCCTCATTAACATGCAGATTATAGAGCATCTTCTTCCTCTAACATCCAGATTATAGAGCATCTTCCTCTTCTAACATCCAGATTATAAAGCACCTTCCTCATCAACATTCAGATTATAAAGAATCTTCCCCATTAACATCCAGATTATAGAGCATCTTCCTCCCACGAACTTTATCTTAACGTAATGGATGAGTCATCCATTACGTTAACTGACACAACAACACTGCAGCTCTATAAACATCCTCATCACAAGACGCATGGAGCAAGAAAATCCCAATAAAGGTTGTTTCATGTTTTAATTGACGCGTGATTCTTTCTTTTCTTTTCTAGTTTATTGTTCAAGTTTCTTTCAGTCTCCTCTGTGGCTTTGCCATTGTGTTTGTGGCTCCTTGTTTGGTCTCCTCTTGTGGTTCTTTGGACTCTGTGTGTTTCTCTGGCATGCCTCAGGGGTCGTCTTCAGGTTTTCAGTCATTTCATTACTTTGGGATTGTCTTCCTTCTTTGTGGCTGTTTGGTGTTTCCATGTGTTCTCGGGGTGAATCGCTGTGGTCCTGCTCTGTAAGTCACTTTGTTTTGAGAATTCCAATGCTTATTTCAGTCGTGTTGTTTTTGTTGTTGTCGCAGATCTTCTTGGTGTTTTTCATCATGATTCTGTTTCGGTCATGCGTCGTCTCCGAGTGGCAGTTTTAAGACTTGGTTTGGTTATTCTGAAGGCTGAAACATCCACAACGTTCCTGCTTGTGAATCTGCTTTTCTCCATTGCGCCAAAACGCTTCCAATATTTTATGGGCTGAACTGTGACTTTGTCCGACATTTAACTGATGATCACCTCAGGATGGGCTGAAGAGCATGACTACTGCACACTGCACACAGGAAATGACACACTGTACTGTACTGAGCGAGAGAGAGAGAGAGAGAGAGAGAGAGAGAGAGAGAGAGAGAGAGAGAGAGAGAGAGAGAGAGAGAGAGAGAGAGAGAGAGAGAGAGAGAGAGAGAGAGAGAGAGAGAGAGAGAGAGAGAGAGAGAGAGTTTTACAGCTTTGTGGGAATCCCACCCTTTAAGGTCCAGCTCAGTGGTCAACTCCTGCTTTTATTTGAAATATTTGCTGTGTGTGTGTGTGTGTGTGTGTGTGTGTGTGTGTGTGTGTGTGTCCACACACTCAAACTTGTGACTCACAGTTCAGAAATAAAGCCTCATTTTTCTTTCTTTCTTTCTTTCTTTCTTTCTTTCTTTCTTTCTTTCTTTCTTTCTTTCCCTGCAAAACTCTGCACACAACAAAGCTCCTAATGAAGCACAGCCACAGGAAGCTTCACACGCCACTCACAATATACACAAATATTTATTTTTATTTTACTATTAACTTTTGATAAACTTTTTAAAAACTAAAAAAAAACCTCAGCTTCTTCTCACCTGGAGGATCTTGGACGTCCATCACCTGCCTGCATCGGACTGCAGCTCCTCCCAAAGACCCGAGCACAGATCCAGACGCTTCAAATCACACACACTCACACACACGTTCACATACAGATACACACTCTCTCTCTCCCTCACACACACACAAACAAACACACACACACACACACACACACACACACACACACACTGAGGGGGCAGATGTTTCCAGCTGCTGTCGCTCCAGCAGGCAGGAGAAAGTCAAAGTTCCTTCTCCTGAAATGAATCAAAGCTCAGCTCAGCTCTGCAGAATCAGCCCAACAACAGACTAACTTTTTTTCTTCTCTTCAAACTGTCAAGTTTGTACCGGAAATGAGACTGTGTACTGCTGCCCCTTCAAAAGAAAAGCCGCACTATTCAACGTACATGATTTCAACAGCAAAAGGTTTATTATTATTATTATTATTATTATTATTATTATTATTATTATTATTATTATTATTATTATTATGATTATTACAGATTTGTTCCTGCTGTTGGCAACAAAATTAAATGCAATTGAAAACGTGCTGTGTTTTAACTTAACTGTATTTCTAACCAGATAGAAAAAGAACAAAATTAGAAAGAAAAAAAGACAGGAGTAAATCTTATATATATATATATTTTTTTTTTTCCATTATATATATATTTTTTTCTTTTTTTTCTCCATTATATATATATATTAATATTTAATGGAAAATAAAGAAAATATCATAAATAAAAGAACATTTCTAGGGTAGAGTGTGCAAAAATTTTTAATATAAAACGACAACAAAAGAGAAGGAAAGCTAGAAACTAGAGACAGCATAAAAGTGCATGTGTGTGTGTGTGTGTGTGTGTGTGTGTGTGTGTGTGTGTGTGTGTGTGTGTGTGTGTTAGATGATAATCTCTTCAATAAGCAGGGCCCTGTGCTTTTATGTTGAAGCCGGGGTGTTTCCGGAGCTGCTCAGAGTGTGTGTGTGTGTGTGTTTTAGGTGTTGTTTTAGGTGTTGTTTTAGGTGTTGCTGCCTGGCAGCTCACACACTATAGAGCTGTCTGCGGGTTTTATCTCACTGAAAGAAACCAAAACTCCTCGTTCAGCTGGAATCGAACCACAAATCTGATTTCATCCAGAAACTTTGAACGAAGCGAGGAAAACTAGAAACACAGGGTCTAGTAGATGCATTTATTTATTGATTTCCTACATTAAGGTACTATAAAACAGTACAATTCAGAAGGTAAGAAGTAGAAAAAAATACAAAAATAGGAGTCTACCTATACAAAATGTGTTACAGACCAGACATTTCCAGAGAAAATACAAATATTATTTACATGTAGGAAATGCTTCATCTTCTCTTCCAACAAACAAACATGCAGAAGTCGACCACAGTGAGGAAAATGACGGAAATTAAAAGTTGGATTGTTACAGGAAGAAAGATGATTTCCTTTATACTATTTTTGACATTAATAAAGTTTTGTCATCAATGTTTCTGACTTTTGCTTTCACATAATGACAAAAAACAAACAAACAAAAACTCGTGTGCTTTATTGATCCATTTTGTTTTATGGAGGAATGACTCCACGACTCTTTTCAACCATTTTCTCATCACTTTCTCATTTTATGACTTATCTTGAAAACAAAAAAAATACATTGTTTACCTCCACAAATGTTTTCATTACCAGCTCATGTTTCACATTTTCTCATTTTTACTGAATATTATTTTTTTTTTTGATGTCAGTATTTTTTAACAAATTTTTTAAAAATATTTCACTTGCAGAATTACTTCTCACTTTTTAATTACATAAGATAATGATAATTTGTTGTTATTTTGTTTAGCAAATTATAGATTTTGCTTCTGGAGTTCAATAATAAGCTAAATTAATTTTCAATTTTAGAGTTTCTCTCACCAAAATGTCACAAAATACATAAAAACTTGAAATTGTATTTATTTTTCTGTCTTTTAAGTTCTGTGGGTCAAGCTTTGTCATTGTTTAGACATTTTATTTTAATATTTGTACTCCAACTATACCAATTTTACAAAATTTCTTTTTTTGACATATATGACAGATATTCCTGTATCATGGCAGGATGTGGCCTCAACATATAACCTATAAATGTAAATTCTTGCTTAATAATTCCACATTCTTACTTTTAATTAAGACAACACACGTCGCTGCTGTGTTACTTTTGTAAAACATACTTCAGTCCTCTGACTCACTACAGATTCAAATGTCAGTCACCAGAAAAAAGAAAGGAATCAAACATGTTGAGGAAAATGTCAGATATAGTTTTGCTTTCTTTTGTCTGTATGTGTGCTTGTAATCTGAGTACACACTGTTACATATAAATATGAATCATCACATGAAAATTGAAACATGGCCAATAAATATTTCCGTGTTAAATATTGAACAGGTTTTCTGTGGGATTATTAAATAACGGCATTGTAGTTTTTTTAATCAAAGTGGTTCAGTTGTTTTTTTGTCCTAAATGTTGAGATTAACAGATTATATCGATAAGTTCAACAAGCTATCGCTAAAAGTTGGTTCTTCTCACATTTGTGCTTCCAAAAGTGCTGAATAGTTTGTTTCAGCTTCATATTCTGGTGCCAAACATCACGTCCCACACGGGTCCGCGGTCAATCAGCCAAACAAGCGACCAATCAGGACGCAGCGTCCAGACGGCGGTCTTCAGGAAGAAGTCCTGTGAAACGGGCCGATCCAAGCATCGCAGACAGAGTCAGGTGGTCCCAGAGAGCTCCCGTTGCCATGGTTACGTTTGTTATCAGTGTTGTAGAACTCAGCGGTTACCGTGGAGATGGTTCAAAGGGTCAGCAGTTGCTATAGTAACTGCAAGTCTAAATACAGTCCTACAACTCAGTGGTTTTCATGGTTACCGGAAAATACGACTTTAAGAAGTTAGTGGTTGCCATAGCTACCAGCAGTGTTAGGAAGTTGCACTCCATTACTTCTGGCAGTGACACGACAGTAACCGATTACTTTCATGAAATGAGTAACTCAGTTCTAGTTACTGAAGTGGTGGAAGAGCTGCTGTCTCTCCGCGGCGCTCACTGTTAGCACCGACTCCGTAACTATCTCACTAAACTCCAGTTTACTGGAGGAGCTCTTGATTATTTCCTTAGGTAACTTGCTAGCTGTGAAGTAATCCCACTACTCCACGAAGAAGTAACTACCACTAATTGTCAGTAGTTTACTCTTTTGGAAACTTCAGTGGAGTCTCCAGCTCGCATCATCAGTGACACAGAATACAACGGTTTCCTAAAGTCACAGTGGTTACCATGGTTACCAAGAAGGAGTTCTTTAAATAGTGGTGTGTTTGTCTACAATCAGTGTCACCGCGGTCACAGCACTCAGTCTTCTGGGATGAAACGTGTTGCCAACGACGACGAATTCACAACTCTTTGTATAACTGGCTCTGACAGTTTTGTTTCCATGACAACGGCTTCAACACCAGTACATCTGTGGCCCTGTGATGACATCACCGGGCCTGTCCTCTTTTGATTGAAGTTGTCTCCTACGACGACGCGACAGGCGCGAGCGCATCACTGTGCTCCAGGTGGTGATGATGGTGGTGATGATGATGATGGTGATGATGGTGAAGCTCAGCTTTGCAAACGGTGGCGGTGCCGCAGTGAAGCGACGCGACGGCAGGCGGCTCCTCGTCACCTGGAAGACACACGGAGTGGTGTGAGGACAACTGGCGGGCTGTCTTCACTTTTTACATCGGTCATGTTATTGTCTATCCATCTTCTACACCAATAGCGACGTATTGCCCGATCCGATGGAGCCCTCCTGCTCTAGACTGTGTTGATAACCTATCGTATTCCGACATCAAACCATGTGACCACAGGGAAGAAGCTAGAAACACAAACGTCAAAGAAAACTGAATAAACACGTCAAAGTCAACAAACTGCTCCACTTCTGAAATTTTGTTTGAAAAAATGATCAAAAGAAAAACCCGACTGTCTAATAGTGTAGTGTAGAGTAGTGGCCCCAAGGTGGAGCCTTGAGGAACGCCACTTGTAATTTTGTTCGAATCTGATGAAATGTCTAAGAAAGTAAAAGATGCAAACTCCAAATAGAAGGCCGGGACTTGAACCGGGAATTAGGCTGTGAGGCAAGAAGGGGAACCACTACGCCATCTCAACAAAGACAATAAAACTGTCAGGATGATATTCTGACAGCAGGGAACATAGAGCGGTGCTGTAGGAGCGAACATGCCGGCCTTACCGAGCCCGGAGGAGGACGACTCGCTCTCAGCCAGGGAGGAGGAGTCGGCCTGGTCATGTGACAGCCCCTCCATCAGGGGGATGGACAGCTCCGACGACGGGACGGACGACTCGTAGATGCCGGAGTCCCGAGGGGGCGGGGCCTCTGGAGCGGCCTGGACGGAGGCGGGACTCGCCGACGGAGCCGAGGACGACGACTCCTCTGGGGAAAGTCCAGAGATCCTAGAGGTCGACCCCGAGGTGGACCTGGGGGGGGGGGGGGGGGGGGGGGGTCAAAGGTCAGCCGGGTCGCATGACAGACTCTATTCCTTAGAAATAAAAGATGTACTACACATAAACTGAAATAGTTCTGAGAATTCTTGAAACTTCAGAGTTTGTATGTTTTGATTGCAGAAATAAAGATGATTTAATCTTTATAAAACAACAAAAAAACTCATACAAGGTTTTAAAAAAAGCTGTAGATTGTGTTTAAATACAAAAGGCAACAGATAGAGGTGAGAAAAATAATTAAAATAATGATTTAATGAATTTTGACATTTTAATCTTGATAATTAGGGTTTAAATAAAGATGAGTTGTTTTTGTCTGGAATTTTCACTTCCTGTTTTGTAAAGATGTGCTTTAAAAAATTCAAAAATGAGAATATTATTGGTTATTGGTTATTATTGATTCATCATTTATTTCTACACATCACCTAAAACGTTTTAACCATTTTCAAATATATTATTATATAATTGTGACCTCCTGAAGATGAGATTAGATGTTATGGAACTCTGTGATGTTTTGAGACGATGTATCTTTGATTTTCACGTCTTATAAACTAAAATTTTAAAGGATCAAACTTTTAAGGAGTGAAATATTTCAGTTTATGTGTCATGAATTTCAACAGTTTATCAAATTATTACCAAAAAAAAGTAGATTACATGTATGAATTTGTATTTAGGTATAATTCAAATACAAAAAAATTGCAAGTACCTAAAGATATCAGGTAATTAAAGTAACATTAGTTATTTGTTACTTCTACTCTTCTTTCTTAAAGCCAAAATAAAGAAAAGCAGTTAGTTTTACCTCGAACTGGGAGCCAGTGTGGACATGGAGCAGTGTGGCAGAGCTGGACTGGGACAGACACCTGGACTGGGACCGGGACTGGGACCGGGACTGGGACCGGGACTGGGACTCGGGCTGAGGTCGAGGCTCGGCCCGGAGCCCGGGGCCAGGAGGAGCAGGTTCCTCCTGGGCGCTCCCTCTGCGCCCTCCAGGGACGGCGTCCTCACCGCCACCTCATTCAGCACCAAGCCGGAATCGAACCTCTGCTCGGCGCCGGGGGGGTTTGGAGGAGGGCTGGGAGCGGCGGGGAGCAGAGGATGCTTGGAGGAGGCTTCCTCGGAGGAGGAGGAGGAGGCTGCGGGAGACAGCTGCTTCTCGAACCAGTCGGGGTTCTGGCTGATGTGCTGGTGCATGTTGCAGATGGAGACGTACAGCGAGCGTCCAGACTTGCTCCTGAAGTAGTTCCTGCGGGACACGTTGAGCGGCGGCGGCTCGCGGTCCGACAGGCCGGACTGACCCGAGTGGAGCCGGCTGAAGAGCTGAGGTAGCTGGTCCATCAACTTGAACCTGAACACACACAAACCCGACTTCAATGATGTTCCGTACGGCTGCGGTCTGTTCCGAGGCTTCGCTTCCCCTCTGAAGGGGCTTTAGGTGTAGAAACCCCGATGTACACGTGACTCTACCTGGGAGCCAGACTCAGCATGGTGGGGATGTCACTCTCCGTCGAGTAGTCGAAGTACACCGACATGTAGCGGTTCAGATCCTGAGCTCCGCCCCCTTCGCTCTGCTTCGCCAGCCGCAGCTTCTCTGCGATCATGGCCACGCCCACAATGAACATGTCGCCGCCAGACGCGCCGATCGGAGAGCTGCCGCTGCTGTTGGAGCGCCGGCTGACCGGCGTCTTCCCCCGACGGCTCTTCTTCTCCACAAAGTAGCTGCACGAAGACGATGGTGTTAATACCAGGGGCTGAGGTGTACCTCAGGGTTCAATCATGGGACTTCTACTTTTTTTCAGATACACGTTGCCACTTTCACAATAGTAATTTCTACCGGTATGCAGACGATGCTCCGCTTTACTCTTCCTCTGACCCCACTAAATATCGTGAAGTGACACTGCGAAGCTGGATGAACTGTGGCGAGTGGGCTAGGCTGCTACGTGGTTTATGCTTTACGCAAAAAACAAATACATTTTTGTCTTTAATAATTTTCACATCTTGCTTTCAAATAACTTTATCCTATTCAATACAGACAAATATACTCATACGCTCATGAGCACTCTGAATTTAACACATTCCCGTGTCTCTTCATGTATTTGTATGTATTTAATCACTGTACATTCTGTCTTAGCTAATACTTAGTGTATAAAATAGTGTATAAAATGGACATTTTCTTCTTTTTGCATTATGCGTTTACTTGATATTTCCCTGTAAGGCACTTTGTAAGTCTTCTGTAAAAAGGCCCCCATATATATACTGTAATAGAATAGAAAAACATACATTATCTTAACTAAAACATTTCAGTGTAAAGGGTGGAAATTCACACAAACAGTTATAAATGTGACAAATTGACTTAATTTTCATCCACCAAATGAAAGGTCTTGTGTGTATAAAGAACACGTTCTGATGAAGTGCACTCCAGTTAAATGTCACTGAAATTCAAATTCAAGTGGAGCAGAGACGATCATCCATGTCAGAGTTGCTGGACGGGATCACATTAAATTCATTTACAAAAACAAGAGAATTTAGGAGTAAATACCTGAAGATCTACAGTAATGTCTCAACACATACAGCGACTATAGAATTACAGAGGACATCATGGATATAAAGCATTTTCTTAAGTGAATTTTAACACCACTGTTCTTTTATTTTTAATATTTTTCACAAGAGCTTTGCCCGGTAACGTGCAGCGAATGAAAGCCGGGCGTAGACTGAACACAAACTGGACAAACAGGACCAACATCCAACCTACACACACGCCCATTTACCAATGGGTGTGTGCACGTGTGTGTGAGTGAGCAGTTACCTACACACACACACACACACACACACACACACACACACACACACACACACACACACACACACACACACACACACACACACACACACACACACACACACACACACACAGTGTACTGCAATGTACAGAAAGGTGACACTTTTTAATTCAGGTGTGTTTTTTTTTTGTTTTTGTTTTTTTAAAGCGACAGCCACTAGGTGGCAGTGTTGTAAAGTCAGTGCACATCTTTAGTTGCAGTTTCACTAAGGCTCAGTTTACGCAGCAATATTCCAGGTGAAAATGCAGAAGCAGCATCTCCGCAGAAGAATTAGTGTAGTTTCTCCCTGTTTACATGACGACAGAGTCAGAGTGCTGTCGTGATAAACCGAGCCCCAAAACACAACCAAGGTTTTGCGTTTTCACTTGGAAACATCGTCATGTAATCAGGGCCTAAACGTGAATTTTGTTAGGGACATTTATAATCCAGTGGTTTCCAACCTGGAGTCTGGAATCCTTTGTTGGGTCACCACAGATCATGACGGGGGATCAGAGGCTTTATCGTTTTCAAAATCAGATTTGCAAAAGGAAAAGTCATGTTGTTGGGAGTGAGCGAGTACCGTAGTCCTTTGGAGCAGACGGTGATGATGAAGTTAGCGTCGTCCAGCTGCCTGCTGAGCCACGACATCTGACCCTCTTTGCACATCTCCAGGTGTTCCCACAGGTCGAGCACCACCTGGCCACGCACAAACATTTCGATTTTAATTCCAGGAATGACGCTCGCCCTGCGCCCAGCTCTGGTTTCCACCGTCTCACCTCACAGTTGCAGAAGTCCTGCAGGAAGTAGGCGAAGCTCTGGATGACGCTGGTGTGTTTGGGACAGTCTCTGTTGGAGTAGCAGATGAAGACTTTGGGGCGGGGCCACGGACGGTCGGCGTTGAGAGCTGCGCTTTGATTGGACGATTCGCTGCTCTCCTCATCCAGCTGACTGTAGATGTTCTCTGAATGGAACAAATATTCATGACGTAAGATTACGATATTGTAAAAGTTAAGTCACGTCGTGCGTTGCGGAGGGGTTCATTCTCAGAGCGCCATGAATGTCCACATGTGGTGTTTGCATCTGTTTGAAGTAATGAAGTTTTACACGAAGCAGCTGATTTACAGACAGAAAATAAAACCACGGCAACATTTACAAAAGAACACAGTGATTATCCAGCCACATGAAGATTAATGTGGATGCTGGTTTTTCTCACCTTGCTGCTTCTTGCGACACATCACGGTGAAGAGCGTGGCGAAGGCCGACATGATGACCAGCGGTACTGTGATGGCCATGGCACGGATAGGCCCCGCCCACTGGGAGTGCACTGGGGGGATGAAATAAACACACTCAGATTGAGACGACTGCATGACGGGTGTGTGTGTGTGTGTGTGTGTGTGTGTGTGTGTGTGTGTGTGTGTGTCTGACCTTGGCTGACGTGGTACTGAGTTTGCCTCCTGGTCATGTTGCTGTCGTCTCTCAGCTGATTCAGCAAAAAAAAAAAAAAAAAAAGGTAAATTCCACGTCGATGATATTTTAATTAAAGAAGTTAATGTCTCTGAATCATTATTGGTGTTTCATTTGTTGTTCATCAAGAAAACTAAACCTTTTAATTCTTGCTGTAAACTTCTGACCATGAGACTTTTAACTTCATGACTCTGGAGAACAGAGGAGCTTGTGAGCGTGGTGCGTTCAAGTACCTCTATAGTGTAGGTTCCCGGAGTGACGTCCTGGAGGACGCATGTTATTCTGAGCTGGTTCAAGTCCTAATAAGAGAAAAAAAAAAAAACGTTTATGAAAAAGTCATGGAAAGTCGTGTTTGTCCTAACTGCTGTTTGTTCTTCAGAGTCTCACAGGTTTGCAGCGCTGCAGCCTGAACGGTCCGTCCTGCCGCAGTTTGTAGTACAGGTAGTAGAAGAGGAAGCCGAAGGAGGCCGGCGCCTGGTCGAAGGTCACGTGGAGGTTTGACCCCAGCTGAGACACGTTCAGGGTCTTTGGTTTCCAGACTGCACAGTGAGAGACACAATCAAACGCTGAAGCGCTTCAAATACGCCACGAAAAAAACGTCATCAGAACAAAACCGACTGAAGGTTATAGAACCTCATAGATCGTTCAAACGGAGCCTGAAACTGGAGGGAACTTACATGGCTTACACACCAGGTTGTCAGATCCCAGCAGAACTTCACACGCTGTCCCAAAAAAAACAACACACACACACACAGTCATCAAATTCATTCATTGAGGAGTCATACAAAGCAGCACTTTCTCAATTATAGTTATAAAACATCCTTTTACTATTTTATTGAATTCATGGGAGTTATTATGCTATTGATCTTTATTACATTATTGATTGCTAATAATTTGCCAGTAATGTAATAAAATCGTAAAAAGAAGTTTTATATCCATGATTGAGAGAGAAATGCTGCTTCTGAACATATTTTTGATATTTTGATTTTCCAATAAATGCAGCTGTATTTGTGTTTTATTTACAATATTGGCTGCAGTCGTTGCATTTTGATTGGTTTATTGTAATGGTGTTTCAATTGTCAAATAACTTATTAATCTATCGGCAAACGTTATCACAACAACGGGTGAAATGTCTTATTACATTACTGCCTGTGGCGTGGCTCTATCTGTAACATTAGAGGAGGGTTACACTCACAGTTGGTCCGGAGGAAAGACGGAGGGAAGAAACTCTCGTTCATCAGAGACGGGAAAGGAACCACTCGGACCATGTAGTCGGTGTCAAAGGTCAAACCGCTGAACGGCTGACTGCTCAGCTTCTGTGTGAGGAAAACATAGGAGGGGGAAAAAAAAAAAAAAAAGTCTGATTGAAGCAGAAATACACGAGCGTGGTTTAATTGAGAGGAAATGAAGTGAGCAATGCTGCGTGCCAACAGCCCGAGGCCAGAAAAACAGAAAATATTTGTGTTAATAAAACACAGAGTGGACATTTGTGTTACTCATCAGGAAACTGTTCATTAGTTTAATCACGGCCACGTAAACGTGCCAAGATTGAGACTGAAAAATGGGTTTTCATGTGTTGTGATGATTCAACTCAAAATCGCACATAATGAGACGATCAAGTACATAAAAGCCTGATAAACTGACTCACGAGCGATTCGGTCATTAATCGTTTTCCACGTTCTTAAATATTTTACATATTATTCTGCTGCTGCTCCTTTAACCTGATTTCAATTCAATACTGAATTGGATATTTAGCATTTAAAACGAGAGATTCCCAACCGGGGGGATCCGGGATGATCGTGAAGTCTTCTTCATTTTTAGAGGTACAACATTTTTTTTATGTCTTAAAAATAGATGAGTCAGCATTTAATTGACTTACGACAGAGGACCACGGGGGGAAAGGGGTGCGAGGGTTTCAGTGTGTGGGAGGGTAACTGCCCTCGCTCACACTGCACAGACTTTGTCTCACACCAAGACGGAATTTCTGCTTGGATCCCGGATGTTTTTCACATGACAACATATTATTGTTAACGGCTTCTTGGATCTGCAAACAATTAAAGCAAAAAAAAAAAAAAAAACAATTCTGCTTCCTGTTGGACACTTTTAATTTGGAATATCACTTTAATTTAACACCACCGGTCCAACATAGTCAAGACACTGAACCACTGGAATTATTAGAATTATGCACATTTCCCTTTAAAGAGTGTGTTTGCTTATTATATAAGTTTTAAATACTGCTAAGAGTCTGCTCATTTCAGATTATTATTGTTTTCCTTTTTAATTTTCTTGGCGTGCTCTTGCAGGATGAATAAAAAAAAAAGTCTGCAACTGTAAAGCTTTTTAGATTTATAATGGCACTAAAGCTTATTTTTGATTCTAATTAATCTTGTGACAATACAATAAAGGGCACACCCCCCACCTACATTTTTCCAAAGCTCAAAGGCGCCCCCTAGAGGAGGCCTGCCTAACACTTTGAAAACCCACTGCTGTACATCCTGAACACCTGAAGGGTGTCATGATTCTCTCCCTCTCATGGTTTGTGTGATTTTTCCACCTGTGCATGTTGAAAGAAGACTCGCATGTACGTCCGACCAGGTTATGGTTGGTTAATAAAAGCGAGCGATTAACATTAAAAAAAAAAAAAAAGCTGAGCTCTAAATCGGGAGACAATAAACTTTGTTGGTTTAGTAGAAGTGACTTCAGTGTCTGTATACTCAGCCCGTTTGACACTGAGTGGTAATTATTTTAAGCCTTCGGGGCTTCAGATGTTTGGGGGATAACACGATGAATACACACAGATGTTCACTGAAAGGGTGAAGTGTTTGTCTTGTGTGTCGTCTCTGGACGAGTTCCTCCTGCAGGGCGGCGGACTTCAATCTGAAACGGATTCTCCTCTGGGTCCTACCGTGGTCCTGTAGGAGAAGTTGAGCTGCCGAGGGTCTTTCAGGATGAGGTGCTGACACTGTTTCCCCTCCGGATTCTTGTCCTCCAGATAAACTCTGAAGCCTCGGATGTGTTCGATTCCTGCAGAGATAAAACAGGAGGTTCAGACCCCCAAGGTCCATGTACTTCTCCTTCTCAACGACTTCAGAGAGTTACGTTCCGCCTGTTTACACGACGACGGAGTCAAAGTGTTTCCAAAAAGTTCCACCCTGGGAGCCGCTCTCAAGAAAGTGGCGTTTTTTTCCGTGGCTCCGAACACCGCCGTCTTGGAAACGGACACTCAAAACGTATAAAAGGTTTTGTGTTTTCACTTGAAAACGCTGTCGTGTAAAATCATGAAATCGTTCGTGGTCCAGGGACATCGATATCCACACTCAATTAAAGTATGAGGCTGAGATGAATTTCCCTCAAACATTTAATCCAGAAAAAGAATAATTCAATAACGGTGGTAAACTATTTATGATGACGTGCAAAATAATAAAAGCACAATAAAACACATCTTTCAGGTTCAAGTGTTTCGTTGAAGTGTTTCTCACTCACACACTCCAATGGGAAACCAACTTAAAAACCAAAAAACATATATGTGTTAGATGATTTTTTTTTCACTTTTTAATTGAAATATGTCTCTGTACAAATTGTTTTAGTAAATTCTAAACTCAATGACAAAATTATTTTATTCTCACGGCCCACCTGCAGTACCTTCATGGCCCACCAGTGGGCGGCCGACCACACTTTGGGAGTCAGACCTTCGCTCTTCCTTGTTCCCTCTTTCCCCCCTCCCCTCATTTCCTTCTCTCCTTCCCTCTCCTCCCTTCCTTGTTTCCTCGTACGCCCCCTCCTCCTCCTCCTCCTCTTTGAAGACACATCTGTCATGTAATTGCACCTTTTCATCCACCGGACATGTTTCTCCTATTAGCAGAGGGAGAGAACGGCGGTCCGACAGGTTTTTCTGCCTTCTGGCACTTTTCCCTCTCTTCCTCTCACAGATGAGGATGTTTTGCATATAAGCAGCAGCAGCAGCAGCAGGGTGACATGAGCCGAGTGCTCACACTTTCTGCCGCTTGGTCTTTACACGTCTCAAACTTTTTCTCAGCAAAAACATAAACAGCCTCCATCAAACTTAATGAAGAGACATGCAAAGGGCCTGTCTCCTTCTATTACAGGTCTTTATACATGTTGTTGTTGAGAAGCTTCTGAAACTGTTCCGTGTAACTTTTTTATTCGAATTAAAAAAACAACCACATTGTTTCTGTACGCCACCCTCTGAATCATTTATAAAGCCTCCATATCCGAGAACCTAAGATCCTGTTTACACGACAACGTTTCGGGTGAAAACGCAGTGTTTATACACACAAAGATATTGCGTTTACAGGACAACGTTGTGAAGAAGATGTCCATTTACAAGCCAATAGATGAAAACCTAAAAATTATGTAATTTTCATGCAGCACCACTAGTGAGCGCTGTTGTTTATTTTTGTAATGTAACCTCACCATGCCTGCAGAGAACAATAATAATTGTAGTACAGGGACAACCGTATGGACAGATGACTAAGTTGGATTGTTGTGACATGTGACTCAACTATAATTACATGTTGCTATAGTTATTCACGTATGTGCACAAGGACTCTCTACTACGGCTGTAGTACACATGCGCAGTGGCAGACTAACAGGTTTATACACAAGTAGTTGGACGCGTCTGCATTATTTACATGAAATATGAACCATAATGAAGATTGTTAGGTGACAAAACGTAGTGAATTGAACCGATGTGACAGAGAACGACTCAGAAACATGAAATCAGGATTTAAAGAAGCGGGTGAACCTCGGCAGGGGCATTTTCAGATATTAAAGTTATCAGGTGTGATTGTCCAACTTGGAAACTACTTTGTTTTTAGTTTCTTTATTTACTCAAATCTGTTCATGTGTGAGCTTGAAAATTTGTCTCTTTCTATTTTTTCCTGTGAGAGAGCGAGAGAGAGAGAGAGAGAGCGAAACAGACAGGGGTTCACCTTACACCGAGCCAACATTCACATTCCTTCACGGTCAAATCTGGGTATTGTTGTGTGAGATGTGATCCTCTCTCTCTCTCTCTCTCTCTCTCTCTCTCTCTCTCTCTCTCTCTCTCTCTCTCTGGTCCTGATCAAAGGGACTCGCTCACACAGAACTCGGTTAATCTTACAGATTCGGGCACTTTGAAGGCTTCACGCCCTCGTCCTTCCTCCAGAAACTTTCCCCTCTGACCCCGCCCTCCCTCAGTCTGTGCACTGGACAACTGTGTAAACAGCCTGACGGTAAACAAACAGGTGAGAGGACGAGTAAACAGACAGGTGAGAGGACAGGGAAACAGTGTCACACAGAGGCAAATATGTGAGAAACCAGGTGGGTTGACAAGCATCCAGGTAAACGTGTTGTTTAGCAGGCAGGTAAAAGGATCAACAAACAGGTAAACAGGTAAAAAGGTAAACAGACGGTCGGTACCTAGTGGACTTGCGGACCAGTGGACGACCACGGCAGCCTGGTCCTCGCAGGCCAGATGACTGAAGGAAACGTTGGTGACTTCATGGATCACGTGTTTGCCCAGAGGGTAGTTTAATGAACAATCTACAGAGACACAAACACACGGCTGAAAAACACTGATTCTACATCTTTTGCGGAAAATGTTCGGACAATGATTCGAATGTAAAGGTTACAAGAGATGAATTCTTACGAAACTATATTTTCTATTCACAATACAACATGAATAACATGCCTTGAATTTAACACAAAAAATTCAAGATGATCAGCTCTGATAATCTGTTGATTTGACCAAGTGACCAATCAGTGGTGAAGAGCATCAGTTAGTGGGAGGAAGATGCTCTTTAACCTGGATGTTAGCTCATCTTAAAGAAATACATTTATGAACTAATGACAACAGAAGAAGCATCAACAAAACAGCTCAGATAAACTATCAACATACAAACAGAATGAGCTGCTATGTAAGCGTGCTAATGCTAATCACAGCTACTGTGGATACAGACTAAAGCTAATGCTAATCACAGCTACTGTGGATACAGACTAATGCTAATGCTAATCACAGCTACTGTGGATACAGACTAATGCTAATCACAGCAGCCTTTTGTTCAGACTTTATCTGATGAGAGACCAAAAGACTCTCATATTATAACCTCTTCAAGTCCATTTGGCAATAATATCTTTGTTTTATGTAGTGAAGGATGAAGATCGAGAGCCAGATGATGATGATGATGAGGAGGAGGAGGAGGAGGAGGAGGAGGAGGAGGAGGAGGAGGAGGAGGAGGAGGAGGAGGAGGAAGAGGAGGAGGAGGAGGAGCAGTCAACCATAAACCGAGAGGGCTCGGAGGAAAAAAAGCAGAGTTAGGAAGCAGAAATAAAAGAGGGTGTGAGCTCAGACACGACTGACTGCTCCTCTTTCCTCCTGCCAACTACCCATTGATGAGGGTGAGGAAGAGGAGGAGGAGGAGGAGGACGGTGGGAACCAGGAGCTTATGGAGGATGAAGAACACAGGAGTGGACACGAGTCAGTGCTCCTCTTCCTCCAGCCTGGTCGTCCAGCTCAAAAGCGGGGGTCATGTTCAGGGCTAAAAGAGAAGGTCACGGCTGGTTGCCCTGCTTCCTCCTCCTCCTCCTCCTCCTCATCCTCCAAAGCATGTAAAAGGAAGATTGTGGCGCTTCTTCCTCCTGTCCTAATCTTTATAAGTTTCTTTCAATGACAAAGCAGCGGAGAGATGAAGATGACAGATGAAAGGTCAAAGTTCACTCAGTCGTTACCTCCTCTTCCTCCTTCCAGTTTTAGAAGCAAAGGAAGAGAAGGAGGTCAAGATGTATCGGGGCAGTCATACCTAACTGCCCCTCTTCATCACCTATCATAGGGATCCTCATCATCATCAGTATTCAAAGTGTGACGTGTCAGATTTCAAAAATCTTCTTCATGGAAATTCTGTGCTGTTATGTCACGACTCAGGAGTCGAGTTAATCTAATATTTCCCACCAGTAGCGTTACTGTTTTAACCATTTATGGTGTATTCATTAAAAACCCCAGAGAGTTTTATTCTAAGGGTATTTCAATACATCAATGCATCTTTCAAACATCCATAAACCACAGTGAGAAGCTTTTAACCGACCAAAGTCTCTCATATGTCACCATTTCTAGCATAAAAAGCCACTAAATAGATCCAAGTCTTCTGTAAAATACTTTCTAGTTGTACTATTTGCAATCAAATATGCAGCAGATAATAAAAAGAGCATTTTTAATCATGTATCATGAGTCTCAATGATTTACATTTAATAGTTTATTAGTCAGCCAGACGTGAGCACCATGAGTACTATCAATCAAAAGGATAAAAGGAAACATGATATGTCAGTATAGTTTTTTTTTTAAAGATGTGGTTTCTGCGACGACGGAGTCAAATAATTTTTTTTTTTTTTTAAATTTCCACCTTGGGAGTAATTTTCAAAAGGTTGAGTTTTTAGTGGCTCCGAGCACCAGAAACACCCAAAATGCAACGAAAGCTTTGCATTTTCATTTGAAAACGTTGTGTAAACGAAAGTTAAAGGATGGCCACACTAATTCCCAAACTATCAGCTATCGTTAAACTATTTTGATGATTTTTCTGATGGTGTGGGTTCATTTAACTGCAAATGTCCTCTAAAATAACCCATAAATACTATTTCTCTAATATTATCCTTCATCAATCTAGTCCTAAAGCCACATCTTGACCCTTGGATGTACGTTAATATACAATTTGTGGGGCTTTCATAAACCTACAGAGTAAATTTAATACAAAAAAAATATATATATATTTTTCATTGACCTGCATTAATGCTATGGAGGATGTCGTACACACACACACACACACACACACACACACACACACACACACACACACACACACACACACACACACACACACACACACACACACACACACACACACACACACACACTGATTGTCAGGCTGAAACACCTCAGTGCTTCACTTTGGTTTGAAGTTCGCTGGTTTTTATTTCTGCTCTGAGGAAGAGGATCTTCATCCTTGCGTTAATCACATGACCTCTTGACCTTTGATCTCTGCATTGACCCTTCATGGAATCAAGCTTTAAAAAAAAACAAAAAACTAAACTATTCTTTTGGCTATTCTGCGTTTGTTGAGACCAGATGAAATACACTTTGTTTGTAGCAGAAAACAGTTAAAATTATTCAATGTTAGTTTACTTAGTTGTAATGAGCCTCTATGACCACCAGGTGACAGACCAAAAGTGTCAAAAAAACCCTCAATAAAACTTAAAGAATAATTTGTATAATAATAGCTCCAAATATACACCAGTGTGGTTTCTGATCAGCACCGGCACAAAGCAATTTAAAAGAAACGGCCATTTCATCTGGATTCTATGATTATGGTGATGATATGTGTATTGTGCTCAGTACGTTTTAGATATATTACATAAGTAAAAGCTAATCTTTCATTAGACTAATTCGATATAGTGAAGATAAACTAATTATACTTTAGTTGTTTAAATGACAGTAAATGTATCCAACAGATATAGATATATGTTTTTTTTCATACAACATCAGAACGATTCGATTCAGTTTCATAAATCTACATGTTTTTATTTGTTTTCTGCAAGACGTTGTGGTTAAAATAGTAAATGTGGTGACGGATACAGGGATTACCTGAAATCTATAACACACACACACACACACACACACACACACACACACACACACACACACACACACACACACACACACACACACACACACACACACAAAGCAGAATCTGAAAGCGGCTCCTCGCTCATGGTCACGGACAAAAGCAGGAGGCAGGGATCGGCTACGGCTCAGGAACTTGACTTTTAGAGAAATGAGAACAAAAGGAGAGGAGGAGGAGGAGGAGGAGGAGGAGGAGGAGAGGTGGGGGTGCAGATGCAGAAGAGCGGGGCTTCATCATGCATAACACAACAAGAAATTATGAAGTATTTTCAGGCATTAGTTTTTACCCTGGTGACATGAACATGTGGTTTTTATTATAAAACTTTGGTATAGTTTTAACTCCTGATGGAATCTCTGCAACATGAAGGTTTTTACTCTTTGACTAAATACAGTGGAAACTTTTACCTCTGAGTTAAAAGTGTAGAAAAACTTGACGGGCTACATACAACGTGGCACCGAGCTGCTTTCAGCTGTGATTTTAATCATGAGGAAACAAGCTGGGTGATTTGAATGTACACGGCTTTTCTAGAGATATCTGAAGCAGAAAACACCCGTTACTTATGCAACCTGGCTCCTGTGCTGTGTCATTACTTGAGAGCTGTAGTGACATTCAATTGAGGTGTTAAGATTATGACATATCAAGCACAATCATTCAGGAACGTCAGGTTATCTTATTACAAAAGGAAAATAGTCGATGTATCCACCACTTCTGCAGGATTATTGTTAAACCAAGAGATTAAGACAACGATTTAAAAATGATGTCCAATGACACAGCAACAGCAGAAACACTGAAAACGATGGCCACTTTTTCATCATGACCCAGCTTTCATCACAGCTCGTGTTGTTGATTTTGCACGTTTCTTGTTTCTGCTGTTTAGATTTTTGAGCAAACAGTTGAAGAAAAACAAAAGGAAAAAGTTCAGATCAGTCCCCTCATGATTTGCATGATCAACGAGCTGCTTTCCAGGGTTCACTGTCACCACTTGGAAAAGCGCCACCGTCTGGGGCCCCACAACTGGAAATTCAAGCTGCACCACGATCCTGTGCATCCTGTTTGCTCATCTCCCAGAGAGCCGAGCCGGAGCCGGACCGATGTTGAAAAATAATCATCATCAAGAACAAGGAGAAACACCTCGTGCAGATCACGCAATGAGCAAAGCAGAGGATGAGAAATGTCCCGTGATGGCCATAAATCTCCTCTGTGTGTTTGTGTTTCTGCTCTTTGCCTGCGCTAACAATCAGCCCACGGGTTTTCTTAAAAGAGGAACTCACTGTCAGTCCTGAAGTTGACGGCCAGCCTGCGACCTCCGTCTGCACCGGACTGCACCTACAAGACAAGAAGACAGAATTCAAACTACAGACGGGCTGTTTGCATCTGTTTTTCTCCAGGTGGGATTAAAACCTCCAGCTGCACAGAGAAAGCTCTCAGGGGTAAAAGAAAAGAGAAAAGAAATGTCTAGGCATATTTATTTGTTGGTTTGTATGTATGTATGTATGAATTTTACCAACTTTTCGCAAAAAACTACTCACCCGAATCACATGAAATTTTCAGGGGTGATTTTTCATCATCCAAGAATCAATCGATTAGATTTTGGGACGTAAACGACTAACCATTTCCAAATAAATCGCAAAAAACTGCGAAGAAAGGTACCACACAAAGCAGATGAGCCTCTGTTGCCACGGAGACGCTCCCTGCTCAGTGTTTCACTCAGTGATGTAGCTCCCTGACGGGCTAGTTAGCATCAATATGAGCTAATGGCTATCATGCTTGTGATGCTAACTCGGTTCCGCAAACAAATGTGGCGTTGGCGAAAGTCCGTGCTCTACCGAGTGTAGCTCTAGTTTTATGTCTGCAGACATGATCCGTTCAATTATCTTAAGGATTTTATTAAAAACTTTTTTTACAAACTTGCCAGTTTCCTGGTCAAAAGCATCCAAAGTTAGGCTGCTCTAAACTGAACCTCTCCTCACATTGACAAATCCCACACAAATATGCCCATTTTCCACAAAGCAGGGAATGTATTTCATTTACGTCCATGAGATATTAAGTCAATAAAAAAGATGATGAAGGTTCCAGTGGCTCACTTTAGATGGACGTCTCTTTATCAAATGGCAAAAGATTACGTATTCACTATCAGTGACATTTTCATGCATGGATGGATGTATCGCTAAAGGAATAACAGCTTTATCAAGAAAGTGGGAGTTTATATGCTGCTGTTGACATGTTTTCAAGGGAAAATCCCAAAACGTCGGTTGCTTTTTAAGTGTCCGCTCACATGACAACGATGGTCGGAGTCACTTCAAACGCAACTTTTTGAGAACAGCTGTCAAAGATGGAACTCTTTGAAAACGCTCAGGCTCAGAAATGCTGTTGCAGCGCATGCGCGAGATGCGTTTTTCCCTCGAGACGTCGTGTAAACGGGTCCTACAGTTCTGCTGCTCCTCCTTTGGATGTTGGGCGTCCCTGCACTTGAGTCCAGACGGTGCATCATCTCAGTCACACTGGCAGGACCTGGATACGTTTCCAGGCTGCACCCACCAGGCTCCGGTCACCACAAAGGGCGGCGGATAGAGTAACACCCCGATGGGCTGTGAGATAAGACAAGGTGTGAACACAGGCTCCCCTGTGAGCTCCAGTTTCCCACAATCCCTTTCTCTCCCCGCCGACACAAAGGCGCGTATTCTCATGAGGAGCGTTTGATTCTCCGCTGCCTCAGTGGGGCGGCTTTTACAGCTTTGACCCGGTTTTCATGTTGCCCTGCACACACACACACACACACACACACACACACACACACACACACACACACACACACACACACACACACACACACACACACTCCATTCTAGGCTTGTTACAGAGGTGTCAGACCATAGTCTCTCTCTCACACACAGATGCACGCACGAATGCACGCACGCGCACACACACCTGAAACCAATCAGACTGACACCCAGCTGTGTGTTACTGAAGGTGTGCTTTGCTTATTAGCAGCCACTGTACCCCCCCCCCCCTCCACCGCCCCGCCCAAAACTACACACACACACACACACACACACACGTCTTTAATTACACAATTGTGAAGTCCCTCATTGGTGGACTACATTCCACTGAGCTCAACCTGAAAACCATCAAACAGGCCTTTGAAGACAAAAAAGACCCCATCGCCCCACCCCTACCCCCAATTACACACACACACACACACACACACACACACACACACACACACACACACACACACACACACACACACACACACACACACACACACACACACACACACACACACACACACAGAGTCTGACGTTATCATGTTCTCACTAATTCTACGTTGCACCCTCAGCTTGCCGCCTCTGCTGACCTTTGACCTGCAGGACTTTACGTGCTGCTCTGCGCTCAGACGTCCTGCTGACCGCATGAATTGGTTGGCTAATTAAAATCAAGTGAAGTTTTTCCACTGACAGGACAAAGAAAGTAAACTTCCTGTTTTTTTTTCTCCCTCGTTTGCAATAACCTCCATCAGCAAAAAAAAAAAAAAAAGGGTTAGTTCAATTACGACATGGCAAAGAAAATGCTCAAATACACACACACACACACACACACACACACACACACACACACACACACACACACACACACACACACACACACACACACACACACACACACACACCAGCACTGATTGAGAGAATACAGAGATAAATAACTATACTAATGGTGCTTTAAAGAGGACTGATGTGTTGGGTCATTAGAAGTAAATTTCGGTGTAAAAACCTATTTATTTTTTCCTGCATAGTGACTGTTTCTGCTGGTTATGAAGTTGAGATTAATCGCATCTTTCCAGTCTACACAGGTTCCAAACAGACTCCCTTCCTGGTTTCTTCAGGGTTGATATCCTGCTCCTGTCCCTCGGATAACGCAGGCTTTCATCAGTTGGCGTTCAGCACAATCTTCAACTGGAAAAGCACAACGCAATGCATCATGGGAGACAGAGGTAGCTGGACTGGCCTCCTGATGCTTGCGGCTGAAAATCTCCTCTAATGTTGAAAAGGAATCAAATTAAGCAATAAAATACAGTAGAATTCCTCTGTTCCTGGTTCCTTTTATGTTTAAAGCAACACCTAAACCCTTATAAAAAGTTGAGCATTTCCATTGCAGCAGCTGACACACTGACAACGATGTAGTTAGAAAGCCGGGCCACGGGAGGGCGCTGTTGCTTGTTTTTGTAATGAAACCACACAGACGTGTGTGCAGTGAACAATACGCTGCAAACGTAAACAAAATCGAGAGAACATGACATTCGTATGGACTGGTGACGAATCGGATGTATCAGGGGAGAGTCTCAACGATTAAATCACTGATATGGACGATAAAACTATAATACAGACCGTGAGTCAAACCACTATGGGGGCCGCCATGTTTGTTTACTGGCGCATGAGCAGAAGGAACTATTTACCTCTGGGGGAGATGCACATGCACAGTGACAGCACTCCATACACTCCGGCAGGCTCTGTGGAACCATGCCTGTGAAAGAACAGTTCCATACTAGAAAAGTGACCCCCGGGTCAGAATTCCATATGACACCCGTATAAAAAAATCAGGGATGCAGTGGATCCGAACACCGGTGTTGTGGGAACGGACCCCCCCAAAAGTGAAGAAAGTTGTACACTTGTGGTGTTAACGGGGCCTGAGTGGCATCATCGTGTCCGGTTGCACGAAACCAGTCAGAAAAAATGAAAAGGATTCAGACTTATGCAGACTTTGCTGAAGTGACACACAAAAACCACTTTGCTTGCTTCCTGCTTCCAGGTGTTTCTCACTAGTGAAAATCAACCCACCACCCCCCCCCCAGCCCCCCTCACCCCTATACGCATACACGCCCCAAGGTCTCAACAGGCTGAGTCACTTCGGTAAACAATCGGGAATAAGAAAATATAAAAAGTGAAAAAGTGTGACGAGTAGAATCCTGCTTTAAGATGTTTGAGGGTTTTTTTTCAAACTCTAGAAATCTAAAAACACACACGCACACACACACACACACACACACGCACACACACACACACACTCACGCAAATAATCAGTTCCTGTAGTAATCAGACAGCTAATTAGCTGAAACAGCAACTAATCACAGCGCAGAGGAGGAGGAGGAGGAGGAGGAGGAAGAGAGGAGGACACAGGAGGGACACAGGAGGGGGGGTGGAAAGAAGAGAAGGAGGGATCTGATTAAACAGGAACTGCTTCAATTACAGCGTTCAGGGTTCACGTAGCAGACTTCTCCTGGGCCTGGTCCTGTTTGGGCCCATCAGAACAGTTCCAGATGTGGAGGACAAACTCCCAGCTGACCTTTAATCAGCTACAGTTCTACTCAGAGGAGGAGCGCTTGAGGAAACAACTACAAGAATCCCTCAACAAAGAACACATGAAAAGGTTAAAATTGTTTTTAAGGTTGCTAACATTTTTTAACTATACGTCTTTCAAAAGTTTTCCTAAACGTGACTGAAAATTCAAACTATTTGCCAAACCTTTACCGTGTTTTGAGTTCTGATTTGCAGACACAGAAGATGCTCTATAATCTGGATGTTACATCGGTTAGATGGAGGAAGATGATCTGATGATTCAAACAATTTTGGGTCTCTTTTTTAAAAAAGTTTGACTCTAGAATAAAGCTGGGGTTTGTTTTAAAGAGACAGAGCCTGATTAAAAGAGAGGAGGTTTGTTTCTGAATGCTCTGGGACGGAGCAGACAAACAGTCTGCTTGGTTCAACGAGCTATCGTTGAATCTTAATCAAATTGATAAAAGTACGAGCGTGGCTCTTTAAAAAGTCGGAGACAAGTTTAAAGACTCTGAATCTGTTTTCAAAAGTCCAGATCTGATCTACAAACCTGTTAAATAAGGCAAAGTTAAGGCTCCACTTAGACGTTTCAAGTTAAAACACATTGTTTTTGTGTTTTCATTTGGGAAAAGGTTTTGAAAATTATGTCCACTTACACGGAAATGGATGAAATGCAGAAAAAGATGTAGTTTTCATGTTGGGCCACTAGTGGGTGCTGTTGTAAATTTTTGTAACACACTATAAACATGAACAATGGCGAGTAGATGGACGTTGATATGGACAGACCAAGTAGAATTAGAAGTTTTTTTTCTTTACTTGCAGAACACAGAAGTCAAGTACAGAAAAGTTCATTCAGATGAAGTTCTTAAAGGGAAAAAAAACAAAGTCTCAGGCAGCTTGGTGGAACTTAAAAGGCACAGAAACCTAACTAATTAACCTTTTCCAAACCACAGTAATCACAGTATGTTACTTCCTTTGAGGCATTACACAACTCAGTAAACTTGCAGTAAATGTGTCCGACAAATGTGCCACTTTCTGGCACCTGCCTCACAAAATCAGCCAAACAGCGTTTTCTTTCACTCTTTAAAACACCTCCAAGAATTTGGGTCTGCAGCCACAAAGGACTCTGACACCGGGAGTGTTTTCTGAGAGGCTGATGAGGGTCCTGTTCAGCCAAAAAGCCCCCCGGGCCCAAAGCTCTGTTCCTCTTAACGTCTTCCTGTCTTTTACGCACAGACGCACACCTCTAAACAATCTCAAACGCTACCATATGGGGACAAACAGGAGAGCAACCGGGGGCCAGGGATTCAGCCTGCTCCGGCCCTGCACCGTCTTGTAGTCTGCGCTAAAATTACAGTTTGATCGCCTTTAATACTTGAGTAGATCCACTCCGACTGATCAGGCAGATCATCATCATCATCATCATCATCACAGAGGGGGAAAAACAGTTTTCAGAAGCAGACGGAGGCCTGTAATCAACACTGACGCTGCTTTATCATCCTTTTCTGAAATGACAGCCGGTTATTTTCTATAAATGAAAATTAAACAGGTGTGTTTAACTTTGATGAAACAGATTTTTGTAGTTCTGTCAGCAGGAAAAAAAACAAAAAGACAACCAATATAGACAAAAACTTATTCTATAGATCTGATCTCACCTGTTTTCAAGTGATCATATTAATTGAAAAACTTGTTTTTTTTACCTGCATCATGTCCGTAATCAGACATAATAAATTGTAACGTAACATTCTCTTAATGTTAGCTTTAGCTGTGTGGAGGGGTTTTATTCCATTTATCATGAATATTCTGTCCTTTTTCATTCAGAAGTCGACTTGCTACACATCGTGTTTGTTGCTCGTTGAATGAGAAGTAACTAAATAAATATGGAATCCTTCACAAATCCACCGCAGTGTTGAGGAGAAATCCAGGTGTGTTTCATCCCATTTCTCATAGAGACTGAATGTCTAACACACCTGGTTTTCAACTGAATCAACTGAAAGTTTGCAAAGCTGCGGACTCCAGTCGGGAACTGCTGGGTTACTATTCCACTAAACTCCTGTTTACTTTATAGTACTCTGAACTAAATCCACGCTGTTCACATAAGTCAAAACGAGCTTTTTTTTTTTTTCCCGTCATTCTTAAAAAGTTTTCCGTCCACACAGGAAACATCTGAAAACCACTCAAAATGATGTAAGTACTTACGCCAGGCCGACAGGTGGCGCTGTTACGCAGCCACAGAAATACACCAAAAATGGATAAATAATCTCACGTATCTTATTAAACCAAATAGCATCAGTAGCTTCTGCAGCTCCACCTGGAACTGTTGTTAAGTGACGTCATGGAGAGGGTCACAGGGTTATCAGGCTGAGGGGTGAGGTGATGACATCACCATTTTCAGCAAATATGCATCTTGCCCAACCACACGTCAAAGCCGAAGCGGCGTTTTACAATTTCTCTAGTCTGGAAGCCTGTTTTTTTTTTTTTTTTTTTTTAAACCACTTTCTCACAGGTTGAATTATCAGAAACTGTAATAAACTTGGATTATTGGATGTAGTTTTGTGTGTCGATAAAGTTCTGTTGTATAAAATAGGTGATCAGTTCCCAAAAGGTTTTTTTTTTATTAATCTGTTCATGTGTTTAGAATTGGCAATATTCAGGAGTATCTGTCTGTGCAACTATTAATGAGATGATAAATCTCTATAATAATGAAATGACACTTGTAACGTAAGTCTTCAATGTGCCAGTGGATCGGCTGGAAAACATGAAATAACGTGTGATTTCAGCTCTGCAGCAAATCCACAGAGGAAAGAAATGTGGAAACAAAAGTGAGGTGCAACAATGCAAAGTGTGATAAAAACTCTGTGTGCCCGTGTGTGTTCAAGAGCAGCCAACCAGAGATTTCCCACCGCAGGAACAAAACCTGCAGCTTCCTCCTCCTGCATGACTGCTCCTCAATGACCCCCCACCCATCCTCTTCTTCGTGGCTCCTCCTCCTCACCCAGGAGGAGCTGCTCCTCTCCCGCTGAGACAGTTTGTCCTTTTAAAGGACTTTTTCCCTCTCCCTCGTTACAGAGACGGGAGCAGGACAAACCCTGGTTTCTGTCGAAGAAACAACAGCAGCTTGAAAAAGTCCAGACTGAAGTCATGTGACCTGCATTGGAGACACCTGAGCTGAAGGTGGGCAAAGCCACGAAAATAACTACGACCTGGCGGAGCTTTAAATAACCCTGCATGAATACTGGAAACAGTCTTTGTCACAAATGTGTCCTGCAGCCAGAACAGCACAGTGAGGACAAAAGTCAAACCTGGCAACCGCACAGCAAAAACGAGACTCTTGAGAGGCCAACATGAAGATGAAGTGGCAAAAGGTTTCCCTTCTTTTGACCCAGGAGGCTCAGGCAGCTTGGATAAACTCATGAAAATGTGGTGGATACTTTATCTGTTCTGATTCACTGGTGTTACGTGACAAACAGTTCAGTGTCTCGCCCTCCGTCACTGAAGGTCCCACGCTCCAGTCAGGTTCTGCTTACTGGCACTTTTATTTGGGGTTTGCATGTTTTCACTGTGTGTGTGTGTGTGTGTGTGTGTGTGTGTGTGTGTGTGTGTGTGTGTGCGTGCGTGCGTGCGTGCGTGCGTGCGTGCGTGCGTGCGTGCGTGCGTGCGTGCGTGCGTGTGTCTAAAGCCTCGTTTCCGCAACAATGTTCCAAGCGCATCGTTTTTGCATTTTCATTTCAGAAAAGTTTCACGGTTACACGGCAACGTTTTGAAAACATTGTCCCGTTTCCACAGCAACGGCAGAAACACTGAAAAGAGCAAGTACAATGGCGAGCAGACAGACGTTCGTCTGGACAGACCACCAAGTCGGAGTGCTATTCCAGGTGACTCTCAGCTATAAAACTATAAAAGTCCCAGGGGAATATGGACGAGGAGTAGCAATGGGAATTCATAACATTTTTACAATTGCAAATCAATTTGCCATTTTTATGCTTTTAAGCTTCGGACAACTTGCCTGTGGACACCTGGTATAATTAACTGGGTGTGTAAAATTTGTTTTTATAAAGAAATTTCGCATTTCTGTTGCACTTTCCATATTCATATTTAGAATTCTGTCATTTTGAATTTGCAGAACATGAATTTTTGACCATATCTTGCATATTGTGCATGTTGATATTGCCATAAATAAGTGGTATATTGTGCAGCTCTGCATCTTTCAATCAGAACTTCAGCGGCAGTTTGAGCTCCAGGAGTTTGGCTTCTTGCGCGTCACTTCCTGAGTTTTTCATCTCTTTTCCAGCCATGGGCCACCTTCGACTGACACTGATCACTGCAGTTAATGAACACCAAACAGGAGCTGCAGTTTGGCAGATGCTCTCAGACAGTCGTCAGTATTTTTCCCGTTTTTCTGCTTTTAACATCAACTTTGAGGACAAAATGTTCACTTCCCGCCTGATCCATTTCGCCCGCTAACAGGAGCCGCCATGCAGGGGTGATTCACTTCACCTGGCAGAGGTTGTAATGCTTTGGCTGATGAAATTGGCAGTTTTGGGAGGTAAAGTCAACTCGAGTGTCGTCCTCCTCATTTTGTGGAAACGTCCACCTTTTCATGGGCTGATCACTAAAGCATCCTTCCTTTCTCTTTAACTGCCTCACATGTCTGTTTAGGACATTTCCTGAAGGGAGTGAGCTTCACTTTAAGTTGTTAAACTCTTCCCCCCCCCCCCCCCCCCCCCCCCCCCCTTTCAGAAATCCTTAGAGTACTGCGAGGGGAAAAAAAAAAACTTTTCTGTGAGCCGGTTTATGTTCGAGGTGGAGCTCCAGCATCCATCCTTCACCTTCCGATCGCCAAGAAAACACACACGTGTTTCGCATCGGACGCCCACCCGGCCGTGACACCCTCCGAGGAGCTCTGATGCCAAAAACACACCGAGGACGGCCCCCGGAGGACGACTGGAGACGTGACGTGGAGACCTGATTCAAAACGACGGCAGGCTGAGAGAGAGAGAGAGAGAGGGAAAGAGGGATGAAGGATCCAGGGAGAGGAGGAAGCTGAATGGGCTCGTCCATGGAGACAGATGTGATGGCTTCAGCAGATGTGTTTCAAAACACACACACACACAGTTTTCACGGATCTAAATCATCCATCACTCGCGCCTTCAGGAAACCTGATTTCTGAAAAAACTCCCAGTGAAAAGGAGAATTTCCTTTGTTGGCTTTGGTGATGATGTGAATCCTGCTTTAGATGCAGCGGCGTTCCTTCACAATAAAACTGATCATTTGTCCATGTAGACCCCCCCCCCCCCCCCCCTCCACGCCCCCCTTTGTTTTTCTTTACATAAAAAAAGTGGACACAAACATTATGAAACCACAAGTCTGACGATGGAAATAACTCTTGCGGTGAGAACAACAAACCTCTGCTTTTTATCACTGATCAGGCCTGAAACTAACAATTATTTTTTATTAGAAACTGAACTAAACTTCAGCGTTGGTCTCCGAGCTTTCATAACATGTTGCGCAGTGTTAACTGAAGCTTCCCATGCAGTCTTAAGTGACTAAATTATTAGTTTATCATGAGGACGGATGAACATTATCCTCCGTGATGATTGGCCAAAACAGGTGACCTCTGAGATCTAATTGTTCTTTATCTGACTGGAAGAGCTGAAGTTCTAAACGCCCCGCCCCCTTTTTGAGTTTGAACTCTTGAAACTTTAAGTACTTTTTGTGACATAAATTTTTTTAAACTTTCCCTCTGGGGATTAATAAATTATTTCTATTCTATTCTATTCTATTCTATTCTATTCTATTCTATTCTATTCTAATGACTCGTGAATCGTGAATAAGTGGAACGTGACAAGTTGGTTCTTCCTTTGAAGTGAAATTCCTTCCGAGTTCAGGAATTGTACGTTCAGTTTGGAGATAACTGTAATATTCACATTGTAGCTCGCAGAACTCAGAAGTCCGGCTTGTTCTTGGAGTTGAAGAGACGTCTTAGGAGCCAAACCCCATTTGACCTGGGAATTCCCAGTTGGAACTCTGAAAACTTTGAGTCCTCTGACATGGCTGTGTGCGCGGTGATATGTTTGAAGCGACTATGTTCTTGAGAATAAAATACAACGTGAAGTTTTTATTTACGCTCAGGTAGAGTGAGAAGAAGAGCGGTTTACAAAAGCGGTTTCTGCTACTTGAAACGTCACAAAAGGGAACACTCCAACTTGTTTTTACTTTTATTTTCTTTAGGACATGAATAATTGATGCAGGTCACTTCGTGTAAAAGATCAAATCAACAGTAAACAAATCCATTCCAGCTCAAACCAGGACTTTTTAACATGATGCTGGCAGGTACACACACACACACACACACACACACACACACACACACACACACACACACACACACACACACACACACACACACACACACACACACACACACACACACACACACACACGGCTCTAATAGCCTCACACCTGTAGAATAGCAGGTCCTCACACCCCCATTCAGCAACCTTTGATGTGTGTGTTTCGGAAAGGAGAGGAAGAGGGAGAGATGGGGGAGGTGTGTGTGTGTGTGTGCGCGTGTGTGTGTGTGCGCACGTGTGTGTGTGTGTGTGTGCGTGTGTGTGTGTGTGTTGGTTTCCTCTCTCTGGCTTTGAAGTGTTTTCTACAGGAAGCTTTGCACTGTTTACTCTGCTGAAACATTCCTTCCTACAACCCCACCCCCACCACACACACACACACACACACACACACACACACACACACACACACACACACACACACACACACACACACACACACACACGCACACACGCACACACGCACACACACACACACACACACACACACCACACACACACGCACACACACACACACACACAGCATCAAAGCCAGGTAGGACTCATCTATCAACACAGGAAAATTAAAGTGTGTGTGCACGTCTGCAGCTCTCACACACACACACACACAGAGACAAGAGGAGACACGCAGAAGAAAATCACAAATTCTCACTTTTTTTAAATGTTTCTATTGTTTTTGAACATCGTTTCCCTCTTCAGCGAGCTGGGATCATTGATTCAATCTGAATATGTATTTAATTTTTGGCATAAAGAGGAATAACAACAAGCTACAACTCTGCAAACGGCACAGATCTATATATTATACTTATTGCACACTCTATTGTTATCACCATTTTTTACTTAGTTTCAGTAGCGAATAGTTTTGGACTTGTTTTAACTTATAACAGTTAATCTTAAAGAAACCACACAAAGCTGGAAGTGAGAATATGTGTTGACGTGGTCCATAAAGGATTAAACTTGGATTCTCACTTCAGACCTGACCCAGATTCTTTAAAACAGAAATTGGTTTCTTAAATTGTAGATACAGATGCTTTATAACAAAAGAAGAAAGCTCTCAGAGAGTTCATACTTCCCTCTGGCACCACCAATTCCCCTTAAATACTCCCTGGTACACTTATCAACTTCCTTCAGGATCAATTACACAGAATGTTCTCCAGATCACCCCTCAAAACGTAATACTTTCCTTTGCAGCACATAATCAGCCTCCCACTTTTCATTAAGATTCACTTCCCTTTTCAAGCACAAATCTTTCCTGGATCCAGAAAGTGATCCGGATCTCTCTGGAAATCAAATCACTTCTTCCTTTTATCCTGTTATAACCAATCAAAGAAAACCAACCAAACAAACAGTGATAAAAATATAGAAAAGGATCTATACTTTATTGACTGTGAACACTTCAGATGAACATGGACTTTAACGTGAACCTTTAAACTTAGCACACTCGTCAGAAGACAACAAATATTAAAAAATAAACGGTTTGAAAAGTGAAAAAAGTGACATTTTATAGGTAGAACATTATTAGACTGAGGAGAAAACAGGCTAGACTGACAGACTATAAAAACACCCATGAAGCCAGAGTAAAAGCAAACGCTTAACCCACAAGCTTAATCGAGATTCATCATATCAAAAGTTCTGAGACTCCTGAAACAAACACAAGTCTTCACGTAACCTCTGCCGGTGAGTGTTGGAGCGGCGAGGGAGTGAGGAGCCTGTTTTCCACATCAAATACCTTCTGCAGACACACAAAAGGCAGGAAATCGTCTTAACTACCTGCAATTCAGCTAAAACACAAAGCTGTTGGTTTCTGGCTTTGTTTGGGCTGCAACACACACACACACACACACACGCACACACGCACACACACACACACACACACACACACACACAGCTGGGCATTCACAGACATGTTTGCAGTCGTAAAATGATCGCAGAGACACTGCAGGTTTCTTTAAAGCAGTTTGGTTGACGACTTTCTAATTGAAGCTTAAACTGAGGTGGAAAGACTTCACACATCTATTTCATAAAGTATCTATCCATCTATGGCTAAAAGAAAAGGTCGTGTGAATGACTATTTAAGACATAATCCAAGTATGACGTTCTTCTTTTTTTTTTTTTTAACCACATTTAATTGCACTGGTGATAACAGGAAGTCAGTTTAATTTCCCTTCATTAAATTTGCTAATTATTGATTACGAAAAACTATTTGAATTCAGATTGTGTGTGTGCTCAGTTTAGGCTTATTATTGCAATTTAAGACTTCTTCTGTGTACTGTCTGTATCTGTTTCAGGAGCTTTCTAATGGCAAAACAACAAGTTAGCGTTTTAAAATGTGACTATTTATGGCCTTTTATGTCTACTACCATGAAAACAGAAGTATTTAAAGGTTTCTTTTAGTATCTATAAGTTCTTCTAAGGCATTTTGATTTAAATGGCACTATAGAAAGAAACTACTTTTATTTTTAAAAGTGTCATAGAGATCCAAAAACAATATTCATTTACAGAAATATGAGTATTCCTGGATCAATATACTTTACTAATCTATAAGAACTTTGCCATGTTGCAGCAGCATCACTTCACACTTCAAACTGGATAATAAGACAGTATTCGAGAAATTCGTTACAATGATGTAGGTATTTGAACTTTGTTACATTACCACATAATACTCAATACAGTTACTCAAAATACCACGTTATGACTGTAATGTGAGTACATAAAATTGGTTATTTCTACTCCTGGTCGCAGTACAGGAAACCCAAAGAGAAGAGAAAGTGACGAGTATTTGTAACGCGTTACTTCCCCTCCTATCCCATGATCAGTGAAATGTGTGCCGCATTAAACGAGACATCAAACAATACCAGATAAAGGTCAGAGTTTGTAATTTAATGCTTGCGGATGTTCGTAAAAGTAGATTTAACTTAAATGTGCAGTTTTTTCGGCGGAGTTTGGCTCGTGACGTTACGTAAAGCTGCGTACAGGTAAGAAAGGTGGAGACGTTCAACCTGAGCTCGAGAAACACGCAAAGCTGCAGGAATTAAGCTCGAACTAAAGATGTGCCTTCACATCACGTGTTCATTGAGTGAAACTTTGCATTTAGTGCAGAAGTGATATCAACGAGGTGAACCTTCTTTTGGGGGGGAGAGACTTTGAAACTTGAGCGCAGCAGCAGGTTTAATGAAACTTCGCGTGATTAAAAAAAAAAAGAAAAAGCAATAAAAGTCACTTTGGAGTGTCGGTACCTTGAGGCCACACCGGTCCTGGTTCGTCCTCTTGCCGCTGGACGTCGTAGATCCACCACAGAAATATAAAAGCAGGAATAAAGCGCAGAGAGACGTGAAGAAACTCCGAGGGGCCGCCATTCCTCCTCCAGTCTGAACCGTCTGAGCCCGAGGAGGACGGTCAGGAGGGGAGAGTGTGTGTGTGTGTGTGAGAGAGAGAGAGAGGAGAGAGAGAGAGAGAGAGAGAGAGAGAGAGAGAGAGAGAGAGAGAGAGAGAGAGAGAGAGAGAGAGAGAGAGAGAGAGAGAGAGAGAGAGAGAAAGAAGGTGGATTTATTTCACATCACAGTTGGCAGATTTATTATTCATCTTTCAGGAGAGAAAAGCACTTTCTTACATAATCCGTATGGATAATCTCATGTTGTGTCTGTGTTATTAATATTACTACTATTACTACAACTAATAATACATTTAATTTATAACGCAGTTTACATTCAAACAATCTCAAAGTGCTATTAATGTGTGTATCTTAAACATCACTTTAGATTGTGTATACCACCTTGTATTGTGGACATCGATTATCCTACATTGTATATTTCTGGGGGGATATTAAGGTTCTATGTTGGGCATTTATGTAGAACCTCTTAGAGAGACAGACAGGGGATGCTCTGGGTTTCTGATGTCTCGAGGTTGAGCTCTTCTCTACACAAACTCAGCGAAACAAGAGTCCAAGTCCTGAAGTTCGGCTCAAACTCTTCTGTGTGCAGCCTTTACTACCTGGGTCAGGTCATTCATGTCCTCTGGATAGACCTCACCACCTGGACAGGTCCTTCATGTCCACTTTACAGCCTTCACCACCTGGGACAGGTCAAAGCCCTGTTGAGGTTATGATTATGTGTCAGACAGCCAGAGTCTGAGTAATGTATTAATACAAACTTTTCATTTGTTGCATGTTTTCCAAGCTGGGCACAGAAACTCCTGTTTAGACAATAATGTTCTAAACCAGCTCATTTCAAGGTATTTCTTGTTTGTCTCAGTAAGGAAAAGATGTCCTGGATGAGCTGTCGCCACAGCTGTGATTCTGTTGAGCTGTCGGCGCCCTCTGGTGGACACTAGGTAGAACTGCACCCTTCCAAACCAAGATATCCAACTTGTAGTGACCATTCCCAGCTGAATGTGAGCAAAGGCAGCATGGACCCTCGACAGGTCGACACTTCATCACAAGGGAGAGGATCACAGTCAAAATCCAACAATGGACATCTAATATCTTAAACTATTATAGGAGGAAAGCCTTTAATAAATGACACCGAAGTCTTGTAGAGTAATAATAACTACCCCACTTTGCCGCTTCCAAGGTGAAATTACCCCACATAGATCTGTAAATGATGATTCTGGCATGATGATTCTTGCTTTTTTATTAAAGGATACAGTTAGGGCTGGTTCAGGCCACACTGGACCATTCTCTAGTGAAGCTGCCATAGGTTAAGGCTACTGGTTTGTTCTGTTCCTGCACAGTGAGCGTGTCGGCAGCCATTCCGGCTCCGTGATGTACACGGGTACAGGAATAGAGCGATCCTGGTCAGAGCCAAAATGGCGCTCGTTTCCCTTTAAACAACAAACCAATCAAATTTCCGGACGTTTTTTGTAGCCAATCAGAGACCAGTGAGGGGGGCGGGGCGGGCAGAGCCGGGAGGAGTCGTTTTGGGGTGTTGTGAATCCGACCGTGCAGCCCAGAAACAGAGTGGGAGTTGTCGCACCGATTTGTCGTGCGTTTTGCCCCTCGATTCGCACCCATTACCGACCCGCCCGCCGCAGCCATGCCCGGGATAGAGAAGCTTCCGATAGACGAGACGCTGGAGGACAGTCCGCAGGTAACAGCTCTCTTCCCCGGAACCGTAGGCTCGCGCGCTAACGTTAGCCGCTCATACGGCTAGGCTAACTGTCTTTGTGGGCGAAGTGTTTGCCAACATCCGCCGAGAAGGACGGTAAGGTTTACCAGCGCACAGCTGTCAGGTGGACAGAATGCCGCAGGAGGCGACGGCTGCGCCGATCAGCTGGTTCGAGCTCGGCTCACGATGGTTTTCCACTGAAATCGACTACTTCCTTAGCCGCTTAGCCAGGCGTCCCTCCTCTTTCCTGCTGTACTGTCAACATCTGCTCCAAGCGCAAGTGACACCCTGCTACTTTCCGCTGTGGTCAGACGTAAACTGGAAGCTTCAGGGGAAACAGTGATCACTGTTTCTGCAGAAGTTCCACGTGCACGACACAACACTGACACCAGCCACTTTAAAAGACTTGCTGCTACTGCAGTGGACATTGCTTCAAGTCCCACCGATCACCTGACCCTCAGAGAGGTCTATGGACATCCCCGATCCATGGACAATTACAGCTTATTCTGAGGCTACACCAAATGGATTTTACTGATATGGCACACTTTACACTGTTAATTATTCACCCATTCACATTCACACATGCACTCACACACAATAATGGCAGCTGCCATGCAAAGTGCTCAGTCCATCCATTGGGAGCAATCTGGGATTCAAAGTGTTGCTCAATGGCACTTTGACTTGTTGACAACCTTCTGATTGAGTGAATAGGACTCTGCCAGCTGAGCCACAGCCAACCCAATTGTATTGTATATTGCATTTTCCTGATTTATAACTTCTATTTTAACATCTTGTGCTCAGTTTTACTTGCCTATTTTCTTATATATATTCTATATTGAGTGATGTACTTTGTCTATATTCTCAGATTTATTTATTTATTTTTATCCTGGGTCATGTATGTCTACACCGTAGGAGGGCAAGCGACACAAAATTCCGATTACACCGTGTGTCTTTTCTTTACAGCAGAAGTAATATTAAAGCTCACTTTGACTTTGAAATAAACAGCTGCTGTGACATCATGAGTTGGGGGCGGGACAGACCGATCTGTCATTGGTCCCACCTTTTGAGTTTATATTGTTTACATGGGCACACTTCACAGCCAATAACTGAAAGTGGAAGGTTCCCACTGGACATGATTTGGGTGAATTGTGACGGAGGTGGGAAGAGTGTGTTGTCCTCCATTCATGTGATAGCTGGTCTGATCCCCAGCCCTGCCTGTACATGTGTCGAAGTGTCCTTGGGCAAGCCTGCGGATCACATCCTACACGTTTCTCAAGCTCCTAAGCTGTTGTAATGCATAACTAAATTTCCCCATGTGGGATGGATAAAGTCTCCTCTTAATGGACTGAAAGACGTCAGCCAAGGTTTCTTCCTGTTATCACATTTCTGAAATGCACATAAAAGCATCCGATGTGATTAATACAATAATCTGTTTCCTCCCAGCTATCTGATTTTGTGGTAATCGGGCTCACTGATTGTTACAGTTTCTCAAAGTTTTGCACAAGAGTGGTGGGAATCTATTCAGCACTTGTTCAAGATGGTCTCTCGAAAGAAGCCATGATTTCATAAATCAGATGTTTTACTATCTTGTTTTGCTTTGTGTGCAGACTCGCTCTCTCCTGGGAGTGTTTGAGGAGGACACTGCGGCCATGTCCAACTACTGCACACAGCTGTACCAGGCCATGAACAGGATTTATGATGCACAGGTACACACACACACACACACACACACACACACACACACACACACACACACACACACACACACACACACACACACACACACACACACACACACACACACACACACACACACACACACACACAGAGGAGCTTAATGTCTGTGGAGAAGCAGCTTCAGCGAGTCGCTGCTGTGTGTGTCCGGCTAATCAGTGTCGCAACGGTTTCTTTCAGAATGAGCTGAGTGCTGCGACACACCTCACTTCCAGACTGCTGAAGGAGTACGACAAACAGGTACCACGCTCCAGACCAGCCGCCAAAGTCTCACTTCACACTGCTCATCATCATAATTAAGTTAATTTCAAAAGCAGGTTTAAAACCTGTATTACCAAAACAAAGCGCATGCTAGATATATGAATGAATTCATTTTGCCCAAAGAACTTGAAAAGTTACTTTGACTAAGTGATTTAAAATGACGTTTAGGAGACGATTCAAAGGAGACTTAGTTAATCTGACATTTCTTTTACATCTTTTCATGGTTGGGTTACCTTGACTCAAACGTTAAAGTCTCATCTTGGCTCAGAAAGAGCCGTGACGGCATCACATTTCCATTGTAACACTTCTGTTCTGCTCCTGACATCTCTAGAACAGCGTTGGAAACCTACGGTTCCCTTTACACGACAACGTTTCAATTAAACTCATAATTTTTGTTTCAGAAAAGTTTCGCATTTACACAAGTTTGAAAATGATGTCCGTTCACACACAAATGGCAGAAACCCTGAAAACCATGTAGTTTCATGTCGAACCACTAGTGGGTGGTGTTGGTTGTTTTTGTAATGAAACCACACACACATGTGAGAACAAAACATTTTAAACATTAACAATAGGAGAACACAGACATTAGTATGTACCAACGATGAAGTTGGATTGTTATTACGGTGACTGTCAACTATTAAACCACCAAATGCCAGGAGAATATGGACCGGGAGTCATGACACTCTGGAGGAAAACATTGTTGTTATTCTCCATATCTTTGTGATTGTGCAGAACTATTAACTACGCCCGTGGTGCATATGTGCAATAGCAGCGTTTGTGTCGTCGACACAGATACGGAGCCTGAGAGTTTTTAAAAAGTTTAGCTGAGTCTTCTTGATATGTGCTCCACTAGTGACGAGTCAGTAAAACAACCAAGTAACTTTTCCACCAAAACTTTAGCTGGATCATCATTTACTGAGATTGGTCTGAAATTTTAGAGAAATTAGAGTTAGTATAATTCTATTTGTCGGTTTCTGTTCCTTCTTGACTGTTTTTATTCATTTAGAAGTAAAACCTCATCTTCTGGATGCTCTGTCGGTTAACAGCTTTAAAGGGAAAGCCACTGAAACATGAGACCTGAACACAGGGAGCCTCTATCAGGCTTCATAATGACTGCAGCTTGTCAACAGGAGACTCCAACCTGGCAACAGGACTTATCTGCCCTGAAACAGCCTCTCAGGCCTTTTCAGTCCACACACATATCTGCCTTCTACGTCGTAAATCCTGTCTCACAACTCGACGAATTTGAGGATAGGATGAAGCCAAAGTTCTCCTTCTTTGTGTCATGTGATCAATTTGTCTACACTGTCATTTGTAGCGTTTTCCTCTAGGGGGCGACGATGAAGTCATGAGCTCCACCCTGCAGCAGTTTGCAAAAGTCATCGATGAGGTGAGGGAGAACCTGAACTTACCGCAGCTCACCTTTTATTTCATTTAAATCAATTAGAATATCATTGTGAAGTGAACAGTTCTGTCAGTTATTTTCACACTCGCATGAACTAAAATGTATGAGTTTGAGTTTTCAGCTCAAAGTGAAGATGGCCTCTTGTCAATAATTCAGTTGTGTAACAAATCTGGATCATCTGCAAGTTTCACAGTTTCCTGTTGTGTTAAAACTTATTTAGTGGTACTTTTCATGTATTTTCAGGAGTCACAGTGGTGTTTTAACTCACATGATATTAACTTATGATCGATAACTGCAAGAAGTAAAACAATTTTGCCCGACCTCTTGTTCTCTGCAGCTGAGCTCCTGTCACGCCGTCTTGTCCACCCAGCTCGCCGACGCCATGATGTTTCCCATCACTCAGTTTAAAGAGAGAGATTTGAAGGGTGAGACATGCACACACACGTTAAGTCACGTAACACTCTTTTCTAGAAAAGCTGACCTGTGAACTATCATAGTGAAAATTGTCAACCAAATGTTCCTCACATGTTAAATCTGTGGTTGTTTGCTCTTTTCTCCAGAGATTCTCACCCTTAAAGAAGTCTTCCAGATAGCCAGTGATGGTGAGTTATTACAGTCGTCATTTTTAAACTCACTCCGTTCAAGCCTGTATCCTATATGTTTTGTTTTCCCCCGAAATATAACAAATGTTTGTGTCTTTGTCTGCAGATCATGACACAGCCATTAACAGATACAGTCGCCTTTCGAAGAAGAGAGACAACGACAAGGTATCGGGTCTCATCTGTCATGATTTCACTGCCAGGAGTCACAACTGTTCTACAGAGCAAGAAAGATTGTGTTTTCACAGTGATTGAGATATATATATATATATCGTGTACTTTTAATGAAACATATTTCAAACAGCAGTGAACCAAGTTTTAACTTTCTGAAGATGGTGAACGAGAGAAGAGGGCATTAGTGTGGTGTTGGGCTTGGATTCGACATAAAGCTGGGCGTCACCTGCATACGTGAATAGAATAGAAATACTTTATTGATCCCAGAGGGAAATTCCTTGAATGGGTCCCAGGACAGAGCCCTGGGGCACATCACTGCTGGCCGGGAAGTACAGGATTGATAGTTGAAGAATCTCTGTATGATTTCATTAGGTTCTGTCGTTATTTCAGTTTTATTAATTTCCTTTAGGAAGCACTGCCAAAGAAATCTTGAGTTTCCAAATTATGTTGACTCTTTAGTGTCTGAAAATGTTGTAGTTTCATTTAGTTTCAGCTCCTCTTTAAGGTTTTCTTTCTCCTTAAACCGGGGAACCTGAAATGTTACTGAGACAGACGAGCCTTGTGTGTTGCAGCTGCGGGCGGAGGTGGTGGAGGACGTCTACACCTCCCGTAAGAAGCAGCACCAGACCATGATGCACTACTTCTGCTCGCTCAACACGCTGCAGTACAAGAAGAAGACGGCGCTGCTGGAGCCGCTGCTGGGATACATGCAGGCGCAGGTACACACGACGTACACAGAAATGTTTTACCCATCACTGCTCTGACAGAGACAATAATTATTTATACGATTCCTCTCGTGCTGTGGAATCTTCCTTATTGACACCACAGCTTTGTTGCTTTACTTCCTGAATAATAGTATAAAGGTGTTGACTGAACTATCAAGATATACCAGTACATACATCTGACCACTAGATGTCACTAGATGACAGCAGAAAGCTGCTACAGCACCACTTTATTAATGTTTTTAGCTGACAGAGCTCCACAGCAGAATTTAAAGTAAAAATAGAAAATGGAAGGAGGGACTGGAGAAAAGAAACTGTTATCTGTTAGGACTGGACATTAACTGACTTACATGTTCGGCAACAAGAGGAAAGTCCAGTCACAATCTGGTGTGAGTAATTCATGTACATCAAGTCCAAGAACAAATCCAAACGGATGTTCTCACTGCTGACGTGTCCCAGTGGAGGAGGCAGATTGAATCAGTTTGGATTGAAAAGCAGAAGTTTCTGCAGCTGGTTCACAGCTGTGATCTGACCTGCTGCTGTTTCTGTGTCTGCTTTTGTTCTGTAGATCAGCTTCTTTAAGCTGGGCTCAGAAAATCTCACCCAGCAATGGGAGGACTTCCTGGGAACTATAGGAACCAGCGTTCAGAAGTAAGAACCCGCACCGTGCACCACAACATGCAAACTTCACACAGGAATACTGCAGGTCAGGAACTTTGCGCCAGACTTTCTTTTTTTGTTAACTGTGAGGCGAGAGAGTTGACCACTAAACCTCTACACTACCCAGCAGCCCGCCGTGGCACAGGCTATATTTTCAAATATAAAATAAAATCAAGATTTAAAGATGTAGAATGTAAAATGGAGGTAATGCCACGTTTGTGCATTAGGTGGCAGTAGTGAGTAACAGGAACTGTACAAGCTGGGCTGGCTGGTTAGTTTAGTTTGTGTGTGTGTGTGCCTGTGTGTGCGCAGCGTTCGCCGGGAGATGGAAGAGGAGGTGGGTCAGATGCAGCAGACCATCCAGCAGATAGAAAGGTCATGTGACCCCCTGTATGCCCCATGTGACCCTGACCCCGCCCACTCACCCGTCTGCCGCAGCCTGACCAGGAAGCAGGGTTACCTGTACATCCGCAAGTAAGCACAAATCTGTAGAATCATAAGCTGAATCTTTGTCATCGCTGTCGGGAGCCTCGTTAAGAGTGTCTCTCTGTGCGCCGGGCAGTAAGACGGGCCTGGTGTCGTCGTCCTGGGAGCGTCAGTACTTCTTCACGCAGGGCGGTAACCTCATGCAGCAGGGCCGTGGCGAGGTGGCGGGCGGGCTGGTCACGGACCTCGACAACAGCTCCGTCATGGCAGTCGACTCCGACGACCGCAGGTTCTGTTTCCAGGTCACTTCCTTCGATGGCAAAAAGTGAGTGAGCGCCTGGTTTGTCTTCCCGACATCACACACTTGTTTGCGCGACACTTTCAAGTGAAAACGGGAAACTTTCTTTGCGTTTTAGTGGTGCGGTTCCACGACAACTATGCTCTGAGTCGACTTTTTGGAAACGGCTCCAAAATAACTTTTAAAAAATGTTTCGACCCGGTCACTGTATGTCGTTTCATTACAAAAGCAAATAAGAGCACCCACTAGTGGCTCAACGTGAAAATCACAGTTTTTGGTGTAAAACTGCATTGTTTTCAAAACGTTATGTAAACGTGATATTTTTCTGAAACAAAATGCGTTTTCACTTGAGACGTTGTCGTGTAAACTTACTCTGAAAGGAATTAACACCACTTTTTTTCCTTGATTGTTTCCTGTCAGAGTGGTGACGCTGCAGGCGGAGAGCAGGAGGGACTGTGAGGAGGTAAAGTCTCTCTGGCTTCTTACCCGTGGCGTTCAAGGTTACTTGTTTTAAAAGTAATAGTCAATTCATCAGTAACTGAATATGAAAAGAAGGTGTAAAGGTGTGTTCACCAAACTCTTGGTTCGATTCCTCTCACTGACCCGGCTGTGTCTCTCAACAGTGGATCGCCACCATCAACAACATCTCCAAGAGGATCTACCTGAGCGAGAACGCAGAGGTCTGTGGCGAACATCCACCTTTACGAGTGGAAAAACCTGAACAATGTTGATTTATGTGGTCTTGCGACCTTTTCTCAGGAGCTGGCGGCCAGAGTGAACCAGTCGGCTCTTGAAGCTGTGACGCCTTCTCCGTCCTTCCAGCAGAGACATGAGAGCATGAGACCCGGCAGGTAACGACTGAAGATACATTGACTCCCAGCCCATATTTTCCTGAGATTTAGTAGTTTTAATCTTGAGTCATCCATCATAGTTTTTGGCATTCCTGCCGTTTTTGTGTGAATGGTCATTGTTTTAAAAAAGTTGTCGTGTAAACGCAAAACTTACCTGAAGCGAAAATGCAAAAACAAAGTGCTCTCACTGAGAAACATTGTCAAAACAAGACCTCACCTTCCTGTTATCCGATCACGTTCATGTTTCTTTGCCTCTCTGTCACAGCAAAGGCCGGACGGGCCGGGCGAGCAGCATCAGCTCCGTGGGCTCCGAGCCGTCGCCCGCTCTTTCCGTGCTCTCATTGGACGCTTTGGTTGCCCCGGAAACGCCCATCCAGTTCGACATCATATCCCCTGTCAGTGAGGAGATGTCAGGTCAGAGCAAGACGGCTTCGCAGTCCGGCCGGTGAGTGTCCCAGAGCCTTGTCCTGGTGTACGTGGAAGTGTTTGGAGGCGAACGACGCCCCCTGGTGGCTGAGTGTGTATTGCGTGTATCCTGTCAGGGATAAATACGACTGCATGTATGTCTGCAGGAGGAGTAATCCCTTCGGAGAGTCAGGAGACGGCACATCGGAGGACAGCGAAGGTAAGAGAAGTTTGTCTTCAAACAATTTCATTCTCCACCGACTCTCTCTTTGAGTTTCGTGTCATTTTATTCGACAATTACTCTGAAGATTGTTTACTTGTCAAGGTACGTCTGATTCTTGTAAAGTTGTTGGCTCGCTGTCACCCTGTCCTTGTCCTCCAGACTCGATCCTCCACCAGCTCTTCATCGTGCGCTTCCTGGGCTCCATGGAGGTGAGGGCCGCCGAGTCTGCGGACGTCATCTCTGAGACCATGAGGCAGATCCTGGCTGCTCGAGCCATCCACAACATCTTCAGGATGACCGAGTCTCACCTGCTGGTCACCTGCGACTGCCTCAAGTAGGAAACGTTGTTTTAACTGTGTCTTTAAAGAGGCGGGACAGACCGACAATTCTAACAATATGTTTCTCTTCATTCTGAACCAGCAGCTCAGTTTGTCTCTTGATTGTTTTGTTTTTTTAGGCTCATTGATCCTCAGACACAAGTCACCCGTCTCAGGGTAAGATGATCACTCTGTTAATGTCTCAAATACCTGGAAATTAAATGTAAACTTAAAGCTGGGATTACAAACATCTCAAGATAAGATGAAAAAATAAATGGTCCATTTTTCAGTCATGTCCTGCTGTCCTACAATATATATAATTTATACAATTAGTTTGTTGGTTATAAACGTATTTGAATGGGATATATATCTTACCTCATGTCTGTGAAACTAACAAACTACATCCTGTGCAACGCTTTTAGACAAAATCAAGTATTTTCCAAGGAAAATGTATCCGTAAAGTACACAAATTGATGCATTGTACATCCTTCTTAGTTCTGAGTACCTCTGTTGTATGATTTAATGTGGTATTTACACAGAGTTCCCTAAATCTAATCTTTTAAACTTTTTACCCACTGGGGGACGAAGCTCTTATAACACGGCAAAGTCAAAATCAGTGAAATGAAAGCACATTGTATGTCTTTAAATTAAACTTTTCTAAATCACATCAATTTAAACACTATTTGATGTATTTCACATCCTGTTGAGCTCTAATGCAATTTTATGTGGTTTGTTTTGACAGAGGCCTCTTTTTAGAAATTCTATATCTCAGCAAATCAGTGAAACTCAAACAGCATAATAAAAATAGTTTTATATTGTGAAACCGGCCAGAATCACACAGACGTGATCAACTCCTCACCGCATGTTATTGATGTCTCCTGGACAGTCCTCGTTGAAAGTCAAGATGCTTTGATAGAAGGCCATTTCTTTTCCTTTTTTACACATCTTGCAGTTAAATACATCAATCAGATGCATTAATGACAAGTCAAGAGTTGTTTGTCCTTTGAGACATGCCGAGTGTCCTCACAAACTATCAATCCTAATAAACCCGACAGTGTCTGATTGTCGTGTTGTGGTTTGTTGTGATACAGAAGTCAGTATAGATTCAGCCTCCTGGTAGTAACTTTCTTCACTGCTCCTGCAGTTTCCTCTCTCCAGTGTGATTCAGTGTTCGTCCCATCAGGACAACAAGCGGCTGTTTGGTTTCGTTCTGGAGGCTCCGGGCGGGCAGGGCGACAGCAGCCGCTCCGTCTGCTACATCTTCGAGTCCAATAACGACGGGGAGAAGGTTGTTGGTGTGGTTCGATTCTGCCCTCTCCTCTGGTCCGAGCCGCTCTGACCCGCCTCTCTCTTCTCCGTTTTCAGATCTGTGACAGCGTCGGCCTGGCCAAGCAGATCGCCTTCCACTCGGAGATGGTGAGGCCCGGCGGGATCTTCTCACCGACATGCCGCTGGATGCGGGTGTGTGTGTTGACTCCTGGTTGTTGTTGTGCAGGACCGTAAAGCAGTGGAGAAGAGGAAGGAGCAGGACAAGGCCAAAGAGAAGCAGCAGGAGGAGCTCAGCAAGCAGAGGCAGATAGAGAAGGTCAGCACCTTCACTCAGGGGAAACAGGAAGTGCTCATGCGCCTCCAACTGCACTCATTTGGTTCATATTCCATCCATTATTTTATAGAACTCATTCTCAGCTGGCAAGACATGGAGAGGCACAAACTAACCTCAGACTCTACAGGTGTTCTTGTGTAAATCTGGGTCTTGTTTACCCTCGGTACAGACTGACAGGCTCCGTCCTGCCAGGCCTGTTTGGTCTGTACGGTCTCAGAAATGCTCAGTCACCACAAACAGGACATAAACCACCTATAAAACAGAGAGAGGCTCTGCTGAGGTGCAGGTGAAAGAAAGTGTAATTTACAGTTGTGACACACTTCTCAGTACCTGGTATGACACACACACACACACACACACACACACACACACACAAATCAATTATTCTCAGATATAAAGTTAGTGAACTTTGCTCGGCGAGGACAGTTTCCGTCCTTCATTAAAGCCTCACCTCTTCCTGCGTCTCACCTGTGTGATTCCCGCAGGATCTGGAGGAGCAGAGTCGCCTCATCGCCGCCTCCAGTCGTCCCGCCAACCCGCCTTCCTCCGACGGACAGTTCCTGGTGCTCAGCAACAGCCAATCAGAGGACAGCGACGCCGGGGGGGAGGAGGGGAAGAAGAAGGGCGAGTCTGAAGCCTAGCGACGCTCGGAGGATGCACGTTTGACCTCCTGGAAGAGGCCCGGCTGCTGTTGTCATGACGACCGCTCAGGAAACAGGAGAAGTAGGAGGAGGGGAACAGCACCCGTCCATCTGGGCCGCCTGGGACCAAAAATGTGCTTCCTCTCTGCTGGACAAACCCAACGCACCCTCACTGCAAGACGAGCAGGAGGAGGAGTGTTTTATTGTGTGTTTAAGAACGCTGCTTTCATATCGGCAAGAAAAGACGCCGGATCTAGACTAACCTGCAATTCTTCTTAGTTCATTTTATGAGAAACACTAACAGTCACGACGGAGGAACACAAATAGAACGACGTGTGTGAAGAGAAACGCACCAGGATGTGAAGCAGGAAGGTGGAGGTTACATTCTGACACCTGAAGGATTTCTCTCCATAAGCCGACAGCAGACACGACCTTTTATTGAGTTTTCTGAGTGCTTTTAAAGCTCCGGCGTTTCAGGTGATGCAGTTTTTCTATCATGTCACCAAATAACATCTTCAGTTATTAATAGTCTCATTAAATGAACAAAAAAAAAAAGATCAGAAAATATGTTTTATCATCAAATTACAGCCGTTTATGAACAAAAATTGCCAAATACACAACAAATCCTGACTCTCTAATGTGAGATTACTTTGATTTATATCACAAATGATTGATCTTTTGTAGAGGTTTTCACTAGTTAAACCACAGCCATCCTCGTGTACGAAACAACCGTATACAAAAAACAACCAGTGTGCGTAGCAACTCGTAATGTCATTTTAGCCAGTTTAAATCCAATTAACACAACAAAATAATGTTGGGCCATTCAATAAATTTAATAAAGCCATAAGATTGAATAATTTTTGCCATTTTAATTGTAATGAAGCCAAAACATTTTGTCATTTTAAATGTAATAAAGTGAAAAAAGTACATTTTTACCATTTCAAATGTAAGCCAATAATGTAGTAATTTACCAGTAATGTCATAATAATAATAACAATTAAACAACTACAGCCGAGATTGAAAGTGCAGTATGTATGACTCCTCAGTGAATGAATATAATGACTGGGCCTTCCATTATTCTGATGTTTTGATGAGTAAACTACACTAAAACTGAAAACAATATATAAATCTCTAACAAATGCAGTCTTGTATTATTACATTATTTGCTGCAGTTTTGACAGCAAAGAAAAATATTACCTCCAGTATGTAATCAGGAGCTCATTTTGCACCACAATGCATCCAATGATTTTGGACACTAAACATTGGGGAGTTTCTCTCAGCCTGCGCAGTAATGAGTCGGCTCCCAACACACTGAACTCCACCCTGTCAGCAGCGAGTCTTTTCTAATGAAGCTCGTGTGACGTCAAAGCAGCGTCGTAACTTTTCAACGTTTCAGGCCACAAACTTGAGCCAAAGATGCTCGTCAAGCTTTGATCTGGAGAAGTCGGAGCAAAAGTCTCCTTGTTTGTTTTTCATCAGTTTTATTAAAAGGAGATTCCGTTTTTTTTTTTGTTTTTCATGGTTACTGAAGTTTGAGTTTAAAGGCTCGTTTATGCAACGCTTTCAGCTGAAAATGCAAAACTTAAGTTGAGTCTTGGGTGTCCGTTTACAACGACAACGCTGCTCGGAGCCACTGGAAATGCAACTTTTTGAGAATAACAATGTCTCCTCCAGAGTGTCATGACTCCCAGAGTCCATATTCTCCTGGGACTTGGTAGTTTTATTTTGACAGTCACCGTAATAACAATCCAACTTGGTCGTCTGTCCATATCATAATTGTCTGTGTTATTAATAGCGTATTGTTCGATGCACGCGGTCCCATTACACAAACAACAAACGGCACCCACGAGTGGCCCAAAATGGAAACTACATAATTTTCAAGTGTTCCTGCTGTTGCTGTGTAAACGGACATCGTTTTCAAAACGTTGCAGAGTCAATGCCAAACGTTTCTGAAATGAAAACACAAAAACAATGTTTTCACTTGGAATGTCAATTTACAAATGTTACAAAAACAGACCTCATTTTCGCCAAATAATCCCATTTCATGTTAACTAGGAGTCAGTGTGGTTTATTTTGTTAATGCTCACCCACTACTTTTAAGAAATAACTTGCCTCTTTTTAAAAAAAATTCTGAATAACTATCTTTACAAATGTATAGCTGCAGTCTGTGAAAATGTGCGGTGCCAGATGAGCCCTCTTTAGTTTCTGAATGAGCAGTTACTGACAGTTTGGTTTGTACGTGCTGGTTTCTGTGTTTTTTCCTGCTGTAACCAGGTGAAGGATTTGAGTTCACGGAGCTGCACTTTACGGGGAAAACATGACGGGATCGATGATGTAAATATGTTTTAAAGTGATCGATGTTCAACAGTCAAAGTTCATTTACAAAAAAAAAAAGTAAATAAAAATGCTTTTCATTGTTAAAATAAAGCACTAACTCCACCCGCCTGAGTCTGTCTGCTGATTGATTCCCCACAAGCCACCAGGGCATTTACAGTATTTCCTAGGAAGGCGTAAGCCCAACTACAATAATCATAAGTCCCTGAATTTTCACACAATAAAAATATGCACTTTCATGCTGACATACCTTGTATTCTGCTCTTTAACAAACACTGACATATGGAATATTCATGAACATAAATTAATTGTATATGGTCATTTAGATTTAATTCTCTCTGTCTCACACACACAGCCAAAGGGCCACATGTGGCTACTGGTTTATAAGCTGCAGTACTGCCCTCCCTCCAGCAGAGGGCGGTAGTAGCGAGCCGACGGGCTATAAACACACGGAGGTTCGTGTTTATCCATCCGGCTGCTGCGTCTCTTTTTCCGGCCGCTCGGAAGAAACTCTTGCAGGAAACTTCTCTTCAATCTGCAGCGTTTCCCGTCGTTCTGTACATTTTTCTGCGCACTTCGCAGCGGCAGCGCTCCTCCGGGGGGCAGCGGTGTGGAGATCCGAGAGCGGACTCCGGCGGGCTGCGCGGTTCCTCCTTGCCCACCATGGCCACCGCACAGCCGGAGCCCAGAGCGGGGACCGGGGAGGAGCACTGCGCCTCATCCGAGTCCAACGAACATGACTACGCGCACGCAGTGGCGGCTACCTTCACCTCCGTCCAGCCGACCGAGCCGCAGCACGCCCCGGTGCCGCCCGCCGACCCCCTCTCCATAGAGCTGCCTGAACCGGCCGTGGGCGCGGAGGTGGACTGTCCGGTCGGGAACGATGTGGAGGTGCAGCTCGGAGCAGACCTCCAGAAGACGGCGGTACTCACCGTGTTTTCCGGCGCCCCACCCGCCGGCTTCGGCCGGCGGCGTCCGAAGCGGCCGGAGGACCAGAACTGCGCCTGCTGCCGGCTGGAGTTCGAGCGGCAGGGCCGCTGCTTCAACCGCAGGGCCGTGTACACCTTCACCACCACGGACACCGTCACGTGGGCCTTCCCGGGATCCGCCGTGCACGAGAAGTCCTTCCTGTGCGAGACCTGCGCGCAGGTGATCCGCAGCAAGTGTAAACGTAAACAGAGCGGGAAGCGAGTCCTGTGGGTCAAACCGCCTGCAGCCAAACAGGTGGGAGAAACTCTCTCACACACACACACACACACACACACACACACACACACACACACACACACACACACACACACACACACACACACACACACACACACACACACACAGAAAAGTTGATTTTCAAAATATGTTTAGGAGAATAGAAATTACAAGTCTCCACAAGTTTTATCATCTCATTTATTTCCATTTTCAGTTTCAACAACTAGTTACTTATTGTATCTGTAACTAAATTGGTGTTACGATTGCAATATGAAGAAGATTACAGTATTGACCCTCAGCTTTTGCTTCAATCACATCACATGCAAAATATGAATGATATATATAATGTAAATGATTAAAACTGCTAAAGGTGTCATCATGATGTGTAAGTGCTGCAGTGTTCATGGTATATACATCTATTTATTTTCTGCAGTCGCAGGTGAGAGACAAGAAGCTGATCGGCCGGCGGATGGGGAAGAAGAGCAGAGCGGCTCAGCTGGTGAGCAAGTCCAGCTACAAGGCCGCTTTCCAGATGCTGTGGTCGGCCAAAGGCGCCCGCAAGCCCATGATGGAGTTCTGGACCAAACAGCTGAAGGAGGAGGTGAGGCGGAGGAGAGGCGAACTCGAGCTCTTCATCACTCGCCACGCTCTAATCCTAATCCTGATGTGATGTTGGTGCAGATGAAGGTGCTGTCGCGGCACACGGACAGTCCCTTCCACCAGAAGGTGTCGGGCAGGAAGCCTCTGTCGTCCTTCCCCTGGAAGAAATGTCTGAACTGGGCTCAGGACAAAGCGCCGCTCGTCACCACCTGCCTCCGCTCGCTGTTCCCCGACCTCAATTCTCTCTTCAAAAGCAACCAGTAAGTCTGAAGGTTCACATGTTGACCGTCGTCACTGTTTCAGTATCTGGTTAAATGATGGAACTGCTTAAAGGATGAAATAAAACATGAGCCAGTTTAAAACCTTTTAAAATCATATATCATTAGTTAATATAAGAAGAGCAGCAATAATACATAATGTTTTCATGATGGTATCAAACATATTAATACTTAAACATAATAAAAGCATAAATATTGTGATGGAGAATATTATTCATTTAAATATTGCCACACTATATTTTGTATGTAAAATTTAATTGATGAAATTTAAATAGTATATAATTATTATGCACGTCATGTACATTTGTCTGTGTGTACGTATGTATATCATTTGATGTGCGTGTATAAACTATATATATGAAACGTATGGATTGTAAAAATAGTAATATTAGTTTAAAAAAAATGTGTGACATTATCAAGAGAGCCTTGTTTTGTTTTTAGTGATGGGGCATGAATAAGCTTTCTTTCTCCAGTAGTGTGGCGGCAGTGCGCCTCACTCTGTGTTTTTATACTTCTTTATTTTTTTTGTGGCGCGTTTTCAGCCAGCTGACGGAGGAGCAGGCCTTCACGCTGCTGGAGCGACGCACCGTGGTGGCGCTGTCCATCCCGCTCTTCACCAGGAACATCTGGAAGAACAACTTCCTGCAGGCGGCCCTGGGGGCCGAGCTGCGCCTGCAGGGCTGCTCCGGCTCCGCCCTGGACACCCTCAACACCATGGGACTGTGCCAGAACAAGGACACGGTCCGCCTGCTGCTGCACAGGCTGCGCAACGGCAAGGACATGGTGAGTGTCTGCAAACGTCCTGTTGGTCGGATCTATAATCGTCATGAGTTCGGTCATTCTACCACTTTCCCCCCCGAAATAATCTGTAAATCTTAATAATTGTCACTGTAGAAAAAAGATTGGGCAATAAATTCTTATGCGGCTGCTGTGGAACATGTGAAAATGTTATTTTTAAGAGGCTGAGTGGTAAATATGTTTAGAAGAAGTAAAAAAGCAGTCGGTACACGTGAAACACATTCATAACATTGTTTTCACTTTAAATCATTTAAATAAACCTAAATTCACTATATTCTCAGATATAAATTGACTTTGCTCGTCAAATGACTTCCCTTGAAAATTTGGGAGCTTTTTTTTTTTTTTTTTTTAAACATCGTCTGCCTAAAACATGATAATCTGGATCGCTTTTTAAAATGTTCACGGGCTCATCTTTGAGCTCATGAATCTTGTTTAAAATAATTATTTGGCTCTTCTCGTCTTTCAGTCGATGCAGGACGACGAACACGGGATGAAACAGGAGGAGCTGAAAGGCATGATGGGAGAGACGCTGACGGACGTGCAGGAGGTGGACATGGAGGTGGAGGAGGAGGAGGAGGAAGAAGAAGAAGAAGAGGAGGAGGAGGAGGAGGAGGAGGAGGAAGAAGAAGAGGAGGAGGAAGAAGAAATTGTGATGGTGCGGAATGAAGAGGTGGAAGCTGAAGAAGTGCAGGATAACAACAATGATGATGACGAGGAAGAAGAGGAGGAGGAGGAGGACGTGGCTGTGAAGGAGAAGAAAAGGAGAAAGAAGAAGGCGAAGAAGCAAAGGAAAGAGGAGAAGAGGAAGGCGAGGGGGAAACGGAAGGCGAAGGAGAGGGAGGAAGAGGAGGAGGAGGATGATGATGATGATGAAGGGTCGGAGGAGAAGAAGAGGAGGGTGGTGGTGGTGAGGCTCGGCCTGCTGAAGGGACACTCGGAGGTCGGACGATCCGACCTATCAGCTCCCTGACAGGCCGCAGGCTCCGCCTTCAACCTCTACGACCCTCCAATCAGAGCGCAGCAGAACAGCCCCCCCCCCCCCCCTTCCATGTGATCAGAGGTACTGTGGGACCTGTAGGAGGTCTTCACCTCTGTGACCTAAAGAAACCATAAATTCATGTCAGAACTGCTCTGATCGATCCTTTATCTTTTAATAAACTTGGGAAATGGATTCTTCTGGAACGCTGTAAAACATCTTGGAACGTCAAATAAAACTGCTTCACGTTTAGAAAAGAAAACAAGTTGCTGCTAATTTCAGGCACAATTGAACGAACTAATTTGTAATTTTTCTGTGACGACGGGTCAAAATCTACAAGTTTATTTTCTGTGGACTGGAACTGAAACTTCATTCTTACAGTCGGGTTGTTTTGTGGAATAATGATAATCAATATGGGCGACGAGTAACGGTCCAGATCTAAATGTTGGGAGAACTTCAGCCTCATGGGCCGTTTCTTTAAAAATAAATCTGGAGAATCGCTCGCCCTCTGACAGTTTCCCCGCTCTTGGGATGATGTGAAAGTACGAGGACACGCGAGCTTGAAGGGCTGAAAGGTCGCCGACACGCGGCGGACGGATGTGGAACGAGAGGAGGTGAAAACCTGGGTTTTCTCTTCTTGGAGTGAGAAAATGAACTCCTGTGTGGAACGGGACTGCAGACGAGTTGGGGTTTCTGCGGGAACCCGGTTTGAGTCCTGTGGCGAACACTGTGATGTCTCAGCCTGCTGAGACGCTTTTTGTTTCCGTTTCTGTTTTGTAGTTTGTCTCTCTGCCTTCCTGAGTTCAACACAACAAATTCTGCATTCAAACTGTTACTGGAGGCTTGAAAATGCGGTTTACTAACAACTGAACTATTAAAACAGTTTAAATAACCAAGTGCTTTATTTTATTTTTTTTAAGGGGGAAGTTCCATTTAATCGCTGATAGAACACATTCCAGGATTAAAACTCTTATCTTTTTCATTCCTTCTTTCAAAGTCCATGATTTTATTTTGTAATTTCGTAAAAAGTCAAAGTTCAGTAAACATCTGCGACATCTGGAAACCAGAACATGCAAACTACACATTTTTCTTCTTTCTATATTGTAATGGGGGGAAAGTAATTTGTTTATTGTTGTGCAATAATTGAATATCAACTTAAAATGTATATTTCAGTGTTTTAGGTTTGACGTCGTGTCACTAAATATTCAGGTCAACTTCAACGTGTGTGGAGGCAACCGTCTCTGTCCAGCGTGGTCGACGTCGCCATGTTTGTTCCAGCCCAGTGACGTCTGGCGATTCCACCCCGATCAGATTTACAAATACGTGAGTAGATTGTTCAAACAAAACGAACCCGGCAGCAGAAAAGGACTGAAAGGTTTTTATTTCTGTAACAAGAGTCGATTACAGCAACAAAAACATCCACAGTGCTGCTGCAGCTACAATAAATACCCGACCGGCTCCTTCCTTCCTCTTTACTGCTGCTTTTAGAACCCAATAAACGGTTAATAGTCCGAATGAGACGCGTTTTTCGCTGGTTAAACATGTGGAAGTTCAAGAACAACAGAGCTGCAGAGAAATTAAAAGGCAATTGCTTCAAATTCAGGTTTGAGAATGACAGTGGGTTTTTTTTAATTCCTACGATGAAGGTAAGTTGAAAATGTTCGAATTAACCTGAAGTAAAACATTTCCTAATTAAAATCAGGAAATGTTTACATTTTTACACAATTCAGAAAAACAAAACACTTTAGTAACATGCAGATGAATCCCGTCTTTGTTGGCGCTCCCGCAACGGTTCAGTCGTTTCTGAACTTCCACGACAGACACTCTTATTTTGAAGGGGGAGCGAGTGGGGCGAGAGCAGGCCCCGAGACACAAACACAGTCCGGTCAGGCTACTCGTGAAGACGCACCCTGAGCGAGCCGTGCGTGCGCCCGGCGCTCTCGGCTAAACGTTTGTGCGCTTCGTTGACGTGACGTCGGGGGGGGGAAGAACAAGTACGATCAGGAGTGTTGGTTTGGCGGTTATTTACAAACGGTGCAGATTCTCTGATGACGGGTGACTTCGGCCTGGGGGGGGACGTCCTCAGACGTTCAGGGTCTTCTTGACGGAGAAGATGATGTCTTTGATCTGCGGTACGCTGTTGTCTTCCAGGATTTTGGCGTATGGCATGGGGATGTCGACACCCGTTACCCTGGTAACCGGAGAGTCCAGGTAGTTGAAGGCAGGACCTATAAAATTAAAGAGTTTTGTGTCACGTGCTTTAACTCATCAGTAGACTGATTAAAATGAAATGATTCTATACATATATTTATACATATTAAAAAATGATTCTGTATTTTACTTTCACCCAAATTAATGACTGACATTTTGGCCAAAGCATTATATTAATAAATATTCAACCACTTCTCTATAAAAAGGCCAAAATGGTTTCAAAGGGGCCTGAAAATCTTAACTTCTTGGGTTTAATTGTCTTTTACTAACTCAACTAGTAACTCAAATTATCTAAAAATGTCATTCAAATCAGCTTTCCTATCGGATTCTTTAAACGACGCTCTTGATGGTTACGTTTTAAAAAAACAGTCGAGTCAGCATTTAATTCCTTCTCACAAAGCAAGTGACTGGTGATAAAACGGTCAAGCTGAAGAGAAAGACGAATCGGTCAAAAGAAGGAGAGTTAATTTTGTCCGTTTCTTCACTGAAGCAAAGGACAAAATTAAGAGTTAAATTCATCTTTTGTGGTGGAAAAAAAAACTAGAGACTGAAAGTTTAAAACTGTGCGAGCTGAACGGATATCAAGAAGCAGTCATTGTCTTTTTTTTTTTTTTTTTAGTTACAAACAAATGCACCAGCGTCTCGAGTCACTCGTGGTCAACAGCTCAGTGCAACATGGAAGCCTCGTGATCATTTCTCCACTATTAAAGTGAAAAGTGTCATAATGCAGTGAATCAATCCAGTTCAGAGCACAGATACAAGTGGGCCTATTTGCAGAAAGAACCACCACGTCCCGGGTCGTCCCGGGTCGTCTCCGCTTCTCGATGCGACGTTATGAAAAGACGTTTGGCTCGTGGTTACCTTCCATGACCCTGGCACAGATCTCAGCTCCCACTCCAAACTGAGGCCAGCCGCCCTCCACCGTCACCAAGTGGTTGGTTTTCATCACGCTGGTCTCGATAGTCTCCACATCCATCGGACGGATGGTTCGGAGGTTGATCACCTGACACACACACACAAACAGGAAGTTATAAACAGCCTGTGATGAGGGATTCCGTCTCGGTTATCGACGGTCGCGAGCTTCTACCTCGCAATCGATTCCCTCCTTGGCGAGAACGGCCGCGGCGTCCAGGCAGTGGCCAACAAGCCGGGAGTGAGCGACCATGGTCACATGGGAACCTGAAACACAAAGGGGAGGAACCGTCTCAGCTTCAGGAGCTCATCAGACCGAGAAAAAAAAAGACAATCTGAGGAGATAACGGCGGAAAGAAATGCAGGAAACAACTATTATACAGAGGATTCCGTCTCTGCCGACGTCCTTCTCACCTTGTCTCTCGATCTTGGCCTTGCCGATGGGAATGGTGAAATCTTTGGACTGTACTTCCTCCGACAACTCGAAGGGGACGCCGTACATCAACTCGTTCTCCAGGAAAACCACTGCAGCACATCAGCGCAGAAAAGATTCCGTCACTCTCAGGATCGACATAAAACACGTCTGACTCATCATCTTCTTAAAGTGACGGTTGAGAAAATGTTCAGGTTTTGTACCTCAACCTTTTTCTATAAGCATCTTTTAGTCCTCCCAACCAGCAGTTCTCAATCTCTTTGGATTCCAAAGATAACTTTCTTTCCCATTCCAGCACACACCATCACCCACTAATTGTGATCAACTTACAAAAACACATGATTTGGGGGGTAAATTGTGCAAATTGCACATTTTTAAAAAAGCGGTTTGCTCCAGTTTCATCAAAGCCTGAAAAAGCTGAGTCAGCATGTGGTGAAGAAAGCACTAAATCTGGACTCCAGATGAAGGAGGAGCCTCCGGCAGATCTGCTGAGAGCTTCCATGTGGCGTCTCACCTGGGTTGTCTTCTCTGATGGCCGATTTCAGCAGACCTCTGGCATCTTCAGCGTTCCAGGGACTCACAACTTTCAGACCTGGACAGTGAGCGTACCTGAGGACAGACGACAACCGCATGAAGGAAGGACCAATTTCACATCCGACTGGCAACCAGTCCAGGTTGAACCCAATTCACTCAACCAGCCGGGCTGCAATACAGATTTAGATTAAAAAAAACAAAAAAACAAGCACTTTATATCAAGATAAAATGGTTCTTATTGGTGTTTTGCTCTAGTGCCTGATCACTAGATGATGTTTTTGTCAGAGTTAGAACGAGACAAGTGAACGCACCACGCAGCGAAGCACTGCGAGTGCTGGGCGGCGACGCCCGCCGACGCCCCGTTGGGTCCTCTGAAGACGATGGGGACGGACTGCAGGCCGGCCGACATGTAGTAGGTCTTGGCAGCAGAGTTGATGACCTGGTCGATGGCTTGCATGGAGAAGTTAAAGGTCATGAACTCGCAGATTGGTCTGAGGCCGGCCTGCGGGGAGCAACACAAGGACTTTAGCTGGGACAAGTCAAGCAACAACTTTTTTTTAATATATTTTTTAAAATCTGACTTTAACCCAAAAAGAAAATATCTTTAAACTGCTCTTTGTTTACATCCCGACCAGATCCTTAGCAATAATTTAGTTTGACGAATGAGTCACAGCAGTAATTTGTTCTCCGAATCAAGACAAGTTGGTACGAGTTAAAGTGTTACGTGGAAATGTTAATGCTAACTGGATTATTGCCACATTTATCACATAAACTGAAAACCTGTTTAATTCAGAGCTTCAGGGAAACTGAAAAAGACCGATAATAAAAAAAAAAAAGTAGAAAAGAGTGTCGCTACCGTGAGTAAAGTGTTGAACTCACCATGGCGGCTCCCACTGCGATCCCAGTGAACCCCATCTGCAGCAGAGAGACGCCGATCAGTCAAGTTTTAATGAACAAACGTCTTCAAGTACCTGGGAGGAGGACGGTCAGAGTCTCACCTCTGAGATCGGAGTGTCGATGATGCGATTGTCTCCGTACTTCTTCCACAGACCCCTGCTCACCTACACACACACCCAGACACACACACACAGACACAGACACACACAAAAAAAAAACAAGGACCGATGTCAAAAACAAAGCAGCAAAATCATTATACAAAATGTTCATTGCTAGAATACGCTGAGGTAATAAAAATCAATGAAAGTAAATTAAAGGAGAATCAATCAACAAACTTGATAGTGAAATATTGGCAAAATCATTAAGAGCACATCAGGTAAATAGTGAAATACTAAAGCGTTGAAAGCCTGGGTCTTAAACCTGCTTTTACATGGAGCTTCTTCAATATTCTGCACTGGGATCATAGGTGTAACATAAAGGAGGATGAATCTTCTGTCACCACTTTTCCTTTGAATCTTCTATCGGCATGTTGAACTCCAGAAAACATTTCAAACAGCATTTCAGTCTCTGTTTTCCAACTCCACCAATGTCTTCAGAGTCGATTCCTTCTTTGCCTTTTATTCCTTCTTCCAGTTGTTTTTTTTATCCCGTTTAAGTGTCTCCTCCACGGTCTTTCCTATCCTCTGGAACGTCTTGTAAACTCCAACCGATCTCTTCTACTTTACACTGACTCGCCTCCAGCCCAACACCGACCATCAAGTCTCAAATCAATTAATAAACCATTTATTATTAGATTATAACACATTTCCCCACCAGGACGCTACATCAACAAAACCTAGTTGAACCTTTGCTTTGACGTTCTCACGAGGGTGTGCTCACCTTATAGGCTCCGTCGTACTGAGCCACCTCCTCTCCCATCAGGAACACCCGCTCGTCCCGCTCCAGCTCCTCGTCCAGCGCCTGGTTGAGGGCATCTCGCACCGTCACCTGACAACAACCCAACCACGAGTGAGCACAGGCAAACGACACCGACACACCGACACCCACACACGATCACTGACACGCTACGTCACAAATGAGGGAGCCTTTGTTTGTTGTTTAAATATATTTCTACAGAAAGTTATCATGACTTATTTTTTGTTTTGTTTTTTTACACTCTCTGCCGGCCCTGATTCCCCGACATTGAAAGTCAGGAGGTCACCCCATATTCCACTACAAGGAGCCAGGGGACGTTCATTAACGTGTCCTTACTGAATAGGATGAACAGCCTATAGTGATTTATCTTAATTCAAGATGCATCCCTTTCAGATTTTTCTTATTTTGAGAACTGAGCCCTGTCATGAACACATGGCTCAAATTCATTATCCTACATTTAGTTAAAACATTCAGCATCATATTTATGAGTTCAATTGAGTTCCACAGTAGAAATTTCAGACTGAAATGATGGAGTCCTCATAATGCTGCTGCCACACAGAGTCGGGAGACGTTACTGATCTTCAAGGTGAAAGAGGAAAGCTTTCAGTCCTCTTCGATTCATTAAGGAAGATAAAAACACTTTTTTTTTTTTTTTTTTTTTAAATCTGCCCTCCCCTCGTGGAAAAAGGTGGACCTCCGACACAGACAGAACTGATCCTCTTATCTTCCCAGTGTCAGACAGCTCTTTGAACATTGTCTGACCACTTTCACTCCAAACAGATTCATTAATTCATTGAGCCACATGCGCTGAATTTCCCCAAAAGAAATTTCACTTTCCGAAGACACACGACCGAGTCCACCAAAGAGAAATCTCAAACTGATTTAAATGGAATTTTGTTGAAATAAGAACCAGCCCCCTGTGTTGTACAGGTAAACTCATTATCTGGTGGCACGGCTTCAAAGACGTTCAAATGTTTACACATCAAACAGGATTAAATCACCTCAAAACCTTCACTCACTGGAAATCTACAATCTTTTTTAGACAGAATACTGCAACTTTTTTGATGGACAATAAAAACGTGTCTGTTCAGTGGGCGTTAAAGTCAGAGCTATTACTGGACAAGTAAAAGGTATTTATAAACTGTAGCAACAATATACATTTGAATTATATTCTTAATGACATTTATTTCATTGTGAAATGTCTCAAACTATATCATCAATCTAGATTTCTATATTTTTATTTTTACTCCTTTATTATGTTAACTTTATGCTGCTGGTCCTGAGTGACAAACCTCATTATTATGGGGAGGCTTATGACTGTCACGATCCTGTTTCTCCACTGTCTGAATTTTAACATCAAAAGTATCCCAATAAGTGCTCCATAAAGGGTTAAAAACTTCTTCTCTTCAAGAGGATCACTGAAGTGGAGTGTGTTGACACTCCGTCCTTCTTTGATGCCATCAGTTTACCTTCGGTCATGAACTCAATGGCATCACAGACATCAAATGTGTCTTCTACTACGACTCAGAACAGTCCTGTTGTTGAGAAAAAGTGAAAAGAATCCTGATCGAAATGTGAAGTGTAAACTATACAAAAACGTAGGTAGCTGGGGGACAAGGTTTTTCCATATAAGATTAAGTCAGTGAAGGGCAGAGTACGCCCTAACTAGGAATCACGGTAATGATTGGAACTAAAAGCTCGAGCAGAAACAGAAACGACATGCAAACTCCAAACAGCAGAGTTGTCTTTCTAAGCAGTATTATCCACTGCACCAATCCCATCTGTGAAAAAGACTTAAGAAATAATCTATTTTTGTTTTCACGATTAGGCATTTGTTTATCGGTGTATCACTTAAGAGATCTGCAAATGTATTGTGAACTATAAAGTATAATAATAAGTATGATATTGTTAACCGTCTCCATTCAGACACACATTCACAAACCAGTGTGACAGGTGCCCTGGTGCCAAGGCATTCAATAGAACAAAACAGAAATGTTTCATCATTCCTAGAGGCACATTCTCTACAGCTGAAAATAGTTCCAGTGGGAACAATTGAGGGATTCAGTGTCTTGCTGAAGGACACTTGGGCAAATAGAGGGAATCGAACCTTTAACACTGCGGTTAAAAAAGCTCTACCAGCTGAGCCACAACTCAATTATTATTCTTTTCCATAAAGAGAGTCAGAAAAGCAACTTATCGAAACAGTAATGAGAAGACACTTTAGTATGAAACACATAGAATCTGAATTACCAGCAATTTAATTTAAACAAAAGTGCTAAAAGACGAACCCATCTTGTTTTACAGTATAATCAATTTATGGATTTTTTTTTTTTTTTAAATTGATGACATTATTTTAACTGAATACTTTAGAAGATGTGGTATATACATAATGTATGTTGATTATTAATGTTCATAGCTATAGTGATTTGAACAGACCGACACTGAAGTGAGGGGAGGGTTGACCTGAACTGACAGCCCGCATCTCTGCTATGACCCCTGAAACTTCTAGACTGCAACATTTACGGCTAATATGGCAATAAAACTACACACAGAAACAGTTTAACACGATAGTAAAGTGATGAAATAAATAGACGTCACTTTACGTGCGGCTGCAGTTAGCCTGTTAGCCTGTTAGCTGCTAACACTGACCTGCACTGCGGCCGGAGTGCTCCTGTGAAACTGCCGCCGGCTAACAGCCGACACAGCCTTCTGCAGAAAGAACCGTGGAGACAGATGCATCAACTGACATTACTCCACAGGTAAAACAAAGCTGTAATATTGCAATATTTCTTGTTTCATCCCGTACCTTTCCTGAGCGGAGAAAGCACTTCAGGGACGCCGCCATCTTTGACCTGTCCTCTGCCGAGTAGAGGGCGGGGACTCTGGGGTGCGTTAGGTATTTAGACCAATCAGAGCTGCGACACCCACGTCGGACGGATGATGTCACATCATCCAGCCAATCATAGGAGGTATAGATAGAAGCAACGTCATGAATGGAAAGCATGAACCAAAAAAATCCAAGGACACGAGCTGTGCTGTCAGTGGGTCGAGGAGGGTGAAGATACCAAAAATACCAAAATACTAAGAAAAAAACTGGCGGGTCAATAATTTACTGTGAAACCATTAACATATGTCGGAATGGAAGACTACACGACTTTAAAGTCGTTATGAATTCAAAGCATTCCACATCAACGACAATACCATATCTCCTGCACAAAGGTGTAAAACTGACCAAAATCAAACAAAATTCATTATTTCTAGTTTAAAACATTTTCTATTAAGTTTCAGGCCTCCTTTACCCACCTATGTATTATAAAGCACCGTTGTCCACCACAACGTGTTGCACAAGAGTGGACTACATAACTTAAACATATGTGATCACTCACGATTTATTCACTACTTTTGTAATTACTTAATGAATGAATGGAAGGTTTATTTTGGTTACAGTTACAGTGCAAAAATTGAATTCAGTTTATAGTGCTTGATAGTTCACGCACGCAAGTTTCTTTTTTACGTTTTCTGTAGCCGGAATGGATATAGCTTGAAACCAAGTCTAATGTTTGTCTGTCCCGTTAAAAATCCATAAAGATACCCAGGACATCAGTGACACAAGAGAAAAAAATTAAAATCAAAATCAAAACATAACAGAAGTAATGCAAAAGAAGAGAAAAACTAATACTTACTCTGTTAATCTTCTTAATTATTGCTGATTTCAATCATTTGTCATTGTAACCATTAATTATTTAAAATCAAAAAAAATAAATTTAAGCACAACAAAGATATACCCAATTTTAAGTCGTTGCTAAGCCCATTCCATAATATGACTCCTAGAAATGAAACGCATCAGTACTTAACATTGATTCTCACACGACCGCTTTCAAAGACACACAATCCTATTAAAAAATTGAAACTTGAAAAAGTTTTACTCGAAATAATATTTGTAATATTCTAATTCAGAGAGGACATGTGAAATGACAGTTGTATGACAGACTGAAATAAGTGCTGAATCAGAAAGAATCTTCCTCCCAGTTGGTACAGTTGGACAATGTAATTAAATCTGAAGAGTAGTATCATCATATTTAATCACTTTCCATATAAATTTCATAATAAATAAATAACACATACTAGTCTTATAATTGTTTTACTTTAAAAAGTTGCAGTTAAAAACTGAATACTAAATACAGTTCAAATTGTCTAAAGGGTCGAAATATTCCTCTTTCTAGTATTTTAGTGCCCCATAGAGGGGTAACAGGTGCATTTAGAAAGAGATACTGTCACTTGCAGTCATTTTCTTCGTCTTTCAAAATGTTGACAATACTGATGTAATTTCATACATAAATTGTTTAATCCTGAACAGTTGGGAAATGGAAAAATCCAACTTCCCCTTCGGAAAAACGTACATGAACGCAGTCAAACTGCCTAAATGCAAAACCATTTCAGGGAGACGATATGTGCTGTAAACAAGACTCACACTCAAGTTTCCTCAACCATTTTTTAATCAAATAATTCAGTTGATACATGTATACTTACATAACAGCAGCATCTATAGATTTTTCTTTATAACCAAATGTAGATGAAGGCCAGAGTCGTTTTGCAGCTGCTTTAAATGTATATATCATCTATAAATGACCTGGAGATCAGAGAGGGCCTATACAAATATAATACACATAATCCAGCGCAGCCTCTTGCACTCCCGAGTTTAATCTCTTAATTTATAAACTCATGTCTGGACTCTCCCACGTCTCTAAAGTGCTGCAGAGAAACATTCTGAGATACAAGCTGATGAGCGCGTGCGTCGGACCGGATTGCACTGAGTGATGAATAAAGTGTTTGAGCGTGAAGACGTCTGTTAAGAGTGATGAAGCTTCAAGCTGCAGGATTCAGTTTCACTGCAGAGGATGAATGGTGGCAGCGCAGCACACAGTCGGACAGGCCATCAGAGGTGAGCCGGGTTTAATCAAAATGAGAGAAAAAATAAATAATTAAAAACACAGTTTTTATTACATCTTCTGCCATTTCAGCTGAATCTGAAGGCCTTTGTTGTGACTAACTTTACAGAGTCCATGGTGGAGAGATCAACTGCTCCTTGAGTGGAAAGATTCAAGATATATCGAATCAAAGTTTCCCGTTTTAGTTCAAGATTTGTTTCTTTGATCTCATATTTATGTTATATTATGAGTTTTTTTAAATTGATGTGGTAAAAACCATCCTCATATCAAATCTGAGGTTTTTATATCAGAACCACCCAAATATGTGTTTTTGACAATTTGTCAAATTCAAGTTATTATAATAGTTTAGCTGATAACTTGTAGATGGACATATTTTTTGTAAAGTAAAAAAAAAAAAACAATTAAACTGTGTGCTGAACCATCAACGCTTCCACTCAGACGGATTATCTGTAGGCGTCATTTTCTCACAAACAAAAAAAAGAAAACATTTGAATTTTAGGCACATGGACCAATATGGCACAATAAAACAAACCTCAGAACTAAACAAAAACTATGAAGCACGACTGAATTAAACTAAAAACACTTTAAAATATCAGACTTTAGCCTTGAATGTCAGGTGCATGATGGTAAACGCGACTCATGTTACCGCCGTTTAATAAAAATACCCAGTTTTGTCGCAGTGAAGAGAAAATGTGTTGCCAGTTTTATCTAAAGTGTTGAAGATTTCTTTTCATAAATCACATCACTGTTACACTGCTGCAGATGTGACCAGTTTAAAAATCCAGTTTCTACCGTCATATTCAGTAGACTCTGAAATAGATGCAAAAAGATATTTTAAATGTTATTTAAGTATGTGAAATGTTTCATAAGAGCGAAACCTTTATGTGTTTTTTCATAAGACATTTTCATAGTCATCTCAATATCGATCATAAATACATATCAGGCCTGAATTAAACTATACACCTTCCCGAAACGGTCAAATTAAAACCGAGTTCCAAACTGACCTGCAGTGACGTGAAGAATTCATTATTCGAAAACCAGCAGGATGCAGCTTTTAAAGTACAGTATGTAAGGTTTGAGTGCTTCCTTGTTTGTACTCTGGGTGGCAGCAGTGAGTCACTGTTCCTCAGAGTTTCAGCTCTTTGCTATTAATAGTCGCATTTTTAAATGATATTTATTGTCGATTCCTCTTCTGTTGCTGTACTGACGGCAGGAAGCTTAACAGAATTACTCACGGCACAATCTAGAGAGGAACTGCGGTATTACAAAACAGACTGTAATACTACATCGAATGCAAGTAACCATAATTGGTAATTTGCACTTTTCTTCCCCTTTGTGTCAAACTAATAATTGCACAATGCTTTCAATGTTTTTTTTCAAATAGTACTTTCTTAGCAAATATTCCATAATAAAACACGTGTGTTCAGCTGCTGGTCGCCAAACTTTTACAGAAATTCAGATAGAAATGTATTTAAATGAAACTTAAGGTCAATATGATGCATTTCAACATTCTTTATCGTGGACAGGTGGCACATCAGGGTGTTTATTTACACCGACAATCTGAGACGTATTTCAGTGCCTTGGCTCTCTCATCAACACTATGATCATTACTTTCAGGACATCTTTCAGTGGTTTGGACGTCTTAACGTTGTACCTTTAATGTCTCTACTGCGTCTTGAATCTCCTGCTTTTGGAGAACAGAGTCGTTTCAGATTAAGGTCGGACCGTTTGTACGTCGATGAGCGTGCATATTCCACTGCAGCAGCATGCGCCTGATCATTTTGTGCTTCTCCTGAATGCCCTCAGTACAGCAGAACTGGAGAGAGTGAGGACTCCAGGCTGAAACGTGGGGTTGACTGAAGTGCAAATTCTTAAGTGATTATCATTCTCAGAACCAAAATTCAACCTCAGATTTTCCACTGAAGGTTTAGTGGAGCCAAATCTCCTGTCAAGTACAAACAAACCTTTGCAGAAGAAAAAAAAAAAAAAAAGAAGAAGAAGAGCGCACAGGAGAAAACATTGTGATCGAAGCTCTCGGATCAAACTTTTCAAACAGTTTCCTCAACATTCAGAAGTGTTTCCATTTCTTCACTTCAGGTCTGTTTTCACTGCACATCGTTTCGCTCATCCAGATACAAAACTGCCGAAATAGATTGGGATTGTTTCCACACTTCTTTTTCATGTGCAAATAAAACGAGCACCGACAGGTGAGTGAACACACACTTGATTCACTGCAGCTTCCTCGGTTCACGTGCTGCTTTTTAAAACTACCGCCCCCCCCCCCCCCCCGTCCCCCCCACACACACACACGTCGTTAAGTGGTCCTGAATGAGATTACACCGGTGTGCAAGAAACTTTGAGGGTATCGATATTTCTTATTACTTTGTACTGAGAAACTGTAAACGTAATGTTGGAGGAGACGACTGCAGGCGCGACGCTCAACGGCAGCTACAGTTTGTAAACTGTAGTTTAGAACAAACGGCAAAATAGTGAAAGTAAGTGAAAATAAATCTGCAGTTTATGTCAAAAAGCTTCAATCAACATCTGTCTTCTTGTTTTATGTTTTGTAGTACCTTAACCTGGTTTAGTACATTTTTGTCCAATATACTTATTCATAGATGTATTCCTGGAAAACTAAAACCAATACTGGATTTTCTTTTAAAGTTTGCTGCTGAATTTATTGCCGCTTTTTATAAGAGGTGGAATCCAGAGTTGATTGATAGTGTTTGCAGTGGTGACACAGTCCCTGCAGGGCCTGTGGGCGACATGTCTGAAGGTCAAAGGTGACTTTGGAAAAAAACAAAAAACAAAACAAAGTTGAAGTTTGAGTTGGTTCGTCGGCATCAAACCAGCAAAACAATACAGAGTCCAGGAAACTGAGCTGCATCATCCTCAGGCTTCTTTTATGAGTCAAAACAAAGCCAGCTGGATGCTTTCTGAAGCTGCACGTCAACCCGAGGGGAAAAACTCACCAGGTCAAGTTTCCCAGGTTTGTTTTTTTTTTTTTTTTTTTAGGCTGCTTCGTTGAGACAAAGAAATGAGAAAACAAAATGAAGCCTTCAGGTGTTCAGGATTGTCTAAAGTGTTTTCAAAGTGCAGACTGAGGCCGCCTCGTCTCCCCGGTCCTTTAGTTACTCCAACCACAGCAACAGGTTTGAAAATTCAAAAGCTGAACGAAGCGGAAAAACGGCGATGAAAAACTGTGTGTGTGTGTGTGTGTGTGTGTGTGTGTGTGTGTGTGTGTGTGTGTGTGTGTGTGTGTGTGTGTGTGTGTGGGGGGGGGGGGGGGGGGGGGGGTTATCAGACGAGGGGCCGGCTGCGGTCCACAGTGCCGGCCTTCTTCAATTTGCCTTTACTGAACGACTGGATGGAGCTCAGCAGGGCAGTACGGCCTCCACCCGCTCCGTCAGAGGACGACGCCGTGTGAGGAGGAGGAGGAGGAGGAGGAGGAGGAGGAGGGTGGGAGGACGAGGAAGAGTCCAGCATACCAGGAGGCGGCGGGGGCGGAGGAGGAGGAGGAGGAGGAGCGGTGTGGGCTCCTGGGTGCATGAAAGAAGAAAAAAGTGTGAGTGAACAGCAGCAGTTTGTGGTGACAGTCGGTCACTGCAGGAGTCGATTGCACAAAGACAAAAACGTTTTCTTCTCTCAAACAGGCAAATAAAACTATATATATAATAAGAAAATAGTTCTATTCATACGTTTGCTTTCTTCTTCTGTTAGACTTGAAATTGATGCGATTTTCTTCCCGGGTGTATTTCAGTGGATTATGATGCATTGAAATGCACTCGGATAATCATCATCTGAACTAAGATCAGGATAATCTAAAACAGATCATTTGATCTTTCGGTAACAATTTGTAGATTAGCTGTTATTAAGACTCTAATTTCTGTATTTAAAAAGGATTAAAAAATCTGTAAATTAATATGAATTGAACTATACTAAAAACTAAGTGCACTGGTCCGAATGCTGTGAAACGAAACCATAAAAGTTGCATTTGTTTACATTTTGGTATTTATATTCAGTGAATTAATGAATATCAACATGTTGTTGCAGTGGATGAAATATTGTAATAGTACGATGAGTCTTTGTAATTTTAGACGTTTGTGTTTCTTCTTTCTAATGCGCTTGAAGCACTTTGAGATTTTTTTTAATAAAAAGTGCATTACAAATGAAATATATTATTACAAAAGCAAAAATCAATGAAGAATTTCTGTGAAGCGTCATGACTCTGTAAGGGTTGATTCGTTAGTATTAACTGATCAAACTGAGTGTGACAGTATTTATATCATGCATCACAATTTGTCCACAAACTCTTTAAAAATTTAATTTATTGCAAAGAAGCCTCACTTTTACCCCCCCCCCCCCCCAAAAAAAAAAAAAAAATTAAAAAGACTGTTTTGAGAGACTTTATCTTTGTGAAAGCAACGCCTGAAGATCAGTTCGGTCAAGTTGAACTCAATTCACGATCAGTTCACCGCAGTCCAACCTTATGACATTCCAGACACTTGTCTTATAATTTAACTCTTAGTTCATTACTACTGGATCTGTTGTGATGCTGTTATCGTAGAGAGCAGGAAGGGATCGGCCAAAGATGTAAATTTGCATTGAATGTCGAAATTCAGCTGTATTTACTTGGAAATAAATGCTTGGGTTGAATATCATGAGGCCTGTGCCGAGCTGTTCCATACTTGGTGATTTTAAAAGCTAAAAGATCCAGCCTTAGAGGCAACACCTACTCAGACTCAGAGAATTAAAATCTCCTCTGAATGGGTCAAATTTATCAGTTCAATCTTTACGAAGCTGTATTTGTTTTCTTTTGTCACGTTCTGTTTCCTTTCTTTCTGCCGTTCTGTTAATATAAAGCTGTTAATACTCGTACCCAATAAGCCTCAGAGGGTTTTTCTCTGGTCGTTGAAAGAAATCAAAGTTAGAGAATTTTTGGGGGATAAAATGTCCCCAAATTTCACTTGACCATCCGAAATGAAAGACTGAACCTGGAGCTCAATCCTGACTCTGCCCTTTCAGTGTCTTCAGAATAAAAGCCGTTGCCTCCCTGTGGTTCTTCCCACAGTGAACTGAAGGTGAATTCAGTCTGAACCTGTTACGTTTGCAGCTGTGCAGCAATTGTGCATCCCCACCCGCCTCCACACTGGGTGGAGCCCAGATGTTACAGCCAAAGAAGCAAAACACTGGGGAGCGCCAACAAGTGGGGGGGGGGGGGGGGCAACAGGGGTAAGCGGAGGCCGACAGGTGCGACAGGAGTCAGCCGACTCCCCCTGTAGGTGGGACTACAAGGTGAATCATCTGCAGTGTAATGAAAGTTCACCCTTCAGGCTGATGGGAGGCAGCCCGGCCTGGAGAAACTCACTCGTTTAAAACAAAACAAAACAAAACAAAACAAAAGGCGATGGCTCGTGGTAAACTCATTAGAAGACATGAAAAAAATGGAAAGTTTGATAATTAAAAAAGTGCAGACTCGTTAAATGTGGGCGGATTTTCTCCAGGACGGCCGTGGAACGACCGGACTTTCATTACATTTCACAGTCCCACCGACCTCTCAGGGAACTTTCATGAAATATTCAGATAATTCGTTGGATAATGACTGCAGTTATTCTTCCAGGAAGAATCTGTGGCTGCGTACCGACACCTAATGGAATCATGGCTGATCATAACAATAAACCTCAGCAAATTTTGCATTTGGCTGGTTAGAACTGGACTGATCAAGCATCTCGGCATGTCTCCAGTTATGTGCACTTTATTTTATATAATAATATTACTATTAAGCTTTTTTTCATATCAGATTTAGCCTTTTACGGTTCAAGCAGGTGGAGGATTTTTTTAACCACAGCCATGAAGGTATCAAATAAGAAATCTAAATATTCTTATGTGTGCCGTGGAAAATGAAGACATGCTTTTCTATCAGGTACTTTCTCCCTCCCTGGAGAAAATGTTGACGAGGAAGGAGCAGAGGAAGACGTTTCCGACCAGCTCAGCAAATTGTACCGACGAGCTGAAAAATCGAATCCATGCAGACGCATAATTATGTGAATTATCTGAATATTAAATGAAAACCAAAAGATGACAATCCTTCAAAATACACTGTTGAAGAATTTGGTCAACTGTTGAGCAGCGCTGATTGACAGGAAAATAAAAAACCTACGAGTGCAAAAAGAAATGAACGTGTCAGAGCGAACAGCAAAGCAAAGTGTGAACCTTTTGGTAATTTTCTGACCCGAAAATAATAATAATATTAAAGAAAATAGGCTCAATAACCTGACACATCTCCTGTGTGAAACCACATCCCGAACAAGGAAACACCAGCAGACGAGACACAAGACAGAGGGACGGACGGACGTACATGCAGGGACAGGCTGACCAGGCAGACTGTAGGATCACAATCTCCAATGAAAAAAAAGCTTTGAAACCAGGAGGTGGCCGATGTTTGGGAATCATTGCAGATTGTGAAGGTTTTTATAAAGCTGTGCACCCTGTTCACAAGCCAGCTGCAAAGCCTTAATAGAGACAGATGAAGCACCCCGGGTCTCATCAGGCCGCACCGAGCGCTCCGTCAACCGAAAAGATCCCAGAGGAGGTTTATCCCGTCGCCCGGCAGCTTCCTCGAAAATCACGCAACGTGGGATTTCACCAAAAGTAGGAGAGACGTGTGTGTGTGTGTGTGTGAGTGTGTGTGTGTGTGTGTGTGTGTGTGAGTGTGTGTGTGTGTGTGTAGAAATGCCGCAAAATGACTGACCAAAATCCCCTGTAAATCTAAACAAGTTGAATTCACCTTAAATATTGAACAACTTCAATGTGTTATTTACAATAAATATGACTTATTGGGTGTCTGCCAAGTTAATTGCAGTAGTTTCCCATGTTTGATTTGTTCCAAAATTCTTTCACACATTTTTATTCAAGTGCACCGAGACATCAGGTATAGAAGATGGACGGATTAAAAAATATACATTTAGTGTTCTTTTGTTAAAATCGTAACCGATAATTAGAATATCTGGTTAAAAAAGTACATCTGATCCAGAAGTGTGTGACTGGTCAGGAGTCATGTGATCTCTCCGTCTGTGTTGCACGTTAATACTAGTACTAGTTAATACCAGTACAAACCCAATAACGCCGTGTTTGGTGTCCATGTGTGCTGACGAGGTGACGTTCAGCTCCCGATCACTGGTGATGGATCGACTGACTGAATAGTCAAGGCTCAAGGTGAACAGAAGTCGTGTTTGAAGGGGAAAGACACATGAAGTGTTTGGATTCCTGCCACCATTTTCTTTTATCCTTCAATAAAGACTACAGCATATTTATCTAAAGCTTTAAGTGTCGCTGCTCCATTAAGACTCACGGTTTCATTTTCTGTAATCCGACACTCGAGTTCATAAACAAGACACGGGCGGGCGGTTGTGCCCAGCAGCTTGCCTGGAGGCCAGGGTGCACGACAGCTTTTAAAACCATCAGAGACCTTCATCATCATCATCATCATCATCATAAATCATTTTACTTTACCCAACAACACGGTCAGAATGGAGCATGCTCTATGGTGGAGACAGCACAGGAAGGAGAGAGAGAGAGAGGGAAAATGACAATTATCCCTTCAGTGGACCAATCAGCATTTACACAGCGAAACCAGGACGGAGAGGAAGAGGAAGAGGAAGAGGAACAGTAGGGCTACAAACTCAATACTTAGGTATTTGACTGTAAACTCAAAGTTGCTATTTCTGAAGCGAAGCTGCACTTTTCTACTGAGAAGCTCAAAGCAAAAACAGAATACAACTCAATACGCAGAACACAGAACCGTTCCTTCTCTGGCGCCGACAGCCATCACACTCATGGTCAAATATCTTTGCAGCTTTTAATAATTTCCTGTAGAAGTTATCATAATAATTTCACATAAAAACACAAATCCAAACTATGATGTTTTAATAATATCCGTTTTTAGTTAAATACTCTAAATGCACTCAAACTTAGTTATTACTTATTTCCTGTTTAAAAGTGACAAGGAAGAAGATATGAGTGGAAATAAAAATCGTTTTTATCTTATTTCTCCAGTCTTTGTACCTGTACAGACCTGAGATTAATGTTTCCTGATTGGACTCTGGCAAGAATTTTTTTTTATAAATAATCTAACATTTCTCATTTCTCAATGTTATATGGATGGGAAAGGAAAAAAAAGACAGTGTTTGTGGTGTTTGGTGGCCCAGGAGGAGAGGAGAGGAACAAAGGAGGAGAGGAGAGGAACAAAGGAGGAGAGGAGAGGAACAAAGGAGGAGAGGAGGGACTAACAGCAGGGTGGGAAACTGGTACGTTTTCCACAGTTTCTCTTTAAAGTAAAAGCGTTCAGGTTTCCCGCCCTGCGCCCGGCTCGTACAGACACAAAGTCAAAGACACGGGTACCTGTCTGAAAACCAGGACGAGGACAGACGAGGCGAAGAGACAGAGCAGACGTGTCAAGTTAACGCTTAGTCATCATTATCACACGTGCACACTTCAGGTGTCGCTTTCAGCCGTTACGGATCCGAGCGGCGTCCTGAGATGCGCCGCCACACGGAGCTACCAGGGTTCGTGTGCGGACAGATGGACGGACAGACGGACGTACCTGTGGTGGACGGAGGCGTTGGGGAGGAGGGACATGTCGGAGGTGAACTGGCTCCAGAACCTGCAGATGGAAAACGAAGACATTCAGCATGATTTCACTCTGGACTCAAAGAAAATCTAACTTTCACAATCTTCTTTCTTTTTTTCCTCTCTTCATGTCAGATTCTGTCACACAGCTTCAAACAAACACTTAAGTCCATTAAAACAAGCAACAAGCGCGGTTCCACTTCTTCCGTTTCACTTTTCAACAGACGGCGGCATCAGCTGGTTTAAGGAGTGCAGAGCCATGAGGCATTTTCTCAGATTAACGACAGCAGTGACCTACCGGAGTTATTGTTGTTTCTAACCGAGACGTCTTCTTCGTTTTCATAAGCCGACTGTCTGGACTTCTGCAAACACCATAGTCTTTGTTTTAGGTGGGGGACATATTTTCAAATAGGAAGAAAATGCAGCTCTACATAGAGGATATGAGATACATAAAACACGCGAGATGCTTTACTCGGGAACTTTGACATAAGAAAAGATAGAGAAATAGCATGAATGCTTAGTGAAGGTATCGTTCCCAGTAAGTAAAGAAGGAATTATAAGATTAGAGAACAAAGAGGAAACACCAGTCCATTTGTATTTTACATCTTAAATATGTAATTGTTGAAGGAAAAGTTCAAACTAAATCCATCCACACAGCAGATGATTTTGTTGTATATTCCTATTTTCTGACCTTCCTCGCCAGGATCTTCCTCCTCTTCCTCTCCTCCTCTGAGCCGTGGTGAGACTGAGCTCTGGTCAGCCTTCTGTGCTGGTGGAGCTGCAATCAGACATGAGGAAAGCCCAACGTGACCCTCGCTGTTCGATCCTCTGCACTTCAGTGAAGCTCTGCTGAAGCTACATGTTGTCGCTGTCATGTGAAAACTAACATCAAACTTTACCTATTTCTTTTTACATCCAATTTTTGCAGAAATCAAATGAAATCGGAATCTATTTGACGCCACTGACAAACAAGCTAATCAGACTTCACGGAAGAATCGAAAGAAAAAAATTTGTTTCAGGCTCTAAAATTAGTTTAAAAAACATCATGAATCTGTAAAAGCAGAGTGAGAAAAAAACTTCCATTTCAGAAAGCCCCGACTGTTTAGAAGGTCGCAGATTAAAAGATTCAAACATTTAGTTTGCATGTCAGCAAAGATATTGAAGAGAAAGTTCCAGACGAACTCCCGACATTTTACTACGTTTAGCTGTCGGCGACAATGTGAATAATCAGTCCTGACTTTAAGAGCTCTCTCCAATATACCAACGTCTGATGGGGCTACGAGTCTTGTGCTTTCTGCTTTAGGATTTTGGTAAATACACAAGCAGTGGATCTGCAAGCTTTCAGGAAGGCAGACTGTGGGAACTCGGAAGTCTTTTTCTTAGTTGCACGTGTCTCTGCTCTCATAACGCAGGAATAAATGGATAATTCTCTTCATTTCCTTTAATATCGTCCCCCCCTGGGGGTGAACGAGGCCGAGTGTTGTCTTTAAGAGCTTGAGATCCTGGTTTCAGTTTGAAGGGCATTCAACAGAAGGACTAACAAAATGTAAAACTGGCAACCGTTGTGAAAGGTAGCAGCCGATCAGAGACGTCAGAGTTCAGGGAAGTGAGTTGTTTTAAACTCCCACCACCATGCCCTCAATCCTCCACTGCTCAGGTGACGTCAATGAAGAATTCCAGCATAAAAACTGACACTAAAATCAAACCTGAACATCACATGTTAAACTGTGGCAAACCGAAGGGAGCAGATGAAACATACGTCCAACTGAGATGAAAAAGGTTTTTCCAGAGTTACGACGTTCGGAGTGGAAATGTTGACATTTTTTGTGTCTTTTGGTGAGAAACTAAAAGAAATGCACTGGTGTGGAGCTGCGACGTTAAACTCCTCAAAGAGAGAAGTGTCTTACGTCCAGCTTCTCTGGAATGAGTAGGAGAAATGTTGAGACGAACCACTGAGGAGGACAAAATGTCTGCGATTTTAAGATATAAATATTGAAGCAAAAATAAATAAATAAATTAATATGCAAAACTTAGAATGTAAAAAAAAAGAAAGAAAGGAAATCGCCAGTTCTACTAAGATGAATTATGCACTTTACTGTATTCATTAATACAGCAGAAGTACAAGACATGAGATCTTAGACTCACAAGTCTCTGCTCCTCCTGGAGTCTTTTCTCCAAACTCTCCTTTGCTGCCTTCAGGGCCTCCTTCAGCCTGCTGGGAACCTGGAGCAGAGTTCATACGCGCACAAACACATGTTCAGTTTATATCTCCTCTTTTCCACGAAATAAACTCACTGGAGTCACATCAAACGGAGCCTCTGACCTTGATGTGGACTTTTTCTGAGTGTTGGAGATGGACGTCACTGAAGAGCCTGCAAGACAAACAGTGACTCAGCAAAAAACCACAACATTCTTTTGCAATTAAATTCCTTAGGTGGATTTTTCTTGTACGCAGGAGCTTTGTTGTTGTTTTTTGCCATGTCATGATATTGATGCTTATTTACTAGATTATACACAGTTGTATACGCCAGTGATGCTTGTAGTGTTAACTGAAACATGTGAAGGTAAATAATAAGTCATACTGAGGTGCCATGTCATATAGCATTTGTACTGTATTTTGTTGGTGATGTAGATTATCTAGGCATATATTTCTGTTTATTATAGGATTTTACTCCAGTGAAAATATTTACTTGGCTGATCTCCCGTTTTGAGGATGATTCATTTACGTATCAAAGCAGCAGATGGAAAAAGTTATTTACACTGAAGCTGCAGAAGTTGACTCATTTAAGGGTGATCAACGATGACAGAATGCCAACACTTTCAATTCTCTTTTAAAATGTAAATTAAATTTTTTTAAATTGATTGTATTTTAGAAAAAGTCAAATTAATAATGTAGATTGAATCTCAACAGATGATAGAAGTTGAATCGTGATCTGTATTAACATTAACGATTAATCTGCTGCAACCACACAATGCAAATATTCAGAATCCTGGAACTTCTTCCGTTTACTAAAGAAAATACATACCAACGTGTCTTTTACACAAGCAGTGTAAAGTGTAAGTGATCTGTACTTGAGTACATTTCTAACCTCTGCATATTTCTCACTGCATCTATACACAAAGAAGAAAAGCCTAATCTAAACTGTCTGCATCTTTTAAAGCCACATGAGTGAGGCTGAAACGGCTGAACGCACGGTGTCCGGATGAGCGCCGACACCGTCGGCATCCCGCTCTTGCAGGCCTCTGTGGACAGGATGGACTGCAGCACCGACACTGAACACACACAATCGATCAATCAATCACAAACGCGACGACAACGTTATCACACACGTCTGAAAAGCTCGGGGTTAAAAACAAAGAAAAATAATGAGATTTCTGAGTATTGAGTGTCTCTGTGTGATACAGACCCACGGCTGTGTACGGGACCGCAGGGTAGTGATCGACCGGCACGCTGTCTGGTGGTATGCCGTACGTCATCTCGTACAGTAAATGTCCAAAGCATAAGACGTCGATACTCTCCGTGGTCTACACACACACACACACACCCACACCCACACCCACACCCACACCCACACCCACACCCACACCCACACACACACACACACTGTTTTAACACCTGCTCAATACACCAAAGAAGCAATAGTAACATTAATCAGGTGAGTGCACACATACGTTGATCTTTCTGAGTTGAGTGAATGAAGGCCGCAGCGCCGAAGGAACTCCCAGCATGCCGTTCTCCACGTCCACCAGCCGACACACGCCGTCGTCCACGATGACGTTCGACGTGTGCAGGTGACCGAAAAACATGCCGCCATCGTGGAGGACCTTCAGGCTCTGAAATAGGACACACACATACAGAGTATTAACACGCTTTGCAACACCACCAATGACTCCGCCTCCTTTCTCGCTCCCAAGAAAGGCCAGAAAAAAAAAGAGGAGGAAGATCAAAAGTAACATCTTTGTTAATCTTTAGAGATAAAAGAGCAAAATGTACTTCAACCAAAAGACAGAACACTTTCCTGTGCGTGTGTGTGTGTGTGTGTGTGTGTGTGTGTGTGTGTGTGTGTGTGTGTGTGTGTGTGTGTGTGTGTGTGTGTGTGTGTGTGTGTGTGTGTGTGTGTGTGTGCATTTACCTCCAGGATCTGACGACCGTACAGTTTGATGTGCGTCAGTTCGAGGCCCTGACTCTTCTTCGGGTTACAGTACTTCTTCAGGTAACTCTCTCTGGGCTTCACCTGAACAGAGGAAGGGAATATATTCTAATAATAAACAATTAAAGTCATCGCTGCACAGCTGCTCCTATTTTTTCCTCTATGATGTATTGAACATATGGAAGAACAACAGCTTGTGGTGTTTTATAAACATAACCCGTAACTCTAGAAGTCTACCAGGTCTAAAATAGGCAATCAAATGGGAATCACAATTTGTCTTGAATTAACACAAACAAATACTTTCCTGACTACCTTTGTACAACGTTTATGCATAAATGATGAATTTCCTGTAGAAAAGGATGGAAAAACACACTAAAACTGCATCAGCTAATTGAAAACAGTCATTAGATGTGCAAAGGAAGGATGACGAACAAGTTCTTAAATGTGAGGAAACAATCTTTTCATGTATGGAAGTAAAAGAGTTACTGGAAGCATTTTATGTACCAAAAAAAAATTGAATTAATGTAATATCTATTGAATTATTTCTCTCTGGGCACTGCACACCACTCGGGATGATACCGTTTTTCTAGAGGTGCTTCACATTTTCTGTGGTTACCATGGAAATGAAGCTATAAATTCAAGATGCTGCTTTCCTATTCAGTGCACACACAGAGACACACAGAGACACACAGAGACACACAGAGACACACAGACACAGACACACAAACACAGACACACAAACACAGACACACAAACACAGACACACAAACACAGACACACAGACACAGACACACAGACCGTACCTTACAGATGTGGTCTCTCAGTGAGCCCCTCTCACTGAATGGCCGGATGAGGAGAGCCGAAGATTCGCTGGTGCTGGAGAACAACAACGGGCAGAGGTACGGCGTCTGGGGGGGAGGGACACTTCAGTTATTCACTGAGATGACAGAGTGATGGCGGTGTGATGACAGAGTGATGACGGTGTGATGACAGTGTGATGACAGTGTGATGACAGTGTGATGACGGTGTGATGACGGTGTGATGACAGAGTGATGACAGAGTGATGACAGAGTGATGGCGGTGTGATGGCGGTGTGATGGCGGTGTGATGACGGTGTGATGGCGGTGTGATGGCGGTGTGATGACGGTGTGATGACAGTGTGATGACAGTGTGATGACAGAGTGATGACAGTGTGATGACAGTGTGATGACAGTGTGATGACAGTGTGATGACAGTGTGATGACAGTGTGATGACAGGGGCCCACACTGCGACATTGTGGGCTACCACTTGAATAAAAGAGCATCTGAAAATGAAGTTCATTAAATATACATGTATAAATTTAACGTTTGTCACCTTTGAATGCATTCAATAAGACAGTGATTCCAGTTAATACTTCCCTTCTGACATCAATCATTTATTGAGCGTTAGAAATCTGCTGTGAGGCCAATGAGGGGCTGAGTGTTGCCCCCGAGCTGCATATCTGCTCGGAGGTCTGACTGTGTGTGTGTGTGTGTGCGTGTGCGTGCGAGAAAGAAGAATGTAGCACGACGTGTGTGGGCTGTGAAGTCTTTTAAATAAAATGAAACTTACCGAGAGGCTGGTGAGCAGCTTCATGGCTGACTGCAAGTCTTTGTCTGTCAAGAACTTATCGGGTCCCAGGTCCACCTAAAGCGATGCAACATTAAGGCGTTAGGTCAAATACTTTCAGATGTCACCGTAGATTTCACGAGTTTTTAGTTTTTAATTGTTGCTTCAAGTTGCTTAATTCTAAACCAACAAAAAAACTTAACAAATCAAATCAGTCAGGCGACGAGAAAACAAAACGAAAGTGGCTGGATGGGATGGATGCTTGCATAAGTAGAGTAACTGAAGGATAAATATCTATTCTTTATCCATTTCCAAACTCTAGCAAACATCTACTTTCAGCTCGACAAACACTTTAATTGAAAACGCAGAGTTTCCCCAGCCGGATGAATCGCGACTTTAAATCTGATCAGGATATTTACAGTCCTTATCTCGCTTTCCACATTTACTATGTTAGAGTAGTAGACCGTAATTAAGTTTTAGTTCATTCAATATCTAATAACTCAGACCCGCTTTGCACTGTGGGAAGTTACCGAGTTCATATGTTCTCTGAAACAAAAGTGAAAACTGTCAAAATAAAGGAAGTGTACATTTCTTCCTTCCTCTTTAGTTGCATGTTCATTTCATTGAGCAGAACTGTCATCAGAATCTAAATACTTCTGTTTAGTTTCCAGGAGGATTTTGACCTGCTTCATTGTGGTCTGGAGTAAATAAGCAGAACTAAACCTCACATGAATCATAACTGTGTTTTACTCACCCAGCTCAGCAGGTACCTCTCTTTAGGCTGCTCTTTGTTTTTGATCAGAAAGTACTTCTTTCTGATTCTCCAGCCTGAAACAAAAAGAAACAACAGGTCTCTACAGCTCCTTGAAGTTCCCATCAGAAATGAGCCAGTCACTTGTTTGTGATCCGCATCCTCACCACTAGATGTCCCACTGTTTTTGTTTTATAAAGCAGAACTGAACCAAATGTTTAATCAGTTCTCATGCACTCTGATTATTTCGTTATGGATGAAAACAACATTTATGTCGTCATGTGAGCTCAGTGTGACACACATTCACGGGACTCGTGTTCTTATCAAAAAGCAGAATTCACAGAAGAGCTGCTCCACTGAACAACTTGCAGGATTGTGCTCACAGCACATGTTGGTGCATTGATATTCAAACAAGGGCGATGAGTCTTACCCATGTCCTTAAGAGGCTCCAGGACCTCCCACTTTGGGTCTGACCTGAAGAACATGGAGACCTGCTGCAGGGCGATCTCTGACAAACCAACAAACACAACATTTACTTGATCTGGGGAGTCTTCAAAGAGTTTCCTCTCCGACAGTGCCTTCAAATTAACTTTAAATGATGAAATAGAGCGAAAGCTTGATAAAAAAAAAAAAGAATCTTATAAAATGATTTCACAGAACTCCTGTTGTTCACGTCACGATGTCTCTCATATCTCTTGGAGACACTTATGCCAGAATTAATTAGACAGCAATTAAACTAAACCAATAGATGTTGTTGTGTTTTGCAATTAATAAAGAGATCTTGTCTTTGTCTGTGTGACGTCTGCACATGCAAAGCAATGAAAAAGTCATTTTTCAGTAAAGACAAACAAACCTGTGTAGTTGGCAGAGTAGTTGTTGGGGTCCAGGAACTTCTTGACGGTCAGCGAGCTGGAGAGCAAGGGGTGCTGGGTAATGGAGTCCAGATACGCTTGGAGTCCTTTCTGCCTCTCGGCTATGAACTCCCTGTCCATGTTTCCGATCAGTTTCTTCGGAGGGAGAGGGAGGCTGATGCCGCACACCTGGAGAGAAAGAAAAACCGTCTTAAGACTTTGTTGTGCTCCTGTTCATAGGTTGTTGTTGTTGTTGTTATTTTTGGTACTTTTCAATAAATCTGACAGAAAGAATCACGGACGTCAGACTGAAACCAGTCAGACTGGGCAGGCTTGTTGCCAGTTGTGCTGCCTGCTGACTGCAGGTCAGGCGCTGACAGGAGGCTGGGGTCAGCGAGAGGAAACAAGCAGGCAAAACCTCAGCAGAAACACTGAACACTTCCTGTTATCCACAAGCCCAACATCTCATGAGTCGGGACAATTTCAAACTCATCCCAAACCCAAATCCCATTCCTGTTTGGCAAAATGGAGCTCCATTATTATGAGAATGGCTCAACACCTTCACTTCACTCGTGTTTCACTGATTGGACTTAAGATTTTTGGAGTCAATTGTGTTGGTTGTGTGGTTTTACATTAAGCACATTGTGTTTGTAAATAATGATGATTTAAATGCAGATCGGATGACATTTTAAAGCCAACTGATCCAACTAAATCCAAGATGTCATGGCACTAATAACACTCCACCATTCCGTTATTATATCATAGGACTGTATGTCGTCTGTAGCTGAAGAAAATACCCTGAGCAGATCTGATTAGCAGTTGCTTTGCAGATTAAATGCAGAGCCGCTTTTAGGTCAAGCTTCAGATTAAACTTGGGTCCGAGCAGCAAGACTTTAAACTTTATTAAATGCAAAAACAACAGCTTACGCTGAGAGCACATAAACGCCCTGCTGACATGACCGGCCGGGTCTTCTGGGAAGCTGAAAGAGCAAAACCCCCGAGTCTGTCGTAATGACCTGGCATTCAGTTTTCTCTAACAGGAAGAACGTTGGCCAAGACGAAGCTGGTCTGTGTCACAACATGTTTGTGTGTGCCGCTTTGGATCCGAAGACGTACGTTTACCAAAGTGTGTGTGTGTGTTGCCGCATAGTGAGTTAAACACACGCATCCCGCTGTATCCACAATGTTCAGACCATTTGAACAACTTTTAGTTACTTATGTCACGCTGGGAATGAGAGAACAGCTGCTTGGCTGAGACAAAAAAAAAAACAACCCAAACACTCCCGAAGCTTTGTAAATGCTGCTGCAGTCGTCTGTTTGCTTGTTGACTTGGAAGGCGTTTGAAACACAACGCGAGTGATTCAGAGCAGTGAAACATGCGACACTCACCATCAGGCTGCTGTTGAGAACATCAAAGTCACTGTAGCGACGGATCACCTAAAAAAAAAAAAAAAAACAAGAAATAGAATCCCCACCGTCAGTGCTCGATCTTTCTTCCAAGTCATTTTAAGAAACCTTTGTTTAAACATTAATATTGGATGAAATCAATAAAAACTAAACTGTGAACGGGATAATCCAGGATAACGGGTGGTGATAAAGAGGTAGAAGTAACATTATTATATCATATTAACAATATTGTAATTCTGTTTTATTTTTCCAAGAATGATGAATGTTACTATTTATACATTTGAATCCATGTCACTGCTATTAAAGTCATAAGTTATAACTGAATACAGCTGCAAATTCCGGTAACATTCAAACTTTTTGTTCAGCATTTTTGCTTTTTTTTTTTAACTATTGAAGTAAGTTGCTTTGAATGTAGATAACATGAATCAAAAGAGTGTTTAATGTCACAACAGAACTTTAATTCAGTACTTGAGAGAGCAATTTCAGTCCTCTTACCAAATGTGCCGACACATTAATTTTAAATGTGAAAAAAAAAAAAAAAAACGACCAACAATAATGCATTTAATGAGCCGTTTCTTTTCACAAGAGGTTGAAGTGGGATTCTAACGGGTTAAAACAACCTGAGGCCCCACTGGGGGGAGAACAAACACATAAATACTCCCTCTGTCAAAGCACAGCGAGCAAACAACACACACTCATCCTTCTTTGTTCAGGGTCCTTTCAAATGAGTTGGACCCGGATTTCTTTCAGATAGTTCTGTTTCCTGCGCTGTGATTGGTCCGCTCACCTGCCAGCTGTTGTCTGAAGACACGCCCCTCTGGACTCTGATGATGTATTCCTGAAAGACAGACAAGGCCAACTTTAATAAGAAGGAAGTTGGATGGCAAAACATCAAACATTTTAGGGTGATCGGTCTATTGAGGATTATCAAAATAACACCAGTGTTATATAGATATATATATATATATAATACAGATACAAAATAAAACACGACAAAAATGCATAAAACACATTTTCAAATATTGTATTGCATGATATAATAATACAATAGCATTGTTTTAAGTTGATCCCTGGTCTGGCCAATGTTTATTGTCGTGTCTATTTGTCCTATAAAGATGTATTTAGACAGTCGTACGAAGGTGTATTATAAGTTCGATAAATCAGTGTAGCAGTTGGGTGCATTTATAATAAACGATCATTTAGACAAAATTGACATTAAAGTTAAAATGTGCCATGAATTGAATGACTAATATGGTAAGAAAGCTGACATGTAAAATGTTTTTGATTCTTTACGCCTCCATTTTCATGTATTAAACCAACAGTGCAGCTGGACCGTGAGCTCACAACTTTAAAACCACAGATCAGAATCTTATTCCTGCGGCTTTGTCGGAATCCAAACCAGAAGAGAGAAAACTCTTATGAGATTTAAACAAACAAACACGTTTGACGTCCACATTCAGAAGGTCATCATCAGGGAGCGGCATGTCAGTCAGAGTTTCTGTTTCACTTCCAATGAAGTGATTCATCAGACACAGTTCAGGTGAGGGCCTGTCTGCTGACGCTGGATCTCTGCTAAGAAAAGCTTCTGGGAGAAAAATATTTTCACAGCTAATGGGCACTGCTACAGTCACCTCGGAAAGCAAGAAGCGGGGTGTAAACATGGCCTTTGACAATCCTCCCAGACCTCTAAGACTAATTCCTGCTCGCGGACATCGGGGTGTCATGACGCTGCAGCCAAGTAAACAGCTCAGATCATTTTCTAGCAGGCCACTGCAGCTTATAGCTCATATATCGTTGCTCTTTATAGTCACACTTACAGCACATATTTCAACTCGAGGAAGACTTTTTTTTTTTTTTTTTTTCTCCAACCAACTGCTCTTTGATTGCAGCTTGTGACTGAGGATACGTCTTATATATTCACGTCATTTGATCTGCGACACGGTGAGATAATATTGATTCATACACAAGCAGATATTAACAAATGCAGTTTGAAAGGACACAGCAAAGCAGGAGCAGGAGTGAACCGACACAAAACCCCCCCAAAAAAATCTGAATTTGCAATCCAGTCTACTTGCAGTTTATACTATTTATACACTATTTATATACTAACCCTTATTTATACTCGCCGTCTGACTGTTGGTTTGATCAGAACTGTGTGCGCTCTTCGCCCGCCTGTAACCTATGCCCTCTACATATCCAACCTGTGCTTAACTCCCACCACCAAGTGTCAAAATAATGCAACAAAAAAGTATCTAAACAAACTAAATAACCTGCCAGTAATAGGCAGGGCTGGATCCTCGTGTTGTATGGTAGCCACGTTTGAACGTGTGAATGTGACTGACCTTGTAAAGTGCACTGACACTCCTGAAGCAATACACTGCACTTTATAAAAGGCAACATATGAGGAGGACCATTTCTCTTTCATTCATTCTGTAGCTTCCTTCCAGAGACATCACCACCAACAAATGCTCTGTATATAGGTGACGTCCACGTACCATGTCGTATCCTACTGGCATTAAAGCCTCATAATAAAACACGCTGATAACAACAATATCACATTACTTGCTTCACCACTCAGCAGGCCCTGGCGAACTTCAACCTAAAAACTAAGCACTGATTATACATCAGCCAGTGGTGAGTGACCCACATTGACGCACTTTATAAATGTGGCTTTTCTTCTGGTGACTCTGTTTCTCAGCGCGGCAGTAATCTCTGGCATCATGCTACCTGTTATATGAAACAGTTTTAAGAGTAGTGAACGAGAGTCGTCACATCAGGATGAATAATGTCGACCAGTCTGTTCAAATTAACCCTTCATGAAGAATTCTTTACATTCACACGTTAAAGCATCTAATACATGTTCTGTTACACTCCTTTACATTTAAATTTTAAAGAAAAACAAAACAGAGGTGATGGTGTTCGGTCTCCATCGCGTTGATTTGGGCTCCTTGGCTCCATACGCGAGGCCGACAGTTTTGAACCTGGGTTTAGAATTGGACGAGCAGACAAGCGCTGTGGTTCAGTCCAGCTTCTTCCATCTTAGAATGTTGGCAAAGATGAAGCCCATTCTGGCACATCGGCACTTTGAAACAGTAATTCAGGCTTTTAAATCACGTCTCGATTGCTGTAACGTACTTTGTGTTGGAGTCACTCATAGACGCTGCAGCTCGACTACTAACTGGAACACATAACTCCTGACCTGGCGTCCCTCCCCTGGCTGCCCGTGCATTTTAGAATCCATTTTAAGATTATTTTATTGTTTTTAAATCCCTGAATGGTCTCGCCTTGCCTCACCTCTCCGAGCAGCTCCACCCCTACACTCCTCCGCTCAGCGGCTCCTTTGCACTTTGTTTTTATGTCTATTGATGTACAGCACTTTGTTTCAGCCGTGGTCGTTTTTAAAGTGTGAAATAAATAAAGTTGAATTGAGTACTGAAAATATTCATAAAAAAATCTGATAATCGTTAGAAGAAGTGGGAATCTATACCTAATAGATTGTCTGTTGCTCACATGCATGCTTTGTCTCCGTTTTAACCCTGTGCACTGCCGATGTTTTTGCTTTCTACAGTTTTCAAAACTACCCCAAAAGGCATTTGCAAGCTCCATTTCTAAAGACACAATTACTGCATTTTATTTTAGAAATACCACAATATATTGTGGAACAGTCAGTGGTGTGTATGATATGGCAACACAACTGAGATAATCATTTAGTTTGGAGAACATTTTAAGAGCTAAATCACTAAATATATACAATTCAAGCCAGTTTACATCTTTCAAGTTTGTTATGATTAACTTACATATGAAAATGCTGACTCCTCATGAACCTGCGTGCAACTTTGAATTTTCGAGCTCTTGGAATCATTGACTTATTATAAATCATAGCTTAAGACCCAATTTTAAGGCTTGCATTTATGTGATATTGTGGTTTCATTATCTTATTGGACTTACCTTCTCTCTGCCAGCACACGCAGCTTCTATGTTATACTCTGTCTGAACTTGCTGGCTCTGTCTATTACTACTTTTTAGCCCCATTTTGTTTTGATTAACACCGTGCGCCTTCGTGTTGCTCTCAGACACATTTTCAGAGCACTAACTTTTAACAGCCACGAAAACAAAACAAAAAGTCTTGAAATCTTCATCAATAAAACCCCAAGGTTAAAACGCGCATTACCAAGTATTTCAACGTATTAAAAAAAACATATATTATCAAGAAGAACTAAATAAACTTTTACATATTTACGAAAATGTAAACGAACGAATAAAGATTCAGACACACGTTTCAATGATGAAAAGTTAATTAACCTAATTGGGAAATATTAGGCTGAATTTAAACATTTCACTTTCCCTCTGTACAGACACTTTGCAATGTTAAATTCATGTGATTGTGGAGAACATAAAGTAGACTCTAGTACATTATCTTTCCTGGTATTTGGGGGACATAAAAGGAACTGACTCAACAGAATCTTCTTTTCTGCTTGATCCAGTCCAGGGCCAGAGGACACTGGAGCTGATCCCAGCAGGTCACACAGGATGGACGGGTCAAACACACACAACCACAAACACTCATATTCCCACCTGAGGGGGAACCTGGAAGTCAATAATTAACCTGACATGCATTAGTTTGTACTGAGGAGCATCTCCAGAGAAAAAAAAAAAACCTCATGCAAACATCAGAAAGGCCAGATTGCACATGCTTGATATTTAAACATCTTTAAATCTGTAATAACTGTTTCCCACATTGCAGATATTAGCAGCTTTTATGTTTATTATGAATTTCTGCTCAATTCTATGGTACAATAAAGGCCCCACAGCGAAATACAAACAATAATATGTGATCGCAAAAATCTAATATCTATATAAACGTTGTTTTCGCGGATGGAATCGTGGGTAAATGTCTGTTTTGGAGCAAAAACAGCAGCAGCGGTGAGCGCCTGGCGTTAGCTTCCTGAGCTAACAGGCTAAGCTCAGCTGATTCTGTCAACAAAAACGCCAACCGTGCTCCCATTATCGGACAAAGGGCTGCTTTACGACGGCGACCAGAGGACACGTTTATGGACAGTCACGCTGTTGAACGTCGCTTCTTCCTCCTCGCAGACCAGCACCGAGAGCAAAGTGTACAGAAAAACCGCTGCGGTGGGTTTTCCTTGAACTTTCTGCTCGTATTGTTGCCCTTGTGAAACGTCGCACCAAAGCCCATTGAAAATGCGCCCATTTGTTGTTTTTGGAGGATTTTAGAAGACGTGTTGATTTAAAAAAAGATAATGTTAACCACACATAAACACAAATGTCAATTTATCTTTAATTCGGCAAAGCTTCAAACGTTTGCTTTAAATTATTTTTTGGGTATTTTAAACCAAACCAGCTTTGGCAGAGTTTAGGTGTATTTATTAACAATTAGACGATATTTAACAAGTATTTAGCAGACTGACTGCTGCGTTTCAAAGCACCAGATTGTCAAAATTAATTCCCTCCGAACTTGCAGACGTCAGTGCGTTTTTCCAGGTGCCAGGACACCGACGGATGTCTGGGATGTGTTTGAGCCTCTGGGCTGTCAGCCAGTCGGTGTCAATGCTCCGCTGCAAATCTCTTTATATCAGCAGGTTTGCACAAAAGCTTCCAGGAAATTGCTTAATCGACGACAGGCGCACAGAGCCAGGGTCTGGTGTCCGACTATGGAGTCACCATGCAAATCTGACAGGCGCCGTCGCGCTAAAAACAAACAAACAAATAAACCTGGAAGACTCATCGGCGCTGGATGAGAGCTGTGTTCTTACTACCACACTGGCTCCACTGCTCGGGGGGGGTGTTTCGATTGGAAATGCGGCAATGAACGCATAACCAGCAAAAAAGACGTTTCAACAACCGTGTCCGAAAATGGAACCAGTGACGCAGCGATCCACTTAAAACGCCCCCTGAATCAAAAACTTTGCAATTTTTTTTTTTTTTTAAACAAACACACCGGGGCTGATTCATCCGACAACCACACAGAAAAAAAAAAAACATTTCAGAGATGAATCCGCGGATGTCACGGGTTAACGTGGGGCTATTCCCGGTAAACACTCACCGTGTGGGATTGCAGGTTCTGGCTGGCTTCGATCACCGCCGTCAGGGGCACAGTGTCGTCCAGCAGCAGCCTGCCGGGGACCGGCTTGTCCAGGAAAGACATCCTGGAGGCCCGGCGGCCGGGGGTGGGGATGGGGTGACACGTCTCGTCTGTCACACACTGAAGCGGCCCGGGAGACACCGACGCGAATCCCGGCTGAGGCTGAGGAGGAGGAGGAGAACCGGACTGCCCGGAGCAAAGCGACGTGCTACACTGTTAGCTTCTTGGTAACCAGGAAGCGGAGCGTAACGTCTGACGTCATCACCCAGCGGATTGACGTCTTGGATGACGAGGCTTACGTTAAAGTGCGTGCGCGCCCCCTACTGGTGAGGAAAATTATCTCGTAAGCAAAGTACGATTAAGATAAATAAAAATAAATAGCATAAAATTAAAATACAATAAAATAAAATAGAATGTAAAAATCATAAAAAACAAAGAAAATTAGCTTTAAATCTTAAAGTCAGATCAGATTAAATGAGATATTGCTTGATTAGTCCTATAGCTCTGTTAATTCCAGATGTTGGGTTATCATCCATCCACCCAGCCTTACTGCTTCATCCTATGTAGGGGCGCTGGGGTCACTCCCATCTAACCATGGGTGAGGGCAGATACAAGAGCCTTACTTACTAGAATTTCAGCTGTGTGAAAAATCAGCGTTACAAAACCTGAAATAACCTTCATGACCAGGAGAGTTGTGTCTTGGGCCATACAGCATCGTGGGGCAGTGGTTATTGTTCTCGTCGCACAGCGAGAAGGTCGCGGTTGAAATACCTCTCGGCTGGGGCCTTTCTCTGTGTGGAGTTTGCATGTTCTCTGTGTAGGTGTAGGTGTTTTCTCCGGGTACTCCGGTTTTCTCCCAGTGTGAAAAACATGGACCATGGCTCCCTGAGCAAGACTCTTGGCCCCCACCACTTCCACTCCTGGTGCCGTGCGGCTGCTGACCAAACAGTCAATTTAATAAAGAAATATCCTCAAGGGATTGATGAACCTTGTTTTTTTTTTCCCTTACTGATCAACACATAAAAGAGATCTGATGACTGAAATCATCTGGGCTGGTCTGAATAACTGAAAGTAAGTAAGTAAAAACAAGAAAGAAACAAGTCCGCAGTGAGTTCGAATGAGGTGAGAACAACACAATTTCTGGATATCGGACAGAAAAAAAATATTTCAAACAGATTAGACAAATTATTCATTTTAATTGCATTTTACTCGACCCACAAATATTCCACAAACAAAATACAGAGCCGATTTCAGAATCCAGACTCATGCCAGAAAAACAAATCATGTCAAAACTCTGTCAAGTGAGGTTTTCCAAATGAAATCTAAATATCTGAAGAAATGAGCTGCACATGACACGCTTCTGTGGCCAGTTTCACATTTGATGTGTCAAGTTTTCCCCTGGTCACTTCTCCTGCTGGTCCTCCGGCATCATCACCATCACTTCCCCCTCCATCACCACTTTGTCCACCACTGAGCACGTCACGGCGATGAAGGCGAACGACATCTTGATCTTGCGGACCTCGGCCTCGGCAACCACCTCCTCACCGACGTAGAGTGGCGCCGGGAAGCGGATCTCCTGGTACAAGAAGACGCAGCCGCGGCCGGGCATCCTGGTGCCGAGCACGGCCGACATCAGGCCGTTGATGAGGACCCCGTGCACGATGGGCGTCTCGAAGGAGGTGGTCTTGGCGTAGGCGGGGTCCAGGTGGAGGGGGTTGGTGTCGCCCGTCAGCTCGGCGAACAGCTCCACGTCACGCGACGAGAAGGCTTTGGTGAGCGAGGCTCGCTGGCCCACGTGGAGAAGCCGGCGGAACGGAGGAGCCGCCGTGGCCGAGGAGAGGCGGAGCCCCGGCTTCATGAAGACTCGCCTCCAGAGAAAAGTCATTCTGAAGGGAAACGCCGCCGCCGCCGCTGCTGCTGCTGCTGCTGCTGCTGCTGCTTCAGTCCAGCTGCAGATCTCGACTGTTTCCAGTCAGCGCCAGCAGGAACGGAGACACCTGAAGGCACCACGAGAGAAAGATTTGATTGTTGCGACATCTTGAACATCAGAGTCCAGAAAACAATAAAATGTGTAATACGCCAGTACACATACATATGTAGTTATATAGGACAGGTATTGGGTAAATTATTTCTCTGCATTTCATAAGTCGGTAGAGAAGCTAGAAAATGTCAGATGACCCTCCATTTTTTCACCAGAATCCCGTCTGCCTTGACAGGCCAGTTTGTTTTTTTTTGCAATTTTGGCAGAAACGGTTTGTCAAATTGTTAAACGTCACAGCACACTATTCCCAAATTGTTGGCACGTTTTTAAAAAAAGACTGATATTATTAAAATTAAACCGACGCCCAGGCTAGTAATCTTTGCGCCGAGCCTCTTAAAGAGACAGGCACGCAGGTATTATACAAAAGTCCTCACTAGGGCTGGGCAAAAAATATTGATTAAATCAATTTATCAAATTTGTAGCTAAAAAAGATTTTTGTTTTGCAAATTCAAGTTCCCCCCCCCTACAGATTTTTTTTTATGCATTTTAACTCTGAGGACAACCACTGCAATAAAGTTGCACTTTTGACAATATATCTGATGTCTGCACTTTAAGTGCATTGAGAAAAAAAATTTTTAAATTGAAAATCGAAATTTTTATTTTTCTTGAAAAAACAATCATAGATTTCATAGAATAATAATTGTTTTTTTTAGGCCAAATCGCCCAGCCTGAGTCTCCATTTATATTCCTGATATGACCAAAATATGAACTAACGAACTCACGACAAGCTGCTTTTACGACATGAGGAATTTATCCCAGCCACAGACAGTGAGTGTGTGTTTTCTGTGTGTGTGAGAGAACAAATAAGCAGGTGTTGGGGAGGAGCAGTAAGATTTTCACCGCCGATAGGCAGAACAACATGACAGGGCTTCAAACTGGAAGCGAATTCTCGTTTCACACTTTCATTTCAGCAAAGTTTTGTTTTTACCCGCCAACGTTTTGTAAACAATATCCGTTTCAACAGAAATGGCAGAAACACTGAAAAAGGTGTCGTTTTCATGTTGGGCCACGAGTGTGTGCCGTTGGTTTTTCTTCTATTAAAATAACACGCGCATGCACAGTGCTTCCGCCGCAGACAGAGTCGGAGCGTTTTCAAAAAGTCACACCGTGGGAGCTATTTTCAAAAAGTTGTGTTTTAAGTGGCTCTGAGCACCGTTGTGTAGACGGACACCCAAAACACAATGAAAGCTTGAAGTTTTCACTTGAATGTGGCGTAAACGGGGTCTAAGTGACCCAGAAGAAGAAGTGTTTGTGATGAACTTCAGATGAGTCTGCGTTGCTGACCTGATGCACTCTGAAGGCGCAGTCCTGGTTCTGGTAGGAGCCGAGCAGAGTCAGAGAAGTCCAAAGCTTCACCAACCCGCTGGGAGAGAAAACAGAACACACTGGGTTGATTTCTTCAAGAGAAGTGAAAATGTCTTCGCGTCGAGTGACGCTCACCTGCTGTAGACGCGCAGAAGAGCAGTCAGCGTCTCATCGTCGTACTTCAACAGGTCAAAATTTAAGGCAGCTCCCACCTGAGCGCACACACACACGTTTAGGAAACGACGTCCACTTACATGGAAATGACAAATGCTGAAAAGGATGTAGTTTACATGTTGGGCCACTAGCGGGTGCTGTTTGTTTCTTTGTAAAAAAGTTGCATTCTCAGTGGCCGAGAGCACAGTTGTCGTAAACAGGCTTCTAAAACGTAAGAAATGTTTTGGATTCTCACTTGGAAACGTAGCGTAACAGGCCTTTAGTCAAAAATTCATGGATACCTGCTGCCATTTTTAATGTCCGCTAAACAGGGCTGAATCACAAACAAGGCCACAGGCATCAGGCACACTCAAAGTTTCACGCCAAGTTTTCTTTTCTAGTTTCGTAAATAAGTATTAAAGAAACCGGAAAGAGTAAAAAAAAATAAAATAATAAACCTCAAAGAAATAGTCCTGAGTGATTTTCTCAAAACCTCTCACAGTTGGTTTTAGTTCGTTCAAATGAGTTTTGGATTATTTTCTGGAGGCGTTTGCTCTCAGACTTGAGTTCTCACCTCCCCATGCAGAGTCTTCAGGCCCGTTAGGATGAACTGCTTCAGTTCCACTGCGCTCAGTCTGGTCGTCTCATCCTCCAGAACACTAAACGCACAAACAGATCGGGCTGAGCGCACATGAGCAAGGAGCAGAAGTGGTCGGGAAATAAAGTAAAACTCATGTGTGGATAACTTACAGGTGGACCTTCATGTAGTGATACGGAGAGGCGTTCTTCAACACGACCCGCTGATAAACACGAGGTTCTTCCTCTTCGTTCAGGCGTCTCATTATATTAAAGCATCGACGGCTTCGTTCTCAATGAGCAGCAGAGAGTAAGCTGAATGCAGGCTGGAAAAAAACAAAAAAGTATTTCTATTCTAAGTTTATATTTTGAGGTATTTTACAGGTTTACACTACAACAGAAACATTGCTCAATAATTTCTAGCCTTTCACGACACAATTTATTGATTGAGAAATCAACTGCAACCAAAATAAACACCAATAAGTAAAATAACATTTGCTTTTAAAAAAAATGGATGATAAAATAATCAATAATCAAGTTAATGGATAGTGTGAAGAAGACTGTTTAGTTTTGAGTAAAGTTACGACTAATATATGATATAGATGTGATTCTGTTCTGGGGTGAAGCTCTCGGTGATGAACTTAATTGCTGTAGCTCACTGTTAACTTTTAAAAAAGATGTAATATACAAACTAAATAAGTGTTACAGGTCAGACCGATGATGAGAGAAAGGGCACGTTATGTCATTCAAGTTTTGTTTCTGGTTATTAGTAAAACTCAAGAAATACAAACATGTAAACAATGTAAAAGGTCTTCATATATCCAACTAAATACACATAAATCAACCAATGTGCATAATGAAATTACTCACATAATAAATAAGCAAGCCAACCATCCAAGATAGAGAAAACGTAGAATTTAAATGGCCTGGAAAAATAAGTATTTCTAGAGGTTATTAAGGAGACATAAATCAGCACGCAGGTCAAACAGCAGCGAGGCAAACATGCTAGATGCGGCTATGCTAACAGCTCGCAGCTGTTAAACAGCAGGTAAAGCAGATGATTAAAAAAAGTGTTTGCGTGTTGTTGTGACTTCCAGTAGAAATGTGGAGAGTTGTACTCACCAGCTACATGAGCGTGAGGTCGTGACAGCTTGAGGTTAGTCGCTCAGACAACATAAAACCTTCCAGGCAGCAGCAGGCGACCCCATGGGTTACCCGATCTGTCCAGGGCGGGGCTTGCCCCGGCGCCTAGCGATGACGTAGCATATTATGATTGGCTGTGACGATGTTTCGCATTATTATTGGCTGCAAGTTTCCCCGTCACAGTTTAAATAAAGTTAGGGAGCTAACTTTAGCTTTCAGTCAGCTTACCTACACCGGCTGGGAGAGGAAACAACACAAAAATACTACTGATACTACTACTGTTTCTACGTCTACTAATATCTATTACTACTACTACGACTGCTACTAATATTTACTACTCCCTCATGATGGGAGATGTAGTCTCTGAAAATAATTTTTAAAAAGACCACAAAATTCAAAAATACTACTTCTACTATATTGTTATTATTACCAGTATTTATAATATTACTTCTAAAGCCTCTACTACTTCTACAATCAACAATAATATATTGTCAGTGTATAGTGGTCATTCAGATTATGTTGTCGTTTCACTGGGCTGTTTATGACGGCTGAAATAGATTTTGGAATAAGAATGCAACATCACAAAATGTGGAAAACATTGAGGCTCTGAATTTTATAAACTGAACACAACCAGTGCTCAGTGGGATGGCACGTCAGTAGCCAAAGCTACTCAACTTAAGCCCAGACAGAAGGTACTCCGAACAACAATTAAAGCATTTGAATCAGCTCATTTATTAAAATATCTTTCTACTTACAAACTCTTCGACGTGACAGAAATCACTCCTTAATCTTACAGCAGAATTCCCACAGTACACTTTTAAACAATGAGGTTAAACATGTTGACAATGTGGTCATACAGCAGGAGACTAAATTCTCAGATCAACAGCCTGAAAACCGAATACAGTGAAAAGTGCAAAGTCCTGACATGGAATGACTTCAAATAACAAGAACATTAAAGACAAATTTTTTTTTTTTAAATCAGGCTGCAGTGAGACAGCCACACGGGAATATCTTAACAGTCTTTTGTGCATTTTTGATAAAAGTTTCACAGTGAGCACCATCCACAACTCGACAATAAAATATCTTCATCACCAGAATTACTTCCTCATCTTAATCTCATTACAACCTTCTTCTCTCTCTTCTTCATCCTCCATCTTCCGGGTTTTTCTTCAGGAAATTTTCTTGGAGTTTTCATCGGTGACCTCCTGTTCGGACAGGAAGTCCAGGATGAGCTTGGCGGCCTTTCTGGGACGCTCCAGCACCACCGAGTGACCGCAGCTGTCGAACACCTCCACCTGGCAGCGAGGCAGCGCCGCCTGCAGGACTGATGTCCCCGAAACATCCAACACCTGGGGGAGCAGACAGGTGAGTCAGTCGAGCAATACTGTCTTTGGTTGTGTGAGGAAAGCCAAACTCTGATTTTGCGATTGATCATCTGCCATACTGCATTTTGTTTTCCCCTCCAATTTAGGATGTATTTGCTGTAACTCTGTAGAATATTAAATAAGTCCCTTCATCAACGCAACCAGCTCTATACCTCGACGCAAAGTTTTGAGTGGATTCTTTAGTGTAAACAATCTGTTGTTTGTGTGACGCCACTCATGGTATTATGATTACTAAAAACACCCACAAAACTCACCAAAACACTCTGGCATGCATCATGCATCAACCCTCATAAATGTTACATCGTTTAACTTTGCTATGAGGTTTGAATATTGATAAGAGATAACCGATGAGATTATTTTGTAAATATTCTTGATGATACCTTGTTTGAATGCTGATGGACATGTGTGTGAGGCTGAAGACTACAATGGACAAAGAGGAAGTTTATTTTCCTCCACGAGCATTGAAATCATCTAAAATCGGTGAAGAATATTCCTGGTTTGAACTCACTGGCATTCTCATGTTCAGTTTTCACGCTTCATCTGTGTGAACATTGCGTTTGATGTTTTCAGTTAATCGACGGTGTGAATGTGTAATCTGGGACTGGAGTCCCAGTTATGGTGCATCCTTCCCATAACGTGGCTAAAAGGGCTTAACAGTGGGTTGTGTTTTTAATCACCTGGTCGTCTTTGCCCCAGATGACCTGCAGGGGCGCTGTGATCAGATGCAGGTTTTCCTGCAGCGAATGACGAGACTTCTCCCCAACAAGCTCCATGAACACTACAAAGAAAACACACAGACATAACAATGCATATGATGGAAATACAATAATAGTATTTAAATAAGTACACAAATCAATAATGGATAGTTTTCTTTTATTGCAAACTAAAATAATGAGGAATTTGCCTGTTGGAATTAGACGTGCTGAAAGGATGAATACAGCATGATACCCTCTACAACCGAATAATTCCTGTTACTTCTACTTTATCGAAACTAAAACAAACCAAAGGTCAACAAGAGGCTGGTTCATTGAGGCTGCTGTTGTCTGAGGCAAACATATTAAAAGTTTTAATATAAAACTTGTTTTCAGAGGTTTTATTACAGAAAAAGAACAATTTGTTTAAATATCCACATGATAAAAGAATTTCATATCACAGCGATACTAAATCAGCAATCATAAGTCCTAAACTTTATGGATTCGACACCTCACTTGACTTGTCTTCAACAGTGAGGCTTCATTTAATAGTTTTATGATTAAAAATGCATCAGTAAAGCCTTTATAATTTGTCTGAAGCGTATCAGCTACTGGGGTGTTAATGTGTTAAGGAACGTAAGCGGGATTAGTGTCAGATGGAGGTGTGTGACGGGACTCTGTTGCTCTGGAGGATGGAGGAAACGTTTGTACCGTCAACAAATGAACCCGAAGCAGAGCAAGAAAATATGATTAGTGTCGTTTCAAACGTTTCGGTAAAATTATGTGAGGTTAATCTGGATGGATTGGAAGATAATGTGAAAAGACCAGCGTTTTGAGAAAAAAAACTGAGAAGGAGAAGAAAACTAACTTTCTTTGTAGAAATCATTATTTGCGAGCCGGTTGGCAAGGAGACCTTTCAGGACCTGAAAACGAATGAAAATGTTAGTTTTAGTGTTCGCAGAGAATTTCGATTCAACAGTTTCTATTACACAAAACTGAGGAGCGCCTCATTAACCCAGCAGCACTGCCAATTATGGAGGCGAGACGTCTATCAGCTTTAATAACTTTACACTCATCATTTCATCCCTGGCTTGAATTCATGAGTAACAACAACATATTTTGTCATTAGTGAGCAGATTCATGAAAAAAAAAAAAAAAAGACTTCTAAGCGGGAAATGGGACTTTCCCCAACTGTATCTTCCCGAGTTCCCAGCTGCATTAGCCTAACATGTATATACATTAAAACAGATCTCATTAAGGGAAACTAGTTGTTTTGGAGTAATTAATAAAGTAATTTAGCCACTTTGAAGTCGCCACAATCCTACAATCGACCACAGATTTTTTTTTGGTAGCTTGTCCAAAACGGTCTCCGAGTGTTGTTTCCTGGGGATGGGCAGCGTGGTTTAGTACCTGTCGGTGGAGTTTGAGGGGCGTGTAGCAGCAGAGGCTCAGCATCTCCTCCAGCTCCTCAGTATTGGTGGGGATGAGCGGGATGGACTGCTCCTGGGGAAGATTGTCCTCCAGCTCCCTCAGACGGCTGACGAACTTGGAGTCTGTCGGGTAAACCAGGCCTGGAGGGCAGAGACGACTGTCGGCATCAAAAACTGACGGCTTGATTCAGGTCCAACTATGTTTATATCGGTGGGTGTAGATCTAAAAGAAGGTCACAACTACTCATTTGATCAGATATCTGCTGACTTTACCTGCCGGGCAGATCAAACTGAGGCTGGACAAGTCGGCAGGGTGCCGGGCAGCGTACACGCCCGCGACATTCCCGCCCATCGATGTGCCGACCAGGTGAAACGGTCTTTTATCCAGACCGACACTCTGCACAAACTGGACAGGGACAGAACGCTATTTAATATGTAATCTCAGGGGAGCAGCAATGTTTTCACCAACTCTCACACACACAAAAAAAAGAAAATGGAGTCATGCTGCCTTTAGTTACAGATAAAAGTCTTACATTTTGATGATCTATTGAAAGTGGACAATTTTTGATTGCACCAGATCATATTTTCTTCTTTGTTCCCTGATCATACAAGCGTGTTGTTCCCACATTGCTCGCTTTGGTGAGGTGTTTTCACCAGCAGATGGTGCAGTCAGCACTGCCTTTGAAGGTGATCGCTGTGCCTCCCTTTTAACAAGACTTCAGTGAACCTCACATAAACCAAACACTGTGAATTTTACATTTCTGAATTGACACGCGTTCAATGAAATCATTTGGAACCAGTAAACTCAATGTTCAGATCTAAGAAGAGCTAAAAGAACGCATCAAAAACAGATATAAACATTAAAATGTAAATGATGGACCTTAAAAAGGAGTGAAAACATTCCCATGTGCATGTGGAAGGCTCAGGGCTAAAAATGGGAGTGGATTCCGTTGCTCTATAGAGGACCACGTATAATAAACTACAGCAAGCTGTCGCTGAAGGTTTGTTTGTAATTTGATCTGCAGCAAGTTGTAAAAATATAATGAATATGGCCGACACATGAAACTGACTGTATTGTGTTTCTGAGGTTCAACACAAAGAAGAAACGCGCTCAGGGGCCATCAATCCCTTTTTATAGAAGAACTCGTTCGAAGACGACGGGCGACTCGAATGATTAGGGTTTCAAAACATGTTTACTGACCACCGTTTTTAGAACATGTCCTGAAGCTTCTCAATTAATGTCTGAGAAGAATGTTGCTGATGGAGACCAAAAATAGCCAAATGAAATAAAAGCAGGATAGCGAGCGAAGAAGCCTGCAGACGTTTCGATGATTTCATTAAGTGAGGCTGCGGTTTGAATACTTTTCTTTATGTGAATAAAGTTTCGGACCCCCCTGGTGTTATAACAGTGTGTGACTTGTTGGGGGATACACACAGCTTCTCTATGAGCAAACCAGACAAAACACATCAAATTAATGTATTTTAAAATCAAAGCAGAGCCAAGCTATAGATTAGGAATTAATCTCAGTAATCTCTAATCTCTTTATGATGCTCTGTCTCCTGTCAGGGTGTAATATTTGCTCGATGCTGAACGACTCCAGGTCCGACTCATATTTAACTACATTCATAGAAATAAAAAGTATTTGCTTTTGCGTGCTTGCTGAAGGTTTTTACTTTCTAGTCTTTATATAAAATATGTAATGGATGCACCTGCAGGTTTTGTGGTGGGCTTTTTTTTTTGGAGGCACTTTTATTTAAAATCCAGTGATGATTTGTAGTATGTGGCGTCATCTTGATTCAAACTTCACGGATGTTTTGTCTTTTTCAGATAGCAGCGTCTCTGTGGTAGGTTTGTTTTTACTGTTCCGGCCAAGTGACTGTGGAAGGACCAGTTTCAGCAGATGTTTCTCAGGTAAACATCTCTGGGTCGTCCTGGGTCCCTTTAAGTAGCAGGCTATCCTACTCATAATCTGTAAACTCATCCACACAAGGACGAAAAGTCTGCATTTATCACCAGTTACATTCACGGCTTTGCATTATGTCATATATTTAAAATTTATTTATTTTTTAAAACACTCGTGTTTCATGTTTCACTAAAATCGGATTTGCTTTTACCTTTTATTAAATTGCTTCCTATCAAGTTGTTTTTAAATCAGAAAGAAGGGAGACACACACACACACACACACACACACACACACACACACACACACACACACACACACACACACACACACACACACACACACACACCTGGTGGATTCGGGCGACCTGACCCTGGATGCTGTAATCCTCGACCCCGGTGCGACTCGTCCCCTCATGCCCCGGCATGTCCACACACACCAGGTGCTGGTTTCTGGGGAGGAACTGGTGGGGAAAACAAACACACCCAAGATGAACCACCTGCTGACTCTCATCATGGTATAAGTTTATAGTTTTGTGACCCAAATCCCACGTTATATTTGGTCCTAAAGGGAATACATATATATGCATCTATACGACAAATAAAGCGACTTTGACTTTGAAAATATATGAACGCCTCAGTCTGAGCTCCTGTACAGAGGTCGCACCCCTGCGCCACTGAAGGCCAAAGTGAAATTTGTGCTCTCTTTTATTCTAATTATTTACTTTCTTTCATCATACGGTCATAACTTTGTCGTCTCCCGCTGTGTGACACCGTTGATACATACACACAACAATATGCATATATGAATATAAACGAAAAGACAATATACAAACAAGACAGTCCAACAATGAAATGTACAGTTATGTAGTTATGTGTACAGTATATGCAGTATGTGAATATGCAGACTGTATTATAAATACTTCACAATGGACTGAATTGCCTTTTTCGGTTTGCGAAGTTTGTGGCATTGATTTTTGCTCGATATTTGAACGTCACTATAAAAAAAATATAATTAAAAAAAACATTTAACAATAATCTGGAGTTACATTGACGATGGGCAGCCACATGTCCTTGGAGGCGGAGAAGCCGTGCAGCAGCAGCAGTGACGGCGAGGTGCTGGACGGCGTCCCGCGGGTGAAGTAGCAGAAGCGATAACTTCCGCTGTGAGAGTAGCGCACCACCAGTCCCAGCTTCTGACGCCAATACCTGTGCACGAATAGAGAGAGCCGTGTCTGAAATAAATGATTGACGTCCTGTTATCAGCTCGCACCATACACGTTGAAACGTGACCTCAGACGTCAGCAATCAGCAAGAAAAACCAAATCAGAGGAACCTGACCCGCGTATTCTTTAGGGTGAAACCTTTATCAGCTTTGATAACGTCTGAATGATTTCCTTTAAAGCTCATAAACGTGGCGCTGCACATGGAGATAGATTCAGTTTGTGCATCAATTACAGTATTTTTTTTACAATTATGAAAATGGACTACATGAAAATGGAGTACAGTAAACTGTCTCTTTGACACCATGTTGGATGATAGGCACAGGAAACTAGTCTATCTCTGACACGTAGACCCGACGCATCCAAAAAGTCTAGTTCTGGTACTTTTTTCTGAGGATTTATATAACATATTATCCAAAGTACACTCACAGAGTAAGAAATGTAGAAAGAGTACTGTTTAACCTTTATAACTCATTAGGAAGAACTTTTACTTCCCCGCATGGACACGTTTTTTTTTTTGAAAGATTTATAACATGAAATATTTATATTGGTGAACTGTTAAACTACAAAGTTCATTATTTTAATATGTGCCATATAAAGAGTTAAAAGCATCATGAATACATATTCACCCGATTGTTTAGTCATCCAGATAGCACAGAAACTAATTATTAATGTTTCATTACATCATATAACTCATGTCAGTGTTCAGGAACTTCAACATAACCCATATAAAAAGTTTCCTCAGGAATAATCTCAGCATATAATGTTATTTGTTTGAGTTTAACTGTCTGTTCCTAATCTGATCTTTCATGGCTTTACACTTTTATGTCCCTTTCGCATTTTACAAGCTCTTTCATTTTCTACAGCAGCTTCTACTATTTTGTTTTATAGTGTGTGATGTAATTCCACTTGTTTATATCTGATTTGTAGTAATCAACAGTTAAGGTGAAATGTGTCGCAAGGATCAGTCGGCAAGTCAAAAGTAATTTGACCTTGTGTCATGTGAAATCTGAATGAGTTATGGTTCACTAAAACCCTGACTCCACAAACATTTTAGTTCACTAAAACATATTCTGGGAATAACTTATTTATATTGCTAGAATAAATCTAAAAACATAAAAGAAGTCTGGTTGACAAAACTCAACCAACTGAGCCACAGTAACAACCTTGTCAAGATTCAAAAGGGCAAAGAAACTAGGACAGCAACTGATTATTTAACACGCCTGACTTTACAAAATGATTTATGGCACAATGACCCATTGATCACCCCAAAAGTAAAAAAATCTGTTTTGGTCGTGAATAACTTTTATATTTTAATGAAAACAAAAGTGTGTACATATTACTTTAAAATCAAAACGTGGCATGTTAAACTACCAAGTTATGTATCCGCACTGCACAAATGAACAAATAATACCCACGGTATGCGATATTCTGATAATGTGACGGAAACGGTTTCGTTGTATGTTGCTGCTTGAGCTCATGTGTCGGCCCTCTCTGACTGTCTAAACTACGAGGCTGCAGGCAGAAGCAGTTACATGAGGGTGAGTCGGCAACAAATGTGTGTGACAGCGTCACGTCACGAGAATAATCCACCAATCTTCCAAAAGGCAACAAGGTTCTTTTTTTATCAGCTTAACCAAAGTCCGGAAGGGAAATAGTTCACAAAGGGCAGCTTTCACAGCAGGAGTGTGCTGGAAACAGCAGCATGCTGGAAGCGTTTGATCACCGTCAGACAGTCAGAACACCAGGGGAAGGTAACGTGTGCAGATTTTAGATGTTTGAGTCACGTTTTACAATTTTCAATATGATGAGAAAGTGTAAGTGAGAAAGTAGGAAGAAACATTCCTATTTGAACTTGTGTGTTGGTTTAATAGCGACCCGTCCAGTCCGATCGTCCTATTTGAGTGTGTGCGTGCGCGTGTGTGTGTGTGTGTGTGTGTGTGTGTGTGTGTGTGTGTGTGTGTGTGTGTGTGTGTGTGTGTGTGTGTGTGTGTGTGTGTGTGTGTGTGTGTGTGTGTGTGTGTGTGTGTGTCTGTTACCAGTTGTATGTCTTGATGACCATCCCGGGCCAGAGGAAGAACACGGTGAAGACGGCGAGCGCGGGCACAACCAGAACACTTCCTGCCAGCCAAACCATTTTAGCCACACTCAGCTCCATGTCTGCGCTGCTGCAACAACAGTGAAAGGAAATAATAAAAAAACAAAAAAACACTGTCGTTCAGTCTGAAGGCGAGTTTCTGAGAAGCGAACAATGACTTCCAAGAGGACAACCGGCACTGGTCACAGAGCTCTGATTTGTTGAGACGATCTAAATAAATCAGTTATACATGAAAAACGTTTGCTTGTTTACAGCTTTTATTGTACATATAATAATAATTAAAAAACACATATTTTAAACAGAGGCCTTGCTGAACTTATGCTGTTAATACAGTCTCTTGATAACTTATTCAGGACAAACATTACAAAACATCCTTGTATTAATTAAAATCATTATCTGTTTAACTCCACAGTCCGAATGTGTCCTTAGGAAACAAAACAAACTACTTAACTTAAAAAAAGAATTGCACATTCAGACAAAAATAAATAATTCTAGGTCAGTCAAAATCGAATTAGAGCCATCAATTATGGTACAAAAGATTCAGTTTAAGCCGTTTCTTAGGTGACGTGTTATCTGAAGCTTCTGGAAAAATAGATCGAGTTTAAAGGGCGATTACAACATTTTTACAAAACAACAGGTCAAGAAAGCAACTCTTAGTTAAAATCCAATAAGAACCTTTTTAATAAAAACTGTACGAGTAACTTGATCCAAAACACACATTCACACATAAGAGCAAATTAGAGTCACTAATAAACCTCAAACACCTTTGGGGAGAAAATGTAAACTCCACACAGGAACACTGTGTAAGGAACCTCAAAGCCCGAATCAAACCGGAGATAATTTAAGTATGTGGCGAACCATTAGACCGTCAAACCACTTTGTGGCTTGAAGCTCTCAGTCATGAAGGGACCCAGTCCAGACTTAAAATAAGACTCTAAAGCAGATGTTCTAAAAGCATTCAAAGTAAACGCATGCGTCATTACTCTCTTAAAAAGGGATTTTTATGGCAGCTGTTTGTGGTTTTGACCTTCAATTATTTGTAAATACAACACCATATACATGAAGCTGTGTTATTCTTCTAAATATACTTGGTCGTCAGTTGTGTCTGGTTCACTGTGAGCAGCAATGCCGGCTCCCGACGGACACAGATATCCAGTGTTTGCTCCTAACTGCTGAAAGACTGTGGCGGACCCACCATAGTCTAATTTGTCCCACCAGTTACTTAACGGACATTTACCCCACTGCATCAGCTAAACATCTCCAACCACTGTGATTAAGCTTTTATATCAGCTACAACAGTCTCCCAGAATACATCCATCTTCTTTAAGGCTGTATAAAACTCGGGTCTTGTGGCACTGAAGTACATCTCTGGACAGTCTACGACAGGACGAACACGGAGAGACAGAAACATGACGTTTTGTCCCTATCCTGTTAACTTAACGTCCAGCTTGTCATTCGTACTAATAATCCTCCCTTCAAATCAAACTTCTCACTGTGCCTGCCTTAACTATACATCACAACTCTGGTTTTTAAATACCCGCTGGGCCCTTCCATGTGGAGTTTGCATGTTCTCCCTGTGTGTGCGTGGGTTTCCTCCGGTTTCCCTCAAACTGTCCAGGTCAGGTTAACGGCTTTGTCCTGTGACGGAGTGGAGACCTGTCCAGGGTGAATCCTTCCCTCGCCCACAGTTATAGAAGGTGGATGGATGTATAAACAAGCATGTGGTAGGTTTTCTCAAGTATCGAAATGAAACCTGTACAGAATAAGGGAGAACCTACAAAATCCCTATGCCTTAAAGTTCGCTGGCGTAGCGGAAAATACCCCCGGTTGAATCCAAAAACTTTACTACTTTACTAAAAAACTGCAACACAAAAGGAACAATCTCCCCAAAGAAGGACTCAACAAAGAAAACTTAGAGAATAAGTGATAATATCTTTTAGAGAGTGAACTTACCTGTTATTGCAACCACAGTCCCAGTAGTACAGTAACAATGGAAATTCTCTTCAAATGTTTCTGAAAGAAAAAAGAAAGACAGCATATTTCCTGTTCTGGTCTCACTGTGACAAATTTATTATGTGAACAACAACAACCACATTAATGAGATGAGATGACCCATTATCTTTGTATGGGACTTTTGTTTTTCACAGTTTTAGGGGATTTATTCAGAAACGATTAGCCGGATTGTTAACAAAAGTGACAGTGACATATTCCCAATTTTTTGTGTCTGTGCTCTCAACAGTGCAGGACTAGTTACCCCCCCCCCAAAAAAGCTTGAAAATAATAATGAAATTAACAAGCTGCCTAGGATAGTAATCTCTGCGCCTTGCCACTGAGGCAGGCAGAAGAATAAGATAAGATAAGACTATTCAGCCCACAGGTAAATTGCATTATCACAGAAGCTCCACATTGCTCAAGGATAACAAATAAATAGGAATAAAAAAATTTAAAAAGTATGCTTGAGCAGTAAATATTACAAGAATGGCCAACAAAAATAAAAATGTGTAATAATAATAATAATAATAATAATGATAATAACAAAAGAATCCTATAATGCATTTTCAACATCGTATTAATAATATGTCCTGAATTTAAACAAAGTTAAAAAAAAAAAAAGTCACGTGTGATAAAAGTGCAGCACAAACCGGAAATACAGTAAAACAAGTTCAAATGAAGAGACAACAGAAACCAGACCTTTTTTTCCAACCTGAATAACAACAGGTTGTAATTTTTTGTGCAGATTTCTACGTATTACTCAGTATTTACTTTAAAAAAAAACAACAACAACAGACATTTACCAGTTAAAAAGGCACATCTGCCGTGACAAAACTTAGTGACCGCGGACAGTATTTCCGTTAACATGTGAAAGCATCACAGATCACGGCTTGTTACGTAACAACTACTATAGAATAAAGGTGGATGACTGTTACCTGTATGAATGTTCAGAGTGAGCTGTTCTGGAGCTGCACGCCGTCCTTCTGTCAGAACCAGCTGGCCTTCATTCAGTCCTCTCTTGTCCCTCATTACACAACCGGCCTTTTATCTGCACTTAAAGGGGCAGTACAGTGGAGGGAGGCCCTGTTGCGTTCACGTGCTGTCGGAAACCCCGTTAAGTGATGAGCGTTAAAGTGCGTAACACAGCCAGATGTGTGGCACGTCCACGTGAGGGCGCCACCACCACGTGTCCAGTTGTTTTTCTGCAGTGGAGACAAGTTTTTCCAAATTGTGTGGATTTATTTCACCCACACACTGGGCTGGGGAAAAAAAAAATACTCTTCTTTTCAAAAACAATATAAGGCTGGTTTTTAAAGAATATTCTTGAAAAAAACAAAAATCACAAAATTGTTGCCACGAAGGTTAAAAAGGTAACTTCAAAAAGCGATGTGTCCTTTCACCCATATATGAGCTCATTTATTTTGCTCAATGGGTAATGATAATCACTTACTCGGAAATGTTATTGTCGCAGTTTATACTTCAAATCACATTCAAAAACAAACTACAAAGCGTCCAAGAAATACATTTTCCAAAACTGGAAAAACAGGCAAACTATACAGTATAGTTACTGGTTAGTTCTCCTAGTGTGCATGCGTGGATTGCACTTAGGTCTGAATGTGAGTGTGTGGTTGTCTGTGATGGACTAGAGACCTGTCCTGCCCTTGCCCATAGGCTTCAGCGCCCCGCAGCCCTGCACAGGATAAAGTAGTATAGAAGATGGATGGACGGAATATATCAAGGAATACAAGTAAATAAGTACTGAACAAAAGAAAAGAAGGGAAGGCACATTTATTTATAGAGCACTATTAAAACACAAGGCAATTTAGGATGCTTTACAAAAAAAATCAAGAAATTAAAGAAATACAGAAAAGCTTTACAAAAAGTAAAATAAATATATCAATAAAATAAATACATTAAAGCTTTAATGAAAGAAATACATTAAAACAAGTAATGATGAATCTTAATCTTAATTTCCAGATCTTTGAGTATTTTACTCAATACAGTTCACTTGGGGACCACGAAGAGCCTCCATTCAATTTCAAACCGCCAATAAGCAGTAGAAGAAAAAATGTAAACAATTGGGTTGACAAGAGGTCATCATCACATGTCATATAAACTCTACTGTGGAAACTTGTGGTTTTCAGTTTCTTTTTATTTTTTTTTATTTCGTATTTCATAAATTCCAGGAGAAAAGGACTCAATGTATGCATTGAATATAAGACTGTTGTTTCTGTATGGAGACTTTGTTTAACAGAATTATGACGTTTACTCGGAATTGCATGATCTGTTTCTGTGTGATAAAAGATCGTCTCTTTCAAGTTCAAGGAGCAAGAGGAGTTCGTTGGAGTTAGAATATTTTCCCTCTCTGACAAACAGACAAACAAATTTCATGTGCAGCCACACATTTGAAAATGTTATTGGATTACCTTAGACGGTTGATGACTGAAGAAACAACTGTATTGGCTGATTGGTTACATCATTGTGAAAATCTGTTTGTGTCACCTTTCTTTTCCTTTCCTTGTTTGACGGAGTTGTGAAGCTTACGTGTGTATGATGTTTTCCATTTTTAGATGTGAGCTTATTGTTATTTTAACGGGTTTCTAAAGAAAAGTTGTGATTTGCAGTTTTTATATAGTGTTTGGGTACAAACATTCAGTCAGATCCGACAACCCTGGTTCAGGTTTGGGTTGAAATGACCACATTTCTGTTCGTGCAGGTAAAAAGAAACCCCACTTCTAACTTTGTGAAGCTTTTGCTCTTTCTGGAAATAACATGGATGACCATAATCATAATGGTTCCTGATGGAAGTCAGGGCTGTTCGGATGCTGATGGTGAATCAGCGTGTTAACGGAAATGTATAAAATCCTCTTTTAGTTTTAAAATGTAAGGCGATTCAAGGAAAGGGAACTTTGTCTGCAACCTTTGTTAGTAAAAGAAATAAAAGTTTTTACAGATTTTCTATGCGCTAAAATTCACTTGATGCAACATGTTTAACTTTCAAAATAACAAAAACAAAGAAACAAAAGACACAGTTAATAGTCATTGGTGCGAAGTTTTGTTATATTTACAAAAACTGTTAATGTTGCAGTTATGGAATTCAAAAAACTGCAACTACTTTAGTCCTTTTAGCATTTTACTGTTTTGTAATTTTTGGGTAATTTCAGCCATTCTTGGCACTTTTAGTTGATATTGCCCCAGATGGTGGTGGACGAGCTTTAAAACCTCAGAATCACTTAAATAATCCCTGGGGAAATACTTTAGCAACGCAGCACAAACAGCGATTTTTCCAGCACTAATGCAACACAAACGACTGAGACTATTTTCAGGGAGTTTTGCGTGGAGCAGGACGCAGCTTCACGGAGGTGTGAGTCGCCTGCTGACAGCGTGGAGGAGCTGCTTTTCATTGTTTTGATGCCGGGGTCAGTGTTGTTCTCCTCGGCGAGCTGGTGTTTCAAAACGGCTTTGCCAAGCATTGCACGTTGCTGTTGCTTTGCGCTGTTTTGAGAGTAAAATACATCCAAACAGCAACATATTGTCATGAAACGTCAGCTAGCACAGTGCTGCTACACTAGAATACCTCATTCGCCTGCAGGCAGTAGGACAATACGCACCATCAGGGCCGGTTTGTAATCCACACTGAACCACAATTTTCTCTGAGTTCAGCTCGGCTTTAAAGTCGTGAAACATATGAGCAATGGCGGCCGGCGATACATTTCTGGGATGGGGCTCTTTATTATTATTCAATTTCAGCCAACATTAACTGTATTTAAATACAGTGCATTTATGAACCACATTACAACAATCGTGCCTTTTTTAGATTGACGAGGCGGATAAATCTTTTTGTACTATGAAGGTTATGGGAACATTATCCACATCCATATATCACGACTGCTGGATTTAAACTGCTCCTCACCATCACTTCTTTTTTTTCTCTCGAGGTACTCGTTTTCTCTTTTCACCTCCAAAAACCTTAATCTGAGGTTAATTTGCCCGTAGGTGTGAGTGTGCAACGTGACAGTGAGTCAGAGATGTTTTGCTGATGAAGTGGGACAAAGGCTCACCAACAAACTGTGGTGGGACGAATTAGATTATGGTGTGCCGCCACAGTCCTCGGTGATTCAGAGCAAACACCGGATAGCTGTGTCTGATGTCGACGAATACTTACGAGACCATCTGTGGTCTTATACTATAAATAATTGAAACAGGTCGAAAACATAAACAGCTGGCAGACCGACACAAAACTTTGCACTTACGGAATAATTAAGCATGTGTGTAAATATTCTAATGGCTTCTCTGATTATTTTTTTGTTTTTGAATGTTGTTGGGCCACAAAGTGGTTTATTGGTTAGACTTCTGCCTTCAAAAGGAGATTATCTCTGGTTTGAGTCTGGTTTTCTGCCTAGAGTTTCCATTTCCCCCCTGAGGGTGTTTGAGCTTTATTAGTGACTCTAATTAGCCTAAGTGTGAATGTGAGTGTTGGGATCAGCTGCAGCCTCCCATTACCTTCAGTTATTAAATTTACTGTTTATCTATCTATCTATCTATCTATCTATCTATCTATCTATCTATCTATCTATCTATCTATCTATCTATCTATCTATCTATCTATCTATCTATCTATCTATCTATCTATCTATCTATCTGTCTGTCTGTCTGTCTGTCTGTCTGTCTGTCTGTCTGTCTGTCTATCTATCTATCTATCTATCTATCTATCTATCTATCTATCTATCTATATATATACAGTATATCGATATCTATATCTATCTATCTATCTATCTATCTATCTATCTATCTATCTATCTATCTATCTATCTATCTATCTATCTATCTATATAGATATATATCTATATAGATATCTATCTATCTATCTATCTATCTATCTATCTATCTATCTATCTATCTATCTATCTATCTATCTATCTATCTATCTATCTATATGTGTGTGTGTTTGTGTGTGTGTGTGTGTGTGTATGATAATGTATATATAACAATACAAATACATAAATAAATAAATGAATATAGATATATTATTTATTTATATTTTTAAAAAACATTTATTGTGCAAAACTTACTAAAAGAAATTAAAGTAATTTGTTTAATTTCTTCAAAGAGGTAAAATAGGTAAGCGAAATAAGCATCTCATGTGGAAAAATTAAAAGGGAAAAAAATAATGAAGTTGCGGCATAATGACAAAACACACTATGCATAGACAAGGAAGTTTTATTTGATTTCCTGCAATCATATCTCTGTGGGTACAAATTGTATTTTCTTACATCTTGTTCAATAACCCATGATGCATTGCATCCATACGTTTGTAGCTCAAAACAGCTTTTACAAAAAAAGGATATACAATATATACTTATATTTATATATATAATATACATGTGTTTCCTTATGCATTTAGATGTGTTTGTAATGGGTAACATGAGCATTTAAAAAAACACAGCCAAGTGGAAACAACTTCCAGGAAAGGTTGAACAAAAGGTCATTACCAAACATAGAACAGCCAGATTACCAAAGTCTTCAACACTGGCTTTCTTACAGTTAACATGAAGCCCTTCAAACACAGTTTGCATATTTTCCACAACTACAGTCATGTAATTTTGGAGTGATTGCCTTCTTGTACTATACTATGGACCTGCTTGTATCAGTAATGAAAAACTAATGAGAGCAACAAAATGTGTTGATGCTCAGCTAACGTTGGTGGGTTGAGAAATCTAATAAAACACAATATATTATGATGTACTCCAGTTTGGTAATGGCACGTTATGATTAGGATCAATATTAAAGTGATTTCAGCAGGTTGCTGGAGGGTAAATGTTTTGTTTTTAATATATGAAATCACTGGCACAATCGGAGCCGCCCGTCATCACACGCTTAAGAGATGACTGAATCAAAAATGACTACTTTCCCATTTCCCTGTATGGCTTTAGAACTGCAGGTCTTCTCCTCAGCAGGGATAATGTGGAGTTCGCATGCTGTCCAGACAGGTGAAGTTCCCAACACCATGGCATCGTTTCATATTTTGCACTGCTGCTGATATGTTGGTTTTTTTTTTCCCCCTTTGTGTTGGTGCCTGGCTTCAAGCTGAATAGTTTCTATATAGGCAACAGCAAAATAAACAAAAAAAACAAAAACAGGATGAGGATAAAAATGCTCAGAGTTGTAAATAAACATAGTACAGGAGAAAAGTCAATCCCGGTAAAGACTTGACCATCGCAGTCAATGCAAATGATAAGTTCACTGTGCTGTGTTGTACTTTGTCAACAACATTACTTCTGGTGTTACTCACTTCACATTATATATCTCAAAATTACAGTATTACATCTTTTTTTTTTTTTTCTTCAATACAACAGAGTAATAATCATGTGAGTTTATATTAATTGATCATCATTCATGTAAACATATTTAACCAGGTCATGCAAACAGTAGACCAAAACTTCTTCCACTAGAGGTGCACAGCACAGAGCAGGCGGAGCGCCCAGACTGAGATCCCGCCGACTCAGCGCGAGCCGCAAAACCACAACTGGCGCACATTTGGACACTCATTAGAAACAGAACAGGGAGGACGGGCGCGGCATGAAGGAACTTATCTCATTATCATGAAGAGAGTCCGTAGCATGAGGGGAGATTCCTGTGGTCTACATACGGATGTGTGGGGATCTCAGTTTGAGCCTCAGGTAAAACAGAACAGCCATAAAACAAACAAACAAACAAAAGAGTCTCCTTTTTGATATTCATACATTTCAATGTTTTTCCCAACAGAAGCATGCAGACACCTCAGGTCACAATCACCCTTCACAAACCCAGTCTGAGCCAGAATATAGAGTCCAAAGAGCCCCTGATGCACCCTCCACCTCCAAATATCTCCTTTCAAGCTTTAGACGTGAATTACAAAAGACAGAAACACTTAAAATATTATATAGAATTAAAGCAGGGATTCTTGAAATGTTGGAAGTTTAATTTTTTGAATTTTTTTGAATTTATTATTATTTTGACCTCTGTTAATACTTATTGTTTTACTTTGGGACTTTTATTATTATTATTATTATTATTATTATTATTATTATTATTATTATTATTATTATTATTATTATTATTATTATTATTGTTGTTGTTGCTGTTGTTGTTGTTGTTGTTAATGGGTTAGTTTTGCTAGTTAGAAGCTTTTATTTGAAATCGTCATTCACACTTTTAACAAATTCAGTTGTAAAAATGTGTTTTATCAAAATAATGAATCAGCTGAATCTCCATTGATTTCTTTTGAGGCGAACTCCTTCCACTTTCAGAACTTTGAGACTAAATAGTGATCAAACTGAAACGACCAGGCGATTGACATCGGCAGTGAAAACTACCACCTATATTTAACTTACCTAATTCATTGTTTAACTATATTTGATCGAGGGGTTAAGAGTTTAAAACATGCAATAGTTGCTTCCAGCTCAAGTGACTTAAAAATTTCCTTTTCCTTTTTTACCCTGTCTGGGCAGATGTTTGGAGACAGTTCCCGGTAACATAGCACATGTGGATGGTTGTAGATATACGGTAAATGTGATCAGAGGTAGATGTGACTGATAAATGTGAGAACAGAAACAGTGGAGAAGACTTCCTTTTGGCTACTATCTCCACTTTGAGTTAAACTCCAGGAGCTTACATCTTTGCTGAAGTTATTGTCCAGAATCACTTCCTGTGGCCACACTCTTGTGGAGCTGCTCAAAAACCAACCGCATGTTCCACTGATGGGGGGGGGGGGGGGGGGGGGGGATTCACTTGACATTAAATACACAACTAGACATAAAAAAAAAAAAAGAAGAGAATAAAAAGGACTGCATCTAATTGAAGCAGCTCCGCATGCCACTCTGCAACAAAATTAAAACTTGTGTATTTTTAATGTGTTTTTTTGTTCAGATTTGTCTTTTTCTGGACCATGACCATGTCTGTATGGTCCACACTGTAACAGCGACCTGCAGGCTGTGGATGTACTCTGGTGGACACTGCCTGATATCTACTCTGCATTCCTGGCCAGACTGGGCGATCGGGCTCCCGGCGCTCCAGGGGACACAATGTCCTCGTGCACAACAGAGTTGCGCTCAGATGCGACTGGCTGGCCTGCAGCAGTAGGTGCAGCTTCTCAGGCTGTCCCGGTCGGCGCTGCCCTCGTTGCTTCCGCGACGACCGTCCTCGTAGTGAGACACTGGATTTTGAAGCAGAACAGGGAAGGTATCGCGTTAAAGGGAAAGCTCCGGGGTTTTCTCCAGCCTCGAGTCACCAACAGGGCAAACGCAGACAACCACACACACACACACACTCGTGTTTTTGCACTGTGGAATGGAAATCAGAGTTCATGAACAGCCCTCACACGTACACCAAGAGAAAAGGCCAACTGCACGGAAAGAGCCCCAAGTCTGGATTCGAACCGTCTTGCTATGAGGCTGGAGAGCTCGCCACTACACCATCGACACATTGGAAGTGTAAAATATGAAGCCTCCTTATTCCGCATGTTTTTTCTTAGTTAGTTCACTTTACTTTGAGTTTAAAATAGCATTTTTATTTTTTACTTCATACTGAATAGTCTTTTATTACGTTAACAGTTTTAGCTTGTTATTACATACATTTCTCCCTTTTTGATCATCTTTAATTTGCCTTTATCAGTTTGATTCATTTTGAAGACACCAACCTCATACTGTCATATTTGTCTTTTTCTTTTTTCTTTTCAGAGCTATGTTAATATTTTGTCCTAATTGGCGTCGTCAGTCATTGTAGTTATACCTTCCTTCTATCTATTCACGCTACGAACGTCACCTATCATCGGGGCTATCGCCATTCCCAGGTTACTAACGGGGAAAAGCGGCGTACATCATGGCTGCGCCAGTCCATCACAGCACTGACAGAGACATACGATCACTCACAGAAAATTACACCTACTGCCAATTTAGTGTCCCTACTTAACTTAATACAGTCTGAACTGAGGGAGGAGGCCAGACTCCATGCAGGGACAGCGGAAAGCACTCAGGTTTAACTGTATCCAGATCTGAACCTGGCTCTTATTTCTTCCCCTGCCAGTGACGCTGCAGTCCACAGCTCCAGTCACATCCTCACTTGTTAGGTCTTGTTTCTGTTTTATCTGTTTAATCCTACATGGAAATTGATATATAAAAAGAGTGTGACTGATAGATTCAGTCAAACTTCATCCAAAAGTAAACACAGGCGTGTGTTCCTCCTCAGTGAAACTGTGAAGCAGCTTGCTCCAACCCTGGCCCTGGAGAGCCATTATCCTGTGTGTTTTGGTCCTTCGTCCTGCTCAAACGAGCTTGGTTAAAACAAGAGTCGGAGTTTCCTGACGCCTGTTAACGAGACATTTCAATCCGTTGCGCAGGCACGTCGAGCCATTAAAAACACGCAGGCCAGAGAAACGCCAACAATACAGAGGCACAGGTTACTGCCATTGGTGTGAAACAAGCTGTGAATTCCTCCAACTGATTTTTAAATTCTTTTCAGGTTTAACACATACATTCATTGTATTGTCGTAGTACAGCTCCCCTCTTTCTGAGTTGTGATTCACACTTCATTAGATCTTTGTTAAAAGCACATTGAAATAATACAATAGCAGCAGGAAAGAAAAAATCCCAATCTTGTGACTGTAAATAGTGACAAATGCTTCTGAGCTGAAACCTTCATTTACAGCTCTGCAAAGCAAACGTTTTACCAGTTGAACACTACAGACCTAACGACTGACACCACTTCACTGACGGCGTACTGTGCATTTTAGAGGCTCTCATCTTAGAGTATCTATCTATCTATCTATCTATCTATCTATCTATCTATCTATCTATCTATCTATCTATCTATCTATCTATCTATCTATCTATCTATCCATCCATCCATCCATCCATCCATCCATCCATCCATCCATCCATCCATCATCCATCCATCCATCCATCCATCTATCTATCTATCTATCTATCTATCTATCTATCTATCTATCTATCTATCTATCTATCTATCTATCTATCGTAAAGCACCTTGTGATTCTATTCTATTCTATTCTATTCTATTCTATTCTATTGCATGAGCCAACCTTCAACCCCCATCAGACTGGCACCGTTCAGGGCGACTCGTTTGAAATGTCCTCACTCACTGTGAATTGCCAACTTACAGCTCTCCTCCTCCCCATTCCCCAAGTCGTCATCCTCCTCTTCCTCCTCTTCCTCGGGGAGCAGATGTCCATGGCAAGGACTGGTGGGAGTTATCTGACTGGGTCCCTCGAGACTTGTGCCCAGCTGCAGCTTCCGCATGTGGCGCACCACTGCCGTGGCGTTAAACGCTTGCTGCGGCGGCGGGGAGAGGAGAGAGACGGAAAGACGATGAGAACCAGGGGGGCTGTGATTACATGCAAAACGAGCTGCGCGTCCCGGGAGTCCTAATACTAGGATGCGATGTGCTTTCGCTGACCTTCCATTTACTTTTGGCAAAGTTCTTCTTCATCTGTGCGCTCACAGATTCGTGGATGTTCTTGTCCAGAGCCGTGTCGCCGCATATCCTGCAAGTCACCAAGCGTTACAAAGTAAACTGGCGTTAAAGCCTCCCATGTGGGATTTGGCGCTGCGATCAACTGGATAGATTACTAAGAGCCTTTTAGTTCATTAGTCAAAACTGTTTCAACGATTTGAGCTGCTACTTTCTTAGTGAAAAGCCAAATTTGTTTATATTGTTGTAATGTAACTTGTGTCAGATACTGTATGTTTTCTTTTAATTACTTCTAATTTTAACATAAACAGAAGAGGTGCGAGTATGTTTTACATACAGAGACACAAACATCACTGATTCAACTGCATATTTTCATCTGTACAGGTAGGAAGCATATTAAAGCCGTTTAATGCCTCATCCCGGACCATCAACAAAGAAAACATATGAAACCTTGGGTGACACACCCACATGAAGGAATGAATGAAGGCCCTTGGATCAGGAGCGACCTGATTCAATCGCGGGATTTATCAAGAATTATCAACACAGGGAGAAAAATAAATTGCGGCCCAAAAAGCGTCGCTATATTTGATTGTTGACAGTTTCATCTTAACGGGTACAGTTTACTGCTGGTGGCGTCTTGACTCAGTCCAGTGTTTTGTGTTTGCCAGTTCGTGGTCATTGTATCGGGGCCAATAAGTCAGGTGATGCAGAGATGGTTCGGTTTCCACAATGACATGCTGACAAGCTTTCCTGCTGATTATAAAAAGGCTTACCTACTGATCATAATTTACATAATGAATTTCAACGTTTACTGTGAGCTTAACGCCCCTAGTAGATGGGAAACAAGGTAATTTCTCCTTGCATCTTGGAATGGCTAAATGATGGTCAGCATAGCCATCACACAGAGAGAAACTGGAGCCGGTTAAATATATTTCAGTTTCAATGACAGATCAAAACAAAGAGTGGACTTGGAGAGGTATGGTTTCTTCCTTACCATGGATGCTGGAGGGCCAGGTCACATGTGTATCTCTTCAGAGGCTCTTTTTCCATCAGATGACAGATGAAATCTTTGGCTGCCAAGAAAACATGCAAGTAATTATATTAATCTCTTAAGTTACTACTCACTGTTGCACTAGTTTTGTCGATTTGAGTACCTGAATCTGAGATGTCATCCCAGTAGGGAGAGTCAAATTCGTATTCTGCTTTAAGAATCTGCTCGAATAACTTGGCGTCGTTTTCATCGTAAAACGGGGGATATCCACATAATCTGAGGGAGAGATATTTCAGCCGGTCAGGTGCTGAAAAAAAAGATTTACTTCTCACATTTCTCCGAGGTGAATGAACTCCAACTTACAAGATGTAAGAAATAACTCCTATGGACCAGCAATCCACGGCTTTGCTGTATGGCTTCTGAGCGAGCACCTCGGGAGCTGTGAAGCACGGAGTACACGCTCAACAAAGTGGCCAACACACAAGCGAGAGAGCAGCAGTGAGGGTGCACTCAAATGATCTTGACCTTCTAGTAATACCATGTGATCCGGCAGGTCACGCTAAACAGGCAGAGAGCCCTTCTAAAACACTTGCAATTGACTCGGCAGAGGATGAAAGAGGCTCTCGCAGCGCGGTGAATAAAGAGGGGACGTCTACTGAAACAGCAAGTGCTGAGCTCACATGAAAGAGATGGGGAGGGCGAGGAGATTCTGTCTGACCAGAGATGATAAAGTGCCATACCCACATATCCAGGAGTGCCGCAGGCAGTGGACATGACACTGCCCGCTCCCTCGATCTTTGACAGCCCAAAGTCACTGATCATAATCTTTGAGTCCTCATCCATGCTGTAATAAAGCAAATTCTCCGGCTGCAAAGACAAAGAGGGAGGATCAAAGAGGGAGGATCAGAAAATGGGGGAGAAATCCGGCCGGGCTGAGAGGGAGCCAGACGGAGCCGTTATATCCACGTCTTCCCCACAAATTAAGATACCTTCAAGTCTCTGTGGACGATCCCCATGTCGTGGAGATATTTGACTGCGTCCAGAATCTGGTGGATGAGCTGGCTGGCATCTCTCTCTGTGTAGAAGCCTTTTTCCACAATCCTGTCGAACAGCTCACCTCCAGACACCCTGATGGTCAGAAAACAAACGGCTGCACAAAGGATAGTAGCAGAAAAAGAAATAATGCTGATTTGAGGCTGCAACGAGGCAATTTTTTAAACTTGTTTCAAATACATAGGATATTTGTGGAATTAACGAGCAGATGAAGTGGAATATATGTACAAAGCTACATATTTCTGAAACCCACAGACCACTTTTGGACGCTACCAAGAGTTTGTGTTAAACTACTTGACGTGATCTACTTGAAGGCATTATGGGAAAACTTGACAGAAGCTTTAAAACATCATTCCCTGAAAGAAAGATTTAAGCGGGTCGGGAAAAGATTTTCCAAAGAACGTGCTCAGTCAAACTATGAATTCTGTTTTTAAATCCATAATTTTCAAAATGGGGTCAAATAAAAGCTTCGGTGGTTAAGACAGTTGGAGATTATGTGAAAGATCAACGAGATATTTCAGCTTTACTTGTTATCACCTACGTATCACAAAAATACTATATTATATTGTTAAAAACACTAAGAATTCCGACGTTGTATCCCTCATATCAGGACAGCAGTTGTGCAGAGTTGCAAAACGCCTTTCAATGCATTGCGGTTCAACATCACTTCCAAATTCTAACCTCAAAAATAAACATTAAAACCTGAACATCATTACCTCGTGTAAAGACGCGTTTAAGGCGGATCAATGTGGATCACATTATATATTTAACAAAATGACCGAAGAGTTTATTTACACAGAAACATCCAAGTTCTCTAGTTTGAATCAGACATTGTAGGATGTGTCTGTTTGGAAAAAAAAAAAGAAAAGAAAATTATGCCGAGTCATTTTCCTGCCAATCTCACACAATCAAAGGGAAAATATGTGCGAAACAGACGCCTTCTTTTTTACGTAACCGTCCCTCGTGTGAGATCAAAGAGGAAGGAGAACTCACAGCTGCATGACAAGATATAGGTGGGATGTACTTTCAAAGATGTCCTCCAGTGAAACAATGTTGGGGTGCTTGATTCTGAGAAGGAAACAAACCGACATCAGCAGAAATCTCAGGCATTTTGTTTTTTTAAAGACTTAACCAAGGATGAGCGCTGATTGGTCACCAGATGGCATACTTGCTGCACAATTCACGTTCACTTCTCTGGTTCCTATGGTGAGCACTTCTGTAAATAAATAAAGTTTAAGGAGCTATAACTGCTATTCCTTCAGAACAATGCAGATCAAACCCAGCGAGGTTTCAGACTGACGACCTCTTGACGCCGGTGTCTTGTTGGAAACACGACAGAGTGACAGAAACCAACAGTTCACTCGCAGTTGAAGTGATTTGCTAAGTTTTGTTGTTGTGAAGCAGCCGACAGACGCCCGAGCGTCTCTCCTTCTTGGCTCTCGAGTCAAGCTGAGAGCATATGAAGCATCACTAACACAACAGCAGCTGAGAAGGGCTAATGTGACTTTCAGCAGAATGAGAGAATCCCTCTCTCTCTCTCTTTCTCCTCGGATTATTATTTTTTAAACTCTCGACGTCCCTTGCTCTCATGACTCTCTCATTTATTAAATTTTGACTTTAAATATTAAGTCCACTCCTCCCCATTCTTCCATATCATCGTTCTCCCTCTATCCTACACCCCCACCCCACCCCCTTCTCTCCACATCTCCACCCTCTATGTCTCTTTCTCTTTCTTTCAGTACACTGCTGCGGGGAACTCCACACCATCTCCGCCTCTGTGTGCTGTTGCCCTGGCAACAGGGACACTAAAAATAGGTCTATCTTTTTCACTCATGACATTTCCGGTGCACAATCCTACTGTTTCGACTGACACCATGCATTTAGTCACCCATTCAATTGACCTCCTGCATATATTCCACATCTGTAACACGCACCGCTCGGGGAGGCTTCGCTTGGACCTACACCTCCTGCAGGACACACACACACACACACACACACACACACACACACACACACACACACACACACACACACACACACACACACACACACACACACACACACACACACACACACGCCCACGCCTGTGCACCACCACGTGTAACTTCAGCGACCTCACCTGTGTAGTACCGCAATCTCATTTTCAATGTTGTTCTCTTTGCCTTCCAACGCTTTCTTGGGGATGCACTTGATGGCCACCAGCTTCTGGGTCCTCTTCTCCTCTGCTAGGACCACCTCAGAGAAGGCACCCCTGAAACACACACACACACACACACACACACACACACACACACACACACACACACACACACACACACACACACACACACACACACACACACACACACACACACACACACACAAAGCATGAGTCGGACCCTTCAGGCCAACACGGCTTGAAATTGTTACACAAAACAATAACAAACATTGAGATTGTTTTCTGATGCGAGTGCTTTTGAATTGAGAGAGGCTGAATAAGTTGATATTTAAGTCTGGTTGTTGTGAGATACATTGCAATTTGCAATTATATGTATATATTTTTTAAAGTGCTTATTCCTTTTCCTCCTATCTTTTTGTGTTATTCTTCTATTTCTATTTTATGTGTATTATATTTAATCCCCTTTGATAGGTTTTTTTTTTCTTCTCCAAAATATATTTACTCGGAGGTAGGGCAGACCAATACAACATCATCATTTCACTTTGCAGTTTAACAAATAAATAATAATAATAATAATAATTTTGAAGAAAAAATAGTTTTGTGGCCTGAAAGAAAGATTTAGGGTTTGTGTTTGTGTAGAATAGGTGCCTGTATATGCGAGTGGTGTTTGGATGAATAATTCAAAATAGTGACATTACTGAGGGGTTGCGTGGGGCTGAGGAAAAAGGCTCAGGAGGTGAAGAAAACAGTCACATGGAGACTTTTATTGAAATGGCAGCTGCTTTAAAAAGAAACTATTTTTAATCCATTTAATAATAGATGGAGTAAATGTAGTGTGGCTGTATTTGAGGGAGACCAGACTGCATTATGGATTATGGTCTGGTGATGATGAGAGGGAGAATAGTGTGTATTTACCCAGTCTCCCCAGCGGAGCGTGGGAGGGAGGGAGCCCAGGAGGAGGCCTGAATGCACCAACATTGTTAGCAGGCACGGGGATGCGTGTGAAACGGCATTGTCGCTTAAAGCACAACGGACAGCCGACGTTCAGGCTTTACATAACATCAAGCAGACCACCAGACTGCGAGGACCGAAATACAAAATGACTTAAGTCTACAGCGTGAAATAAGATACAGACCGCACAGTCGCATAAGTGGGCACACCTTTCACTTGGTTCCTATTCCGCTGTTACTGATTATTAGCTGTTAATTACAGAGCCGGTGAGTTCACATGCAACCCGCCCGTCACTCAGTACACCTCCTCTTCATTTAGGTTTTTTTATTTATTTATTTATTTTTTACTCCCCCTCTCACTCGGTGAGAGTCTGTGGTAATCCTGGAGATGGCTTTGTACCGTGGCCATCTTGTGCTCAACGAACCGGCGCAGCAGAAACGTTTGCGTCGATGTATAGGCTGAGGACGAGGAACGAGGGGAGAGCCCACTCTCACAAGCATCTCCAGTTTCATTTCTAAAACCTCCCTAAAATAAACGGAGAGCAAAAAAAAAAAAAAATCAAATAAAGCTCCAATTCACATTGACCCATGAAAGCATTTTAATGTGCTTAAAGTGTGCAGCTTTTACAGCCGGGATTTCACCAGAGGGTCAGGAGTGCTATATTTCAATTATCAGGCAGTTAAACTCTGTTTAGTCTTATTTGACATTTAAAATAAATATGTTGGAGTGAGGAAGACAGACAGGCAGGACCCTTAATTTGATGATTAACATGTGACTTTACGGAGGAAATGAGAGCATAATATTCCTGCTGTAGATTTCATGTGTCTCATGTAAAGACACGTCTTCACTTATTAGGTTTTATCAACCATTGCCTAGCAACAATTGTTTGCCCCTTTATGCAGGAATGCTGCATTTTATTTATAGTCAGGCTGGTAATATGACTTTGGTGGTCGGTCTGTCCATCAGTTCTACACATTTGTTATTAGTGAAGAATCCCAAGAAATTGTATTTTCAGAGTTTTTTTTTTTTCTTTTTTTAACAAAGGTAAACATCACATAAGATTATTGATGCACGATATTGGATATGTTGTCGATATGCCGATAATTCCAAAACGAACTTTTGCCCATTTCCAATGCTGATACAAAGATAATCCACCGATTCTTCTGATGCAGTACTAAATACTGACAACATTAAATCACAATTGCGGTTTGATTCTTTAGTCAACCCAGAGATGGGACATTAACTAAGGCATGAAATGCTTTGTAATTGTTAACCATTTCTAGAAAGTGTACTTTGCAGATTTACAGAACTTGAAATAGTCCCCATACCTGAATATATATATAGTGTACAATTCCTCTAAAAATCAGCGAGTGACAGAGTAACTGAGGATGAATGAACACACACACACACACACACACACACACACACACACACACACACACACACACACACACACACACACACACACACACACACACACACACACACACACACACACACACACTTTTCTACTGTTGCCATGAGACACACTGTAATTAACCATCCAGTTGCTCATTTCTCCTTGGAGACCTCGAGGGGGTGGGCTCTCCGAGGGTTTGGGAGAGGAACACAGTGCAAGCGAGGACACTACTGTAGCTGCTCCTGTGAACTAATGAGATTTTTGTAAAGCGCTAATGTGTACATAGTGACAGGAGTGAAAGAACTGATTTGAAAAAAAAATAAATAGAAGAAGAGACATTTGCTATTGTCCGATCGCACCAAGTTTCCATAAATCCACCAGCCATGAGCAACAGACCACAGGACTGTATTTAGTGGCATAATGAAGTGAATAATCTTGGCAGACGTGTCGACTTACTGTTAAGAAATTGAATAAGTTTCACATGAGTCATTTGTCTTGACAGTCATGGGCGAAGCATCTGTCAGTTTGGCTGGGCTTGTGTGCATACGGATGGATAGATAGATAGATAGATAGATAGATAGATAGATAGATAGATAGATAGATAGATAGATAGATAGATAGATAGATCATCAGTACCACCACAGCATGGGTTTCTCTCTCTCTCTCTCTCTCTCTCTCTCTCTCTCTCTCTCTCTCTCTCTCTCTCTCTCTCACACACACACGCACACACACACACAAATTGTTGCAGACACTGTAATCCCAGCTGTCTATGGGCAAATATTGATTCACACGTTCTCATATCGCCTATCACTGCCTCTCATTGCTTCCACTATCATCAGAGTTGCTGTTGCTGTCATCGTCAAGGCGTCACTTAACAGTTTATCGTTGTGATTTCTCAACATGATGTAAACACACAGTCCAGATGACCGTCTGCCGGTGAAGCAGATGTTTAATGTGTTGATGTAACTTGTCCGGAGCTTTTCCCGCAAAACACAACAGATCCCACCTCTGGACAGGAATCAGGTTTGTACCGAGCGGCTGCTGGCATTCTACTAAATCTAATTCTGTTTCTCTTCTCCTTGGTTTTCCTGTATCGCAAAGTAATGTACGTCATCCAAAACTGGTTTTACAGTCTGCGGTGAAATTTTGTGCATTAAAAAAACCTTTACTGACGTCCATTTCTGACTTTTACTAGATTGTATAGAATAATATCGGAATGAATCCTACTTGATAAGTTATCCTATTTAATAGATCCCAAAAGTGCTCATTTGACCAATATGTGGAAATTAAGCATATCAATGTTAACAAGTCAATATTCTGATCCTGAGCCTTCATGAAATACAACAGTTTCTTTTACTTTGCACGAGTCTCAGATAGTCTCTCTCTTTTCTTGACGGATGTACTGTTTGTTTTCTACTTTCTATTCTATTCAATTCAACTTTATTTATACAGCGCCAAATACAACAAAGTCATTTCAGGGCAATTTTACGGAGAACAGCTTCTAAACCATATGATTGTGTCAGCCGTTCACTTTCCTGTTTTTGCTATAATAGAAATATGATTTTAAAAAAAACAAAAGGTTCATGTTTGTCATGTCCATGTATTGAGATTGGGTGCAAATGCCTTCACTCAGAATGATGGATGTCTGCTGAAATGGCAAATATTGCTCATACAGAGATTTCTGTTTTAGAGACGGGACTATCAATCAGAAAGAGGTGGGCTCTTTGAACCTGTTGCAAACAGCTTCCAGCATCCATCAGTCCATCGATCTCACCAGATACGAGCACTCCCTTCAAGCCAAATGTGCCTCCAAGTCCCAAAAAAAGCTTTCCCTTTTTAGTGTAATCCATTTTGTGTGAGTGGGTTTGAGAGGAAGAGACACAGAAAAAGAGAAGAGTGGATAAGTGCGCACATATGCTATAATCCCTTTAAAAAAAAAAATCTATTTTCTAACAGCAAAAATAACTTTATACATTCATATCATGGAAGCCTGGGACTGAGCCACTCGCCAACAGTTTTACAGCTGCGCGCCCTCCATCCACTCCACTAAAATCATGTGTAGGTTGAACATCTTAGCTCCGCTGCCCCTCTCGACAAACAACCAGCACGAGGGCTTTCCAGCTCTCAGTGTTGATACTCCTCTTCCTCGTCCACCGGGAGCTCCTGACACTGACCTCTTCTACGGCTCACTGCTTTCTCCTCAGTATTAAAACCATTGATCATCCAATTAGGGGTCAATTTATAGATGTGTGGTAGTTTTAAAAGCAAAACTTAATTTCTTTCTCTTCAATTTTCACGTTTTGGCCACGAGGACAACCGCAAATGAGCCGAGTGTAAACTCATCGCTTGTGTTTTTACGACTCCGAAGGAGAAAGCAACATCGGCGCTCATGATCTAATCTGCTGTAAGAGAGCGACTCGCTGTTCCTTTGTGGTCTGTAAAAATTATTTTGTTAACTGCACTTTATTCCTGTCAGACAATCTGGCAGCTCGTTGGGGGTATTTCTGTCTGCAAAGGCCCATGAAATAAAGTAATCCTCATGCACAGCATCACTACTCAAGCTACAGTATCTTATTCCATACATAAACACATTACACTGGGTAATTTCATTGGACGTTTAATCAACTGTATGAGAGAAAGACATCCATGATGTCAACGCCCGGGAAAGACTGAGACGTTACAGACCCAGCACTTCCAGTAATTACACTGATGACTGCAATAATCCATAACAACTGCAGGGATGGCTGAGCTGTTCCTCTCCCGCTTCCCTTCAGTCTTTAACTAAATCGCTCCGGGTGAAGATGGAAAACTTGTGTGAGCGAAAGTCTGAACATTTGTGGTACATCCAGATCAGTCAAATCATAAAACCAAGTTTTTAATCTCTTACACTCACACTGCAAGAGAGAAACTTAACTCAAACCAGATTATTCCAGATTGTTTAGAGAAAATTGGTTGGAGGTTTAAATGGAAAAAGGAGTCGTGAAATGTTGTACTGAAGTTTACATTCATTTTAGAGTATACATTTCTAATGTGGGGAAAACGAGCTTCTGTACTCTAGAAGATTTAAAGTTATAACCAGTTCATGGTAGTGAAAACACCAAAACCTGCTTAAAAGAGACGATAACTCCATTTATCATCTGCTGATACTTTTCCATTTGAATTGATCTAATCAATCAAACGTGTCAATTACTGAACTACAGGGAGATATGGATTTTCTTTTTTTGTCCCGGCATGTGCAATAAGATAAATGAACCTGCTGCTGGCTGTAAATATTTACAATGAAAACCAATTTGAATCTTAACTTCAACAAGAACGTAAATAATGACATTAATTGAAAAACAAAATGTTTTTTTTTTTTTTTTTCGTGAGATATTCTAAATGTTCCCTTTGGACATCAATGTTACCCATTACCCTGAGACATAAATCAAAATTTATGCTTAAAGCTTGGAACATATTTTCTTTTTTCAGTTGATCATTTCCTCATTTCACTTTCTCCCACATGAATTTGATTTTTTATTTTTATTTTTTTTTCATTTGTTGTCATTACATGAACCCATACAATCAAATTACCAAGGTATGGAGAAGAGAAATATTACAGAGTACAAAGAAAAGCAACAAAAACAACAAGAAAATTTTGACACTTTTGTCTACAGGCGATATCAGCGACAGTATCTAAGCATCTTGAAAGAACAATCATGATCCTACATCCATATTCTACAGAGATATGCAACCTACGGCACCAACAGTCCGTCCAAAGTAAAAAAAAAAAAACAACGTTGAAGGAAAAGATGTTATAAAGAAACTTATAGGGAGTCTTGATGACAACAGAGATCCAATAACTCTTAAGTAGAGGAATTATATTTCCATCTGCTATGAGGACAATGTGTCCTGAAGTGGACCTCAAGCAGAGGAAGGCCTGCGAGGATAAGCTGGATCGGAATAAAATATTCCAACATAAATCAATTAACTTTACTCTATGAATTCATGGATAAAGCCCCTCTGTAATCTTTTTCTCAGAGCATAAGGAGCTTTCCGTCAACACATTAATTCTGCCCTCTGCCAGGTCCAGCTACAGTGACAGGAGGAAAATATCATTATGACAGCTTTTCTTCTCTATTCCCAAGTACAAGAACGTACTATTCCGGCAATAGGGTCCTTGTTATATAAAACCTTTAATATCATATTTTGAATAAGAATCAGTGTTTTAGAACCCTGTTCAAAGTTTGGTGGAATCACAGCAACATTTTCCAGGAGTCATTACTTCTCAAATATACAGGTAACTCTGCCGCATGCATTGAATTCATCAAGAAGCACAGTGACATCTCTTTAACAGCTCTCTTCCCACAGATACTGCGATAACAAGACAATCCCATCTAACCACTGCTATTTCTTTTCTTTTTTTCCCCCCCGAGTTGTGCTTTCATTAATTTCTGGTCCCATGCCACCTCTCAGGGGAAGCAGGTGTGTCTCCGAGAAAAAGAAAACAACCACGCTACATATGGCACACGCATGTAATCACAGGTGGGGTTGCGTGAGATCACTTGTACTGAGTTTAGGGGTGGAGAGGTGCCTCCCCTAACCATCTGGGCTCAGTTCAATCCTGCAGTCACAAGTCTGCATGAGCCCAGCTCGCACAATTACCGTCTGCGTGGGACCTTGATCCTGCTGGCGGGAGATTAATTTAGCCAAGTTTGAACAAAATGAAGCCTCAACGAATGCTGTTGATAAGATTTTAGACTCTGCAATTGTAACAGCGTGCAATTTCGGGTCAATTTAGGGGAAGCAAACATAATTTGCCACCAGATTTTACATGGGCGGATTGAACTTGGGCCCTGAACAGTTTTTCAGACAAGTTGCAGTCAATAGTTCCTGCCAGATCTTTTTTTTCATGATTCCGCAACTAATTTCAGTCTTTTATATCCCCTGTGTCATTAATCAGTTGATCAGAGGTGGAGCGAGTTCCCCGTTGTCACATGTGGGGATTAGAAACGCAGGAAGGTCACACCCATCCATCCTCTATATCGCTTTATCCGACTCAGGGTCGCAGGTCAAATGCATGTTTTTAGGACTCTAAAGGACAAAACCCATGCATGCACGGGTAGAGCACGCAAACTCAACACAGAAATGCCTCCAAGACCTTCTGACTGTGGGATAACAGTGCTAACAACACTGTTTAGTGGCGAAATGGTAGAAAAATGTAAAAATTGCAGGCGTCCTTTCACAGCTCTCATCATACAGAAGAGAAAACGCCTCAAGAGCACGGTGGAAGTCACAACTGCTGGTCCTGGCAATAAGAAAGCCAGCACAGTTGGCCTCGCCATCACCTCTGTCAGTCTAATATAAACAAGCGTCAACGATGTTGACGCTGCAAAAATCACTGTTACTATTAGACTTAGTTTACATCTGTGATCGGTGCTTCTCGTGAATCACAAATAAAACTCACGGAAAATTCAGTAAAGTATTTCAAAGTGTCAATCTGGTTTGAAATGCCCATTTTAATTTCCCTGGAAACAATGCAGTTGCCTTTTATTTTCTATTATATTTCAGAAAAGGAACTTTAGGCTACAGACCATTTCAACATGTCAGTGGCCATAAACACATGTCCGTCAACCCAGCAACTATTCTTTTTTTTAAGCCCTCAGCCAACAACACTAAAAGTTTCAATAAAGTCATATTTTCCAAATCATATGATCAGAATCTGTCCATAAATTAATGGTTTCTCGTGTATACGTGACCATTACTTAGATTTCTGACCAGTCAAATCATTAAACCTCCACAAAACTCAACTGTGGGACTCGTGGAAAAAGCTCTTGGTGGCAGGTTTCATTACGTTGAGGGTAACTTGTGGTCACGGACAAATCTGGATGTCCGGCAAGTGCACTTTCAGTTGTTTTCACTGTACACCTTCACAGCATTGAGTGTCTGCTCGCCCAGCTGAACCACAGCTCACATCATAGATATTCTAAATATAACTTTATGTCTTTATTAACAGGATGACCCCTAACATCTCGTTTGCGAGGGGCTCCTAAAACAAGCATCTCATTGACTTCGATGTTTCATAGAAATGATAGAAGTTATTCATTTCCATGTCACTACTGCTCAACTTTCCATATAACAGCACACTGCTGTGTTTTGTCTCTTTACCTTACAACATTGTTGAGACATCGTCGAGGTAAATTGCGACATTTTGAAAATTTTATAATACTATTGTGTATAAATACATCAGTTTACTTTTACCTTTTAACACATAAATCAATCTGGATTTATCCTGTACTTTAATGAGCCCCCTAAAGACGGTTACAGGTTGATGTGGGATTCAGTTCAGCTGAGGATCAGTAGTTAAGATGAAATCTTTATGCAACTCGTGTTAATGTCAGTAATTGTGACTGTAAAATCAAATAAGACTAAGTTTGTGTGTGTGTGTGTGTGTGTGTGTGTGTGTGTGTGTGTGTGTGTGTGTGTGTGTGTGTGTGTGTGTGTGTGTGTGTGTGTGTGTGTGTGTGTGTGTGTGTGTGTTTTATGAGAATCTTTGCGTTGCGTCGGGAAGACAAGTCTGAGTCAACCTCTCTGGAGTCCAGGCTCATATTTGACAGCACTGACATCAATGAGAACTTCATATCTCAGTTTCTTCAGCTCACTGAAGTTGCGTGCGTGTGTGTGTGTGTGTGTGTGTGTGTGTGTGTGTGTGTGTGTGTGTGTGTGTGTGTGTGTGTGTGTGTGTGTGTGTGTGTGTGTGTGTGTGTGTGTGTGTGAACACTTAAGCACAGTCATATACAGATGTCTGCTTGACTACATGCTTCTTCAAGCTGGATCTTCAGTCGTGTGTCTGTTGTCTGTAATAACTTTACTTGCAATATAAAATGCAGCAACAACAAAAGGTAAATTAAATCATAATGCATGTGTGTAATGGAGAGAAATACACTAATATTATACAGTCTCTCCAAGCACCTGCTCTATCATTCTACAGCGATAAGTTAATTGGCGCCACAAAGGGTCGTGGGGACGGAATTGGTGCATCTGCCCACTTTGCAGTTTTTGGTTTGCTCCGACAACAAAAGTAAAGTATACTGAACATCAGTGCTACTTACGTTCCCAGCACCTCTTTGAAGTCATAATGTTCTTTGATGTCTGACGTCTTCTTTTTCCATCCGTTTCCATCCTCTCCAAGAGGCATCCTACCACGCTGACTGGATTCGCCACGCTACAGCTGTGGAGGCAAACAGAGCAAACGCACGGCGTGTACAATTAAGTTCCCGCCGACCACACGTGCAGCCGATCGGATGCATATTTGATCAAGAGGATCAAATGTGAGTGAATGAATGATCGCACCATCACTGTGGGCAGTGGTAAAAGAATTTTCCTTAAATGTTGCAGAGGTTTCCAAAGTATGGAGGAATGAACCCCACTGCCATATCAAACACAACGCTTCACCTCATAAAGCAGCTGGACGCTTTCAATTTTAACTATAGAGGAAGTCTGCAACTATCATAATGGCTATACCTGTAGTTTGGCACAAATGTTTATTATATCATTGTTATTTTTCTCAATCAAAATCCTGTTTTGATAAAATATCTTATTTCTTTTTATCCTAATTTCTTCCTAAAGGACAAAAAAAAAAAATCAACTTGAGAGGAGACACAGAGACCAACAGATCGCTCCACTGTGTCCCAGACTCCCTCCTTTAGTAGTGTAGTAATGAATTATATGGTAATCACCAGTAATATCAGATTAGAATGACTTTGTTCACTTCACCTGTAAAACCAATAATGGAGAGAATGTAAAAGTGGACCTCATGTGGCCTTGCAGCAGCCACATACCCATGATTAGTGTTTCGCCGTTGTCCCCCATTATAAATATTGATTTTTCTGATTACTGTTGCATAATGTGCATTTTTGGAAACACTGTGATTTCCAAATAAAAATGTTATAATACTGAATTAAAGTAAATCAAGTTGGAAATTAAGGTATTTATGCAGGGCTATGATCACTTTTGGGGTATTTTGTTAATCTTCTTTGCATGGTCAAACTGGATAAAGAGGAGAAAACAATGAGAATGCAGATTTGCAAATACATTATTGAGAACAAACTGCACCGTAATCTTCCTTTCTTTCTTTTTTTTACAGTGATTAAACCAATTACAGGACGACTGTTGTCGCCCCCCCCCCCAAAAAAAAACAACACAACAACTACTGTTTAGTGACAGCTGGCTTGCAGCAATAAGAGACCAATAACAGCTTTTAAAGTAGGGCAAACAGTGCAGCACAGACTGTTGCAAGAAAGAGACCAAACATCGTCGCAAAAACAAACGCATGGTCAGTGGAGGCAGATACCAGCTGGGTGACCTGTGCTATATTTAACAACCCCACATTCAAACAATCAGGCTCATTAGAACAACCAAAAATAGAGAAATAAATAAATAAAAAGAAACACACACACACACGCACACAGCACACAGCACAAATACTAAGAATCTCTTGTCAGGTGAAAAGTGCATTTCATTGAGAAATGTTTGCTCTGCATCAACCCTGCAGGGCGTGAATGACAAGAAAGCGCAGAGTTTGAATGGAGATTAAAACGATTGATGCATATATATATATATATATATATATATATATATATTAATTTATTTTTCTTCTTCCCCTTTTCTTTTACTGAGAAGACAGGATCCGTGGTAGTGATCATGCAAGTGCGGGCTACGGAGAGAATAGGCGTTGTGGGTGTGCAAAGCACACTGCAGCGCTCAAGGGTACACGGCAGTCAAACGAAGGCAAGCAGCATCTTTCGGTTCCAGCGGGAGGCTGCGCCATGAAGGCGCGCCGACGCGCACAAGTCGGGATAAAAACTATGTGATTGATTGGACGCATGTCTGTGGATATATAGCTAAAAAAAAAATAAAAAATAAAAGGAGGGTGGGGGGGGGGAAACATACCTAAATGGCGATGTGTAGCTGCGCTGTGCTCTCCTTCCCTCTGGGAGCGATGTGGTTGCTGTGCTTGTGCGCAGCGCTCGGTCCGCTCAGACTTTCTCCTGACGTCAAGAAAAGCAGACGTCTGTGGACGTAGTGCACCATAGAATCACTCACTGTTCCCCCCAACAACGTGATCTGCCGTTCACCTTATGATGGGCGAGTCACCGTCTGTTACAGCTTTTCTTTTCTTTTCTCTTTTTTTTTTTTTTTTCCCTCTTTCCCTCTTTGGAACATCTGGTTGTTATTTGCTGAGAGATCTCGGGGATAAAGGCTCGTGCGCGCAAACCGCTTTCACGGGTTTACGCACCAAAAAATAAAAATGCATAACGTATTGCAGTAAATAATTGATCAAACAGCAGCTTTGACAAGGCTGAAGCAGCCCGAATGCGGTAAAAGTCTCTACTTGAAAACACGAGGAGAAAGGTCTGTGTGTTGGTGGTCTTTGATTAACTGTCAACAACTTGGAAGTCTTGTTCTTTTTTAATATCAAATCAAAACCGCGCCCTGTTTGCTGTTTTCACAGCTCCACACGGTCCCACAAGTTACACTACATACACTGTACTCGAGTACAAATACAAGTACTGCTGTTTGAAAGTTACTCAAGTACAAACCACCAACCCATCGGCGGGTATTTCATTGAATTGATCTGTGAAACGTCTCTTGAAAGCATATTTCTCAGACAAACTACAGAGTATGCAAACGTTTGGAGATTTACGGAGATTACAGAGAATGACCCCCTCCCACGACACTTATGTGTGCATCCCTCCATCATCCAACCCACACACTCATGACAAAGTCATGCCAAATCAAGTTCTTGTTTTCTCTAAAGATCATATAATGCAATGTATCTCTCTTTGCGTGTAAAATGTAAGTTTTCCATATAAATTAAAGTTTTTCCTTACACTATTTTTTAAACTCATGATGTCCTTTGATAAGAAATGTGATGGAAACATGTACTTATCCCACAGATCTTTCCCCTCTTGCTCCCCTGACTCTGTGAACAATCAAAAATAATTAGAAACATTGCTTTAGTCAAATATCAAGAGAACCATTCTATATTAACTGCAACTGTTGTAACTGTTAAACTAGTGGTTTTGCATTTTTTTTGGTTTTGTTATGCTCTTTTACACTTAAAATTCACTTCTGGAAACATGCTTTATTATTATTTTTCTGCATTAATTTCTTTTTCCCCATCATATTTTATTGTAAAAACTAAATGAGGGAAAAAAAAACACACTGTGGGAAGAGGAATCTGTGACCGACTCACAGGTCATTGATACCAAGAGTCGATAGCAGATTGAGCTGTTGTGCATTGGCAAAGAAGACGTTTTCATGAGTGCAGCCCACATGCCACAAATGCATGCAGTCTTCCCAGTACAAGGTTTATTGCCAACGTTTTTACAGCAAGAAAATAAGCTATCAATCACAACAAACATGAATTTCCTTACTTTTTGTGTGTAATTTGGAAAACTCTTCCTGTTGCCATGTCCAGAGGAATAATACTGTCCCTGTATTATGGTCAATGTTGTAAGTACTCTAAAGACTATATTTCATCATGCGGTAAACACAACTGCTGCTCATTTTCCTCTCCATTCCCCAAACCATCAGACACTCCAAAATCCCTCGCTCAGCCACCAGCTATAAATTTATAACAATAAACAGATGCATTCGGCAGCGGCTGATCGGGTGGGAGTGCAGGCGTGCATGCGGCAGCTTTTAGAAATAAATCTGGCATGGGGAAACATAAACAGTGTCTGCAAAGTCCTGCTTAAATTTACTTTAAATAAGGCTTTTGGGGTTTGTCATCCAAACAACACTTTTGGAGGTTTGTTGTTAAACTCATATGGTTGTTCATGACAACCAGAGGCACTCACTACTCACTCTCCGAGGTTACACACATCTTCTCCACTTTGCTATCCGTGTAAATACTTGTTTTTTTTTTCTTACTCTAGAACTCGGCATGAAAGATAAACTCACAAACTGTGTATAAACAGCAACCGCCGAACGTGAACTATATTAACAACAGTTTCGCAGCATGAATCAGCACAGATACATTGAGCGTAAGTCACGTCAGCACAGCTGTTTCTTAGGTAAAACTTACTCCACCTTGTACAAATAAGGTATCACTATCCGTCATCTTGGCAGCGCAGCGCAGCACTGAGCTTCTGTGTCAGTAGATACATGGCGAGGACTGATGTAAAATGGGTTTAAAAAGTTATATCGATATTCAGAATATACATGTAATAACCATTCCCTCCATCCATCACCAAAAAAAAACCCCCTCATCAAATCAAAATTTGTACACAGCGAGGAGCAGATACCAGTGGAAAACCGGCTATATTGGCCATGGTGACCGCTGATTTATGTCACTTTGTAATTTGAATATTTCCTAAATCCTCTGATTTTATAACCAGTTTTAGAAAAATAAAGAAAATAAACTGAGCACACACATAATTGAAAGTGAAACTTTTTGGTGCATTTTGGTGAATTGAATTCTTCCTTTCTGTCAAAAGGTCCTGTCTCTCTAATGGTGCTGGGGTCAAAGTCTCCGGAGCCTCGAATGCTGTCAGCATCAGATCTGGTCTTCCCTGTGCTCGTACGCTGTATTAATGGCACGGCTGTGGAAGTTCCACCTGACACTGCTGGATGTTGTCTATTGGCCAAATCTCTGTCCAGAACAGCTGTTTGCTGGGCTGGCCTGGAAAAGACGCGAGAACATCCTCCAAGATCAGAGAGAATAATCTCATCTTGGAGATGTGAGAAGTGGCCCGCTGCATTATGATTTCGAGCTGACGTGCATTGCAGAGGATGTAGTGGGCGTTTGGATAGATATCTTCAATTTTTCTCTGAACTCTGGGAACGGCACCTCTCACAACACTGGTTCCATCATAAGCCTGACAGATAAGCTGGCAGTAGACAAACAGAAATAAAGAAAAAATTATTGGCTTACAGCAATAGTGGAAGAAAGTCTGAAGCTGCCAATATGAGTCCTGGTCAAAGTCACATGCTCAATAATTTGGCCGGGATCTGATATGTAGAGAGTGTCAAAATTAGTCTTCAAACGTGTAGTAAAGATTAACTTTAAATTTGTTAGATAGTGTTGTAGTCAAGACCGAGACAGAGTCAAACTCTGGACCTTGAAAATGTGGTGTTGAGAACAAGACTGCCATTGAGTGCTATAACACTTCAATAACGCAATTAATATTATTGTGGCAAAAGCATTTGAACGTCATTACTAATTGTATTATTATTTTGTTATAATTCAAATACATTAAATATTGTGTTTCGGAACGAGATTTTATCAAGTAATTATCAGTTGGGGTGGCCACCACTGAGTAGAAATTCTTATTTTAAAATTTATATTGTGGCATTTATGCTGTTATATATTCTGACTATTCACAACTCTAAGCATACAAATGTTAAAAATAAAACCTCTAAAAACTCATACATCCGCTCAATGCGGCATGTATTATCATAAAGTAATGAAAAAAAACTTTAGAATAAATCTTACTTTAACACTGCAAATACGTTAAAAAATCATCATGATGCAAAGATCAGGCCACCTTTTTCTTGTTCTCACTCCTCATGCATTACTCATATTGACCTATAGAGGGCAGCACGGTCCTCTACGCTCTGTTTTCACTTCCTCCCAAACACAATGAAACACGCCACAACTTCCGGTTAAGAGTTTTTAAACAACATTAGCTCCTCAGAAAGACTCCACTTATTTCTGCTCAGGGATTTAAGAGAAACTCTGTCGGGACTCGGGTAAGATCTTCTTCTTGACGCCTATTCCATGGTTCGCCGTCCTCACCTCGCTTTTGCATTTGTAGGAACATTAAACTGCTTGTGTTTTTGACTGAAGCGGCTAAGTTAGCGTGCTAACAGTCGCTGTCCGTGCGCTTTGTTTCATACATTAGTACATCCCCACTGTGTAGGAGTTCCACAAAACCTTCTTTATTAACGGGATGCGAACAATTGATGCACATTTACAAAATAATTACACCATGTATAAAAACTTTAATGCTTTTTTTTTTTTCACTTTTTAACCTAGCGGGCTCGCCTGTTGTTGAAGATGTCAGCGAGCTCCAAGAGAAGACGAGCTACTTCTCCGTCCAGCAGCGTCAGCGGAGCGGGCGACCTGGACGACGCCTCCACATCCACTCCTGGAAGTGGCAGGAAAAGGAGAAGAGTTTCTAATGTTCCCCCCGTGGACACGGTAAAAACTATTTTGTGGGGGTGTTTTTTGTTCGAAAACCGTGCGCGCAATCCCGATAAAGATCTCAACCCTTCATCAGAGAACGACCTATATTCGTTGACTTCTATTTTCCCGAATCAGAAAAGTCTTTGTTGTCATTGTTAACGAAAACAACGAAATTGTAAATGCAGTCCGTGCTTGTGTCATTATAAATACAAAAATAGATATAAAATGCATGACAAATTGTGCATGTGCTACAGCATAAATGTATAAAAAGAGGTGGAAAGTTTAAAATAGGACAATAAAAGGCATAAAAAACACTTAAATGTTAAAAAGCTATGAACATGTTTTGGTATTTTATATCTAGTGTAAGTTTTTGTATAATAATACATTATATACTAATAGACTGATGCTCAGTACAATCAAGCAAATCTGGCATGGACATCCACTGAGGAGTTAGTGCAATTTAGAGACTTTTTCAGTTAGAAATGGTGAAATATGTGAATTTTTAACAAGTGCAATCAGGTGTAATGTGGAAATTGTGCTCCACCGGCTGCTTCCTATCATCTCAATAACGCCGTGGGTTGTGGTATTTTAATGGATAATCTATAAAGGATTTAATGTTGTAACGCTTCTTTTTGTATTTGTTTTCTACAGACTTCTTTTCGTGGTTGAACCCTTAATAAAAGTCCCATTACTGATTTTTAATCACTTTTTTTCTTCCAGATTGCTGTATGCCATGAGCTGTTCAACGCTGTCAGGGATTACAAAGATGATCATGGCAGGCAGATTTGTGAAGTTTTCCTCAGGGTGCCAAAAAGGAGGTATTCAACGTTGTTGCCTCTACTCTTAATATGAACCATTTTTTGCAAGCGTAGACTTTGCAAGAAGCTATTATATTTTTTCGATTTTAATCAAAGTACACTTTTCTCAAGACACTGATTCATTTTGAAATATATGCTGATGTTTCCCTTTGTTGTTTTTTTAGGAATCAGCCTGATTATTATGAAGCGATATCTCAGCCGATTGATATGACAAAGATTCAGTACAAGCTGAAGTCAGAAGATTATAACGAAGTGGAGCAGCTCACTGCAGATTTTCGCCTTATGTTCAACAATGCCAGGTCATTCTATAAGGTAATAAAAAATTGTGTTTGTGACTAAAATATACATGTCTTTCCTAACATTTATAAACATAATGAATAACAAAAAGGGGTGAGATATAAATTCTGTTTGAGTCATCATTTTTTTGCGTGCCTTCTATTTGATAATGTTTGAATAGTGTCACACAAAAGTCCGTTGTTATTACCTTTTCTTAATCACACTAATTTATTCAAATGATCCGTTGATTGACCAAAGAGTTGTTGATGAGCTTTCTCTAGCTCGGCAAAGCAGTTTGATTATAACCAACTGATATTAAAAGAGGTAATGTTATTGTGTTGTCAGTAATATTTTGTGGTTCTTTCCTTTCGTGTTCTGTAAATTCAGAGTGACAGTGAGGAGTATCAAGCGGCATGCAAACTGTGGGAGGTCTATTTGCAAACCAGGAATGAGTTTGTACAGCCTGGAGACGGCGATGAGGACGATGAAGACGGTGACGATATGATGGAAAACACAGGAATGTCAACTGAAGATGAGGTAAGTTCTGGTTCTGAAACCTTTATCGAGCTGACATTCTTGTGTGTTTTTCTTCATTTGGGTTTCTACATCTGAGTGAAATCAGTTCCATAGAATAGCTTCAGTGTTAGACACAGTTCTACTCAAGTTATTAATGAACAACGTTATATACTAATGCATTTATACGTCGGTAGCCTTCAGCGGGCCGTTTAAAGGAGATATTGGAGCAACTCCTGGAGGCCATAGTGTCACACGCAGATTCTGCAGGACGCCTGGTCAGTGAACTGTTCCAGAAACTTCCTTCCAAAGTGGTGAGTCTTTTTCTTATTTTTAAGCTGTATGCTTTATTGACGAGACCACGAACTCTTTGTATTTGGGTTTGATCTTTACGTGACTGTTGAGGTGTGAACATTTTAATTTCAGCTTGCATTTATTTTGTCGTTGTTCAGACAACTTCATGTTTCAGTCTTGATAACTCTTGGTGTTTTATTTGTCTTTTTTAGCATTACCCAGACTACTATGCCATTATAAAGGAGCCAATTGATCTGAGAACGATCGCACAAAGAATCCAAGTAATGAACTCACTATTTCACTAAATCAAGCAGCATTTTTTTTAATGATTTCACAACATCATTATGTTTTTTTTAATTTATTAATTTATTTTTTTTAACATACTAACATATTTGTTGTCTTGTTAAAGATTGGATTCTATAAGACTGTCAATGCCATGGCGAAGGATGTTGATCTGATGGCCAAAAATGCCAAAACGTACAATGAACCAGGATCTCAGGTTTTTAAGGTAATAGTTTTTCTTAATTTTTTATATACAATATGTATCACAAACCAAGTAATGATACCAATTTGTTTATTTTATTTCCTAGGATGCTAACACTATTAAAAAAGTCTTCATCCAACGTAAAACTGAACTTGAACACGCGGAACCCACTAAATCCAGTCTTCGCATTAGGTAATAAACAACGATTGCTTTGTTTTGTGTGTGTCGGTGTTGAACCACATGTTTACTTCAGGTGCCTATCTTGTATGTGTGTGTGTGTGTGACTTTACTGTTTCCATTCAGAAATCGCAGGTCTGGTCAGGGGGATCGACTTTCTGGTGTCAGCGTGTCGCTTCAGTATGGCTCAGAGAGTGAGGATGACCCTGTGCTCTCTGGTAAGTTTCACTAATTGGTTTCACTCGTCCATTCATCTTGTGTTTCTGTCACGGAAAGCAATTGTTTATATTGTATACGTTTGTAGGTTCGGTGTGCTATGATGAGGGCGAATCGGAGGCTGAAAGTCAGAGTTCCAATATAGAGATGAGCAACCCGATCTTCCAGCTGTATGAAGCTGTCAGGGGTGCCAGGAATAGTCAAGGCCAGGTTTTCTCTGAACCCTTCCAGAACCTGCCGTCCCGCCGGGAATACCCAGACTATTATCAGCAAATAAAACAGCCCATCTGTCTTCAGCAGATCAGGTGAGGAGCAGTAATTCTTACACATTTTTCTTCCGCGGATGACGGTTCTGCAAGGAGTGTTGAAACATTTTTGTTTATTTAAATTTTTTTTAAGGACAAAGATGAAGAATGGCGAGTATGAAAACGTGGAACAGATGGAGGCCGACCTCACGCTCATGTTTGAAAATGCAAAGCGCTACAACATGCCGAACTCAAGCATTTACAAACGGGCCTTCAGGCTTCAGCAGATCCTGCAGGTAATGACTCAGAATGTTATTCTGTTAGTTTGTATTAAGTGGCTCGCACACTGTTCTCCCACTTCGAGTCTGTTGGTGAGGCCTTTTTCTTTGTTGCGAGTTTGCATGTTCTCCCCGTGCGTAATTGTTTTTTCCTGCAGTCAAAATACATGTATATGAGGTTAAGTTGTGACCCGAATGGCTAAATCATGTTTTGTTTGTGTGCCTGTTAGGCCAATAAGAGGGAACTGCTCAGGAGAGATGATGAAGACGGAGACAGCATTCTGTCATCTGACACAGGCAGCATCAAGAAGAAAAGGTATTATTATTTCTTAATTGCTCTTCTTGTGACAAATAATTTGTTTTGCCAACAAAGCTGAATGTTCTTTATTTTTTTCCCCAGCCATAAGAAAAATGTGAAAAAGAACCGAATGAAATCCCTCTATGCTGCTGTGACTGATGTCAGGGAGACGGGCACTAATCGGCGTCTCTGTGAGCTTTTCATGGTCAAACCCTCCAAGAAAGACTACCCAGACTACTATAATGTCATTCTTGAACCAATGGACCTGAAAACCATTGAGCACAACATTCGCAACGAGCGCTACGCCACGGAGGAAGCCCTGATGGAAGACATGAGGTTAATGTTCCGTAACGCCAGGCATTACAACGAGGAAGGATGTCAGGTGGGCAGTAGGAATCCATTTAGGATAACATGATTATGTCACTTATATCTTAAACCGAGTTGTTCTGACGGATGGATTTTGGATCACACAGGTATATAATGATGCTGACGTTTTGGAGAAGGTACTGAAAGACAAGCGGAAGGAATTAGGATCGCTGCCTGAGGAGGGGGATGTCGGATCTCCCAAACTGAAACTGAGTGAGTGTGTTTTAATTTTCACACATTTTCTAACGTCAGATTTTCCTGGCAGGATTTCATACTGGTGTTTCAGAAGTCAAGATGGAAAGTACCGTTTCCTGTGTTGGTAGTGACACACAGAAATATGCACGATGTTTTATCGTTTTTCCTTATTGCTTGTAGGAAAGAGTGGTGTTTCTCCAAAGAAGTCAAAATACCTCACTCCTCTTCAGCAGCGGTTGAATGAGCTCTACGACGCTGTGCGAAACTTCACTGACCGCCGAGGTCGTCGTCTCAGTACGATCTTCCTTCGTCTCCCCTCTCGGTCCGAGCTGCCAGACTACTATGCCACAATCAAGAGACCCATTGACATGGAGAGGTTGCGGAGCCACATGGCAGCCGGTCGTTACCAAGATGTGGACGCCCTGATGGAAGACTTCACGCTCATGTTCAACAATGCCTGCATTTACAATGAGCCCGAGTCTCTGATCTATCGGGATGCTCTGGTGTTGCACCGAGTGCTGCTGGAGACGCGCAAGAAGCAAGAAGGGGCGGAGGACTCTGGACCCCCTGCTGTGTACACTCTGGTGCGGGAGCTCATCAGGAACCTGTTTGTTTCCATGATGGGCCACCAGGACGAAGAGGGCCGATGTTACAGTGACTCACTGGCTGAAATACCAGCTGTGGATCCAGCGGCTCCTGAAAAACCACCGCTAAACTTCGACGTCATCAGGATGAATGTGGAACGTGGGCGCTACAGGAGGCTGGACGTCTTCCAGGAACACGTGTTTGAAGTTTTAGAGAAAGCGAGAAGGCTTCACAGGTGAGACAAATTCTGAAAAGAACTGAATTCATGTCTGTTTAGAGCAATAAGAATTCTCAAATATAACTTGATGTTAATGGATCAGCTTCTGAATCATTACATATTCTACTACCTGTTGGATTGACAGCAATTAAACTTGAACTCAAACCACAAATGCAACAACCAAAGTACTCGTGTTTTGACTTTTCATGTTTCCCAGCATCTTATTATGCCAAAAGGAGAAACACTTTTTTTAAACTAATTTTAATAATTGACTCAACTTCCAATTATTCATGTTGTAGTGAGCAGGTCAGCATTTGATGGTACTTTGAGGTCACATTACTGGTCGTTTGAATTTCACTGTTTAACTCATCCTGAAATGGTTGTATCAAGGTCAGCTCAGACACGTGGCACCGATATATCTCACCTTGTGTGCAGGACGGACTCTGAGATATTTGAGGACGCAGTGGAGCTACAACAGTTCTTCATCAAGATAAGGGATGAGCTGTGCAAGAACGGCGAGATCCTGCTGTCCACTGCACTCAACTACACGGGAAAACACCTGCACAGTGACGTCGATCAAGAAAAGAGGGAGAAAATTCCTAAGGAGATTGAGGAGGACAGGGAGAAGAAGGATGAAGAGGAGGAAGAAAACAAAAGTAGGTCACCGTTTTCCGTGGTGCACAGATGTTCATAATTATTAAATATTTTTGATGAGGTCCTCATTTAAGTTGTTGTAACTTTCTCATTTAAAGGTGAGAATGCTAAGAATCTGTCAGGAGAGGCGTGGAAGTCGGAGTCGGAGTCGGATCGCGTGTACAGTCAGGTCGTCAGTTATGAAAACAGCACCTACCACGTTGGAGACTTTGTGTATGTGGAGCCGTCGAAACCAAACTTGAGCCCCCACATTGTCTGTATTGAGCAGCTGTGGGAGGATGAAGCAGGTAAGCAGGTGTTCGTGGCTTTTTTTGTAATTTTAATTATTCTGAATACAAGTTAACAATTCAGGCACCGCAACACTTATGCACCACTCAAAAATAAGCAGGTGTGTGAAGGAAATATTGGCTTTATTTATAGGTAGTTTTCTCCCCAAGAAATTATTTTGTCACGATCAGCTTTGTCTTTGCCTTCATAGGTGAGAAGTGGCTGTATGGCTGCTGGTTCTACAGACCTACCGAAACCTTTCACCTGGCCACACGCAAGTTTCTCGAGAAAGAAGTCTTCAAGAGCGACTACTTCAACAAAGTCAGCTTCAGTAAAGTTCTGGGCAAATGTGTGGTCATTTTTGTGAAGGTATGATCGTTTTCAGTAAAGTCAACCACATCTGGAACAGTTTGTGTGTTAACGTGGCAGACAAAAACTATTTACGCTCTTCTGGCATTTTATTTTGTAGGACTATTTCAAAATGCAGCCCGAGGGCTACAGACCTGGGGATGTCTATGTGTGCGAGTCCCGCTACACCGCCCGCAACAAGAACTTCAAGAAGATCAAGATCTGGGCCATGCCTGAAAGCACCGTGAAATTAGTTTCCCGGGAAGTTCCTCTGCCTGTTGTCCGTGTCGCTTCCTTGTTTGTCAAGCCTGACAAGGAAAAAACGACAATGTCCTATCCTGCAGACTCTGGCAGTTTTGTAGAAAAGGTGAGGAAACGCAGCACAATCTCACACAGTCAGCGGTCGGTACATTGTTTGTTTGTGTCGGGTTAACCTGCTAGATATTAGATCTGACAATTAAGTTCAGCTGCATGTTGATTTCTGTGAGCTGGGTGATTTTATTTAAATGGTCCTCCATCAATGTGTTTTTCCTCAAAGTTCCTGTAAAAGCAAGACCCTGTTGACTAATTATTTTAAAGAGAAAATGCGTGGTCGCGAGTGTGATTCCCTGAAATAAGCAAACTATGAGTACAGATGTCTTCATGGATAAAATAAAATCCTGAATCTTTTGTCGGTTAGCCTCGACTGCAGGGGATTAATTAGCTCAGATTGGTTGCCTGCGTGTCCGAACGAGGAGCAGGTGGCAGAGGGGATGTTAATTTCATGTATTAAAGTTTGTTAGTCACAGTATAAACACCTGAGTCCTATTTCTGTGTGTGCCCTCATTTAGGAGAGGGAGGATGTCCCGACGGAGATGAATGGAGGCGAGCCCGGCTGTCACTACTTCGAACAGTTGCGATACAAAAACTTGTGGTTTAAAGTGGGAGACAGTGTTTACATTCAGTCACATGGGCTGGCAAAGCCCCGGGTTGCCAGGTTGGTGAAGTACATCTTACTTACTCCCCCATCCCCCAAAAAAAAAACCCAAAACAATACGGAGCTCCTAATAAAAGGACATTAGTTGTGACAATTGTTTTCCATCGACCTGATAGCTATTGCTAACATGCTCCTTTGTGGCTGGGCTGCAGAATCGAAAAGCTGTGGATGCAGAATGGGGCGACTTTCTTCTTTGGACCAATCTTCATTCACCCCGAGGAAACGGAGCACGAGCCCACAAAGATGTTCTACAAGAGAGAAGTTTTTCTGAGTCATCTGGAGGAGACGCTGCCCATGACTTGTGTCATCGGTACTGCTTCTTCGACAGCTTCCCATAATTTCTGTGTGCTAATCGCACCGAGCCAGTAGAATTTTGTGTTGCATTCATAGAAATTGGAAAAAAAATTACCCTCGGCGCGACGATTAAAAAGAACATCTAGAATCATTAAATGATAATTACGGTTTTCAATGAGGTTAAGTGTGTCTTATTCATACATGTATCTCTCCTGAGTGAGACCTGTTAACTTCCAGGAAGCTCTACTGGTTGCCTAGCAACTGGTCAATGAAATCGACAGACATGCAACGAGAGGGGGGAAAAAAACAACTCCTGGAACGATATCTGAAAATAAATGGCATTTCCAAATCAGGAAAACACTTTTTCAAGCTTTTTAATTAACTTTGAAGAAACGTTTATTAATGGGTCGCTATTCTGCTCCCCAGGGAAATGCATGGTGTCTTCCTTTAAGGACTACCTGTCGTGCAGACCTACTGAGTTTTCAGAAGAGGATGTCCTGCTGTGTGAGAGCCGCTACATCGACTCTGAGAAACAGATGAAAAAGTTCAAGGGTCTGAAGCGTTTCTCCTACTCTTCCAAAGTGGTGGAAGATGAGGTCTACTATTTCAGGTCTGCCCGATATCAAAGAGTCATTCTTCCGATTGCATACTAGGCCTTCGCTTTCCATGTCTAATGTTTGTCTTCTTTCGTTTTGTATTGTCCTCGTAGAAAAGTGTTCGTGCCACAGAAGGAGGCGTCGCCCATTTTGAACAAGAAGATAGAGGAGCTGGAGCTTAAACTCGCCGATTTAGAAGATGGGGAAGATGATATGGAGGACATTGATGATGACGAGGATGCCCCAGAGACGCCCTCCTTGCCTCAGATGCAAACTCCTCTTTCAAGTGACGTGGAGACCATGCCGTACACACCTTCACAGGTATCCGTTTAGCTCCACATATTTGGATCAGATAAATGCTGTGGCCTCAAATGCCTGCTATGGATAGTAAATCTCACACGTGTGCCTGTTTTTCCCTGAAGACGACTCCTAAGGTGAAGGGCTTATCAAAGAAAGAAGGCGCCAAGAGGAAGATCAACATGAGTGGCTACATCCTGTTCAGCAGTGAAATGCGAGCCGTCATCAAGGCTCGACACCCCGACTTCTCCTTCGGCGAGCTGAGTCGACTGGTCGGCACTGAGTGGAGGAACCTGGAAGCATCCAAGAAAGCAGATTACGAAGGTAAGGAAGCAGAATCGAAACCTATTCGTGTTTGAATCAAATCAAAACTATCAAACATTTGTCTCTCGCGTTTCAGAACGTGCAGCCAAAATAGTGGAGCAGCAAGAGCGCGAGAGGCCACAGCAGAAGCAAGCATCCCCTAGAGCAGGTACCCCTGTAGGGGCACTGATGGGAGTGGTGCCTTCGCCCAGCACTATGGGAATGATAAACCAGGCCATGACACCTGTGTCAGGTAACCCCTCTCAGAGACAGCACGAGTGTTTGACAACATGGCGGCAGGGAAATGAGGCTGGACTGTTAAAACCCGTAATCTTCTAATTTTCTCACCATTTTAAAAACATGTTGCATCCTTAAAGCAAGATTTATTTTTTTTTGTGTTCTTCTTTGCTGATGTTTTACATTTTTAATATTGTTTTTATGTTCGTTTTGTTGCCTTATATCTGACATTGCATGACATTTACTGCATGATATTCTTTTAACCGTGAAGGCTTTTTTTATTTTTTATTTCATGAACTGACATGCTTGTTTTGCTAACATTCTCAAACCCATTTGTATGACTTTCCCCTTTCACACAATGAACTTTGAACATCACTAGTTTTGATTATTCTTATTGAGACTGAAAGTTTAAGATGAATCTACTCACCCAGTACACAATAGTAAGTAACAGCATATTAAAAAGAGGACTTGAATTCGCTAAGAAGTAGGGCTGCAAAATATATTGCAAATTTATCATTGCCATAAAAACAAGCGGCGTAGAGAAGCAAACATTCAAACTACAATCACAATTACTGAAACTACCTGAAATCAAAAATAACTTGTTTTGACGAATTCCACTCAGCTCGGATCAGAACTGAGACTTTACTTGAGTTGTCTCATACAGCAATCAGCCACTAGGGGGGGTTATATAAATGGAGGGGTCCACAAAGTTCATCTTATAAGATATAAAACAGTCACAAAAAGTTTAAATATAGCATAATAGAAGGCATGAACCATGCTGAATTCAATATTAAACATTTCTGTCCTTACTGAAACCTGCCGAGTCACACTCGCCAAACTGCCCTCGTGTTTCTAAAGTAGAAAGCATGTGTGAAAGGGGCCACTGTGTTCTGTTGTAGTGCATGTTATGTTAGAGTCATCTGCATGTCACTTATGCATGGATATGTTGTCCTCTCCTTGCCCTCTTCCCGAAGGCATGATGGGAGCTTACGGCCCACCTTACATGCCCATGCAGGGCCCCCATGAGGGTTTGCTGAGCGTGGTCACAATGCCACCTCACCCTGCAGGGGGTCCTCACCTGCCTCCTCATCATCTCCTCCATGGTATGCCTGGGTACCCTGGCATGCCTCATCAGGGTAAGGGCCGCTGTCCGAGCCACACCCGCTCAGTCACACCCAGTCGTTGTCTCTCCTGCTGGAGGGGTTTACCTGGTCCACACAGGCTGCGCAGCCTGATCTCTCCGAGCACACCGAGCTCCCTGGTCTCCGACTCGCATATCACACTTACAATGAGAAAACCCACATTCACACATATAATGCATGCAAACATCTGATATCAGACAACTAACATTGACCCGGTAGTCGATGACTAACGTTTCACTGGGATTTTTTTAAACATGAATAAAACCAGCATGAGTTCAGAGTACGATTGTTACTGAATGTACAGGAGTTAATTTGCTGATATTCAACAGGTATGATGGGTGGTCCTATGAATGGCATGGCAGGAAGTCCATCAGCAGGAAATTATATGCAACAGGTGAGTCCCAATCCAGAAAATAAGTCTGTTAATGAATATTTCATTGTGTTTCTGTGTAATCCATCAAATTAAATCGGATTTTTTTAAATTTAGTGTGATAATCTGTGTTTTCTGTGACTAAGTGAACCAAACCTGTGATATCTTTGTTTTGAAACACAGTGCTGTATCTGTAGCCTGAAAGCTGTTCTTTGTTTCTAGCCTGGGATGTTCAGCCCAGGACAGCACGCTCCTCCACCATATCCTGGACAGGGCCAGCCCTCACATTTACAGCCCACCACGCCCATGTTTGTGGCTCCACCACCAAAGACCCAGCGGGTGCTGCACTCAGAGGCCTACCTCAAGTACATCGAAGGCCTGAACTCAGATTCCAACACCGTCAGCAGATGGGACCAAACGCTCAGAGGTGGCGTCAAGTGCTTCTTTGTTTGTTCACATACATGGGGAGGGGCTTATACATTTGTCTTTGCATTTATTTTTAACACCAACATTTATGTACATACTATGCACTCTTGGTCTTAAAAAGTTATGTCAATAATGGGAGCGATTCTTCTGACGGAGCCATAAATTGCCATTTCTAGATTTCCCTGTTTATTGAAAACCGTCTGTTTCCATCACAGCTCAGAGACGAGATGCTCACCTGACCAAAGAGCAGGAGAGTCGGCTGCCGGCTCACTGGCTGAAGAGCAAAGGAGCCCACAGCACCATGGCCGACGCATTGTGGCGTCTGCGCGACCTGATGCTGAGAGACTCTCTGAATATCTGCCAGGGTTACAACCTGTAACCGCACTGCTCCTCTCAGACGCTTACCTTCCCCCTCATGTCACTGAGTCTAGGAATAATGATAATCGAAGCAATATTTTATAGTGATCGATTTTATATTTATTAGCCAATACTATAAGCTTGATAGTTGTGTGTGTGCGCGCGTGTGTCTTTCTCTTTACACCATTTGGATGAATAGTTCCGTAAAACCTGTGATTTTATTGCTCAGTCATAGCACCACAATAAAGTGAATCCCTTGAAAACACTGCTTGGGCAATATGCATTTGTGCTTTTCTCGTAGGGCGGGGCGATTTGGCCTACATAACAAATGTATGAATTTTTTTTAAAAGAAAAATTGGAGTTTCGATTCGATTTTTTTATGTTTTTTCTCTCAATGCATTTAAAAATGACTGCAGTCATCAGATATATTATCAAAGGGGCAACTTTATTGAAGTGGTTGTCCTCGGAGTTAAAATACATATGAACAATCCCAAAATAAAAAGTAAATGAGGCTCCGTCATTCTACAAATTCAAGCTTTATCCAGGTTTAAGCAAAAGTGCATCAACAACTATGGAAACCCGCACGAAAAGTAGAACGGAATGTGAAAAACTGTGGGGGGGCGGACGGATGACGACTTGAAATTGCAAAAAAAATATATAATTTTTAGCTCCAAATTACAAATTCGATGAATCTATTAAATCGATTTTTTTTAACCCACTCTGTGGTTTTACTGTGGAGGTGTGTATGTGTTGAAAGTGCTTCCTCTGTGGTGACGTCACTTCCTGGGCTGGCTGCAGGAGAGTGCCATTCTCTTTAGTGTTTGCCCTGTCTCCCCAATGTCCACCTCCTCGCCGCCCGTATTTTGACATTAAACTCACACCCACAGACTCCTGAAACTTGCCGTCAACCCCCCCCCTAAAAAAAAAAAAAAAAGCCAAGACACCAAGTCCGCGCGTGTCATGGAGTAACTAGAAGTCTGCGGAGAAGGAGCGACGAGGTGAGGTTTACTTTGTGCTGTCTGGTTAGCCGGCTCGCCAGCCAGCTAGCGGTTTCACCGGCCGGGGATCAACCCGCTGCGCCTCCTGGGCAAGTGTCAGACACTTTAAACTGAGCTGCGAGTCCTTCCTCCGCTTCACGCTGCTGCTGCTGCTGCTGCTGCTTCTATTTCATGCGAACGTCCTGATTCCATCTCTGCCGGTGTAGCATGGAAGCTAGTTAGCTTAGCGTTGGTCCTCCGGAGGGAGAGAGGCTCGCTCTGTCTGCCGGCCTCTTCTCTAAAAACATCCTTTTTAAAAATAAATATATCTATACATACGTGTGTATACACAAAACGTTCCCCTTCTGTATTCCAAACGTGACAAAACACATGCATGTCCTGGACGTTGCCCTGCAGGTAACCTGCACAGTGGGGCAGGTCTGAACCGGGCTAGCCGCTTAGCCTCCTTGTTGATTTCGTGCACAAGCTTAACACCCCCTTTTTTAACATGCTGTCAACAGTTTAAACACGTGAGCAAATACCAACACTCCAGGTGTATTTTTAGGTAGATGTTTTAATGAACTGATGGGGCCCCTAAACAACACCCACCCAGACTGATGGACCCCTCCCATACGAGACACAGTCAGTCAGATCTCCCATTTTTACTGCTACACAGAATTCCCATTCACAACAAAGAAATGATGCATTGAAACGTTCTAAATCAGGGGTTGTCAAGCATAAGGAAAGTGGGCCAACACAGGCCAGAAAGAGACTTCAAAACTGGCCCATGAAAGGACAAAAACATATGAAAGAAAATTGCAAATAAATGTTGACTTTTTAATAGAATTTGTCAGGGTGAGTTTGTAAGAACATGCATGTGAAAGGCTGCAAAACACCACAGCTATAAGAGAAGTCTTTTGGACGATTCACAGAATTTTGCACCCGAAAGTGTCATTAAAAATGATGTCGAATCTGTTTGCTAAAACATACACTATTTCTAGTGTAAGTTAAAATTGAAAGGTTATTATGGCACTGTTTTACCAGTCCGGCCCACGAACCTGGGCTGTATGTTGTCCCTGAATTAAAATGAGTTTGACACCCTGGTTGTAAATGATTCGCGTGTCAAATTTATCATAAGTTCACCTGTTATTTGTTTTCTTTTTTTACTTTAACAATTGGTCCAACAATGATTCTACAAACTCTTTCGTTACAGTTATTAGACAATTTAATCGATTGTGTGTCTGAAATTTAGCAATCTTAATCCCTTCTTGTAAAAAATACTTCATGCTAAAAGTAGGACAGTTTGTATTTGGTGGATTATTTCTTTGTTGTAACAACACTTCTTGGTAATAAATGTAATATCGCTATAAAGCCTGATTTATTTGGCCGCATTTATAAGGATCATGCATTTGTATGAGGAGCAGCAGAGCAGAGTGTGTTGGTTGAAGAATTTGCGAAATCAGCCTTTGTTTGCTGCTGAGTCATGTCTTGAGCTTCTGGCGCTTCCCACCTTCAGAATTCTGGGAGTTGAGAGGATGGAACGACTTGTCAGCTGTCCCAATATCATCCCCGTTGTTTTCAAATTGCAGAGCATGAATGCACAGTGCATGTAAACATAATGTACTTCAGTCAGTAAATCTTTTGCGATATGCATAATGACACCATGACAACTTAATCTGTCATGTTTGGTGCAGCCCTCTCTTCAATACAGAGGTTTGACCTGTGTGCAGACACAATATAAATAACAGCACTTGGGACGTTTTCTGACTAAAATGTTGTTGAAGGTTTTCATGATTTAAAAAAAATAGCAAAAAGCATTGATCACGGTTATCTTTTGCAGCACTGTCAAATAAATGTAACCTGCCACAAATCCAACGTGCGGCAGTGAAACTAAAAGCTGCAGGTGGAGTCGCCGCTGGTGAAACCCTTCAAATAAATACAGAGCACAGGAAGAAACGATAACTGAGAACACGGAGCCTCTAAAAACTAAAAAAAGAGCTGAACAGAAACATCAATATGAACATTCACAAGACACCTCGCCAGCTACAATTTCCTGAAACAAAGCTGTCTATTTCCATGTCTGCTGCTGATTTAAGACCCATTGATGCTCTTTTAGAATATCTTTTACACATTTCATATTGGATAACAGAAAAGCTTCTTTCAGCTCAAGCAGGACAAAATGGAAATTTGAACTATTGTTCCCTGGACTTAGGGAGAGAAACGTTTATCCATTGTATTATTAGCATTATCCTCAAACTCAACACAAGTCAAGAACCTGTTTTATTCCACAACACAAAGATAATCAGAAAAATAGGATTAATAGCCAGGGTCGGTTTATTTCTCACTTGGGCTAACTTTAATTTTTATTGCCAGTTGTATGGATTGTTGAATTTCCCTGCTCTCTGGGTTTCCACAAAAATGTGTCTGCAGTGTTGAGCTTTGACATCATTCAGATGCTTTGTGGCAGTGGTGTTGCTCGGGGTGTTGGGCTGGTCCGTCGGGTTGTGCCGTGGTAGCCAGGCGCTGGGAAGTCTCCTGTGTTACAGATGTTCCAGTGATGGAACATTTTCCAGACCTGGTTCATCGATGCTCAGCCACTTCATCGTGTGGCCAACTGTGGGTGTGTGTACATTGCAGTGGACAAGGAGTGGGCTCTTTTTAAAGTAAAAAGTAAAGTTTTAATTAAAACCCGTTTGTGCGAAAGGTTCCTTATACATAAAGACTGATTGAAATGGTGTATTGAATTTATCTGTTGATGTTCCTGCTTTAATGGTGACCGAGAAGGCTGAACCTGTAATGCTCATTGATTCAGTGGTCCGCACTGTTGATGACTGTGAGCACAGTCTGGTCAGCTGTGGCCTCTCATGTGGCTTCTCCACAGTCCAGACACCTGCTGGTTGGATCATCTGGTAATTAAATTGATTTAATATCTTTGTTTGACAGACTCCTGACATTGAAGCAGCCCAGTGAGCGCACACCCAGTCTTATTTATTGGATATGGGCTCCGTTGTGTTTACCAGTGATGATAGTGATGAACGAATTAAAAATGTAATTTAAATACTAATTGCTAAATGTTTGTATCCCCCCCCCAGGTAGAGCTTACATTCAGACCTCCTCAATCAACAGTCCCTCCAATACCGCAAACCTCCTATCTCGACCTCAGCCTGCTGTTAACAAAGCCAGAGCAACAAGGATGTCGCAGCTCCAGTTTCAGTGTCCAGTGAGCCCCATGCCTGCTGCCTCTGCGCCGCTGCAGCTGGGGCAGCCACAGCCTGGCTACAGCATCCCCTCTGCTTCGGGCACCCTGCAGTCGGAGAGCGCCAGCCAGCCCAGCAGGAGCTCCGCGCTCCCTGCGGGCTCAGCCACTCCCTACAATACCACAACAGGTGACGATTGGGTTTTGCTCGTGTGGTCAAAAAGCCCAAACTTTGTTCAGTTTATCAGTTTCTGTTGGTGAGTTGCTGTGGGTCACATTTCCCTTTGTTTTACAGTATCTAACATGGCAAACCCTAAAGAGAAGACCCCCATGTGTTTGGTGAATGAGTTAGCCCGTTTCAACAAGATCCAACCTGAGTATAAGCTGCTTTGTGAGCAAGGACCTGCTCACTCAAAGGTGAGTGGAAAGCCCCCGTCTCCAGAACTCCAGAACTTTCTAAAATATCTTAAAAAGTTTGCAGCGGTTTTTGCTGGGAATGTTCAAACTGAATGAAAATCATAATTGAGACATGTTGACTCGTCTGAAAAAGAAAAACACTCAATGTCGTACAATTTATAGTCAAGTACTGTATATGAAACGACCCTAATGTATTGTGTGTATTGGGAGATCTTTCAAGCCTTTAACCACAACTTCCACCAACCATACTGGATTTGAATGCAGCCGAAATGCAAGGCTCTGTTAGTATAGCGCGGTACTCTGGAGGTCTCAGGGTCAAAGAATTCACTTCGCTTTTAACAAGTGGAAGCAGATCTCGTGGGTCATTGTTGTGACGAGGCGTGTTATTCTCTCCGACTGAGCGCGATAAAAGCTCAAACTTCCAAAGAGAGCAGCTAAAACTGCCAGCAGCTTTTATTCTGTGCAGGTTAATCCAACATTTTTCACACCGAGCCTTCATGTCATCTTATTATTTTGTCGATGGCTGTACCATCAAAGCGACCATCTCTCCAGCTTTCCAAAGTGTTGGTTATATCCCCATCTACTTAGACCCGACCCTCTCTTTTTTTTTTTTTTAATTTTAATTTAAAATCAGTTCACATACCTCTCTCACCAAAACACAGAACACTGCAGTACGCTTTACATTTTACTGTGTCTATGGTTTCAAACGAGCCATTTCTCAGATTTTATTTAACACAAATTATGAAGACGTGTCAGCACAAATTTTTTATGAGCTCAGTTTTGCCTGACGTGTCGGGATTAAATGATTGCTGGGCTGAGACGACGACACGGTGAAGAATCCTCAACGCTCTCCCATAACACAACATTCGTCTGTCCTCAGCCAAACAGTTGCACAAAGAATTATTTGATTGTCTAATGTTATGCAGGAGACGAGTTTAGTCCAGGTTAATTGTGACGCAAAGTTCATCAAGAGTTTGTTGCAGCATTCCTGCAAAATTTATGTGAGATACACAAAGTACCAATTCAGCTTATTTACTAAGTGAATCTTTGTTGTCAAGTTGCACATCATGTGCATTTCTGTGTTTCCATCTCGTCACTCGTGACTAGCCAAGTGACATAGAGACACGTCTCAACTGATTTTACTCAGTGTGTCTTCCTGCTCTGTCTCAGATTCATGCTAATTATGTGGAATTCATTTCAGATTTTCTCTGTGAGGCTCACGCTGGGAGATCAGCACTGGGAGGCCGAGGGGACCAGTATCAAGAAAGCCCAGCACTCGGCTGCATCATCCGCCCTCGCTGAGACCACACTTCCCAAACCCACCGTGAGGAGCCCCCGCAACACAGGCAAGACCCCAGGTGGGCTGCTCCCACTGGCTCTGCTGTAGTCTTCACCTCAATGTTGTTGTTGTTTGTTTAAATTTATTTAAGTCAAAAGGAATAATTAAAGAAAACAGTCAAACAACCAAACTTCCAATCCGACACAGTCTGACTTTGTTACCTTTCAATCTCTTTACATCAGTCTGTTATTTTGTTAATGTTCAACTATCTAAATATTTACAGTTTTACAGATATTTTTGTGCATTTTTTGTACAGTATATACAATACACAAATACAAAACCATCGTTTTCACGTTTGTTCAAATCAAATATCTCACATTATTTACGTCCAAATCTAATTTTCATATTTTTTTTAACTTTTATGTGTTTCTTGAGTGCCGGGAGAGTTCCTGACTCTTTTACGTCTTTCTGAAGTTTCTTCCATAAATTAATTCCGTCACTGCGACAGTTCGGTCCATTGCTTTGGAATTGAACCTGTTTTTTATTAAAGATGTCTCTCCCTTTCAAATTTTAGTGACTTTCTCTTTTGTTGACGCTTTGCTGGGGACTTGAATCGATCCAGATGAATCCTTACGTTGGGTTTTCTCTCCTTCAGACGGCATGACGCATACTATGGAGTTGAATGCACTATGTACGAAGCTTGGTAAAAAGCCCATGTATAAACCCATCGACCCATACCCGGGGATGAGACCGCCGAACTTCAACTACAATGTCCGCGCTCCAGGGCCTTACCAGCGCTCTATGCAACAGTGAGTTCACATTATTTGGAAATGTAAAACGAGCCCATTGTCCATATTTTCATCAGTTGGAAAAAGGCTGTTTTGTCTCGGAGGGAAATGAGTTTATTTTTTTGGGAGTCCAGGTACTACTACCCGTTTCCTCAAGTGGGACTAATGTTATACCACATGGAGCTTTCCATCGGAGGCCAGCAGTTTACTGGGAAGGGACGCACGCGGCAGATGGCCAAACATGACGCTGCTGCCAAGGCCTTAAAAGTACTGCAGAAGGAGCCAATACTGCAACAGTTGCCAGTGGTGAGAAAAGAAGTGCTCCCTTAGCATGGAACAGGGCTGGACAGCTTTTTTAAATATATGTTTTAATCATTCAACAGATGAACGGAGAGCCCGAGGAGGAGAACCTCAACAAATCAGAAATCAGTCAAGTGTTTGAAATTGCACTGAAACGCAACTTACCGGTCAACTTTGAGGTTCGAAGGAGATTCTCATCCCTCATCCACGGTCTCGAAAAAAGAAATATCAGTAAATGTTCCTTCTCAGCTTAACTTGCCAATGTTGTTTTCCAGGTTTTGAAGGAAGAAGGTCCTCCACACATGAAGAGCTTCATAGTGCGAGTTACAGTCGGGGACTTCACGGGAGAGGGCGAGGGGAAAAGTAAAAAGATCGCCAAGAAGCTGGCGGCAGCAGCGGTGCTGGGGGAGTTGAAGAGGCTACCCCATATACCCAGTGTGGAAAAGACAGTGCCACGCATCAAAAAGAAAACCAAATCCATTATCAAGGTAACGTTGTTTTTAAATCGGAGTCAAAACCATCAGCCCTAAAGAGTCTCATTAGGTAATAGTTCACTTATCGTGCTAACAGCTGCAGACCAGCCCAGAATATGGGCAGGGGATGAATCCCATCAGCCGCTTGGCTCAGATCCAGCAGGCCAAGAAGGAGAAGGAGCCGGAGTACAGCATGGTGACGGAGAGAGGTCTGCCCCGGCGCAGGGAGTTCGTCATGCAGGCGAGTCAGCTGCGGCCGAGGCATGCTAGCAGCGAAACCTGGGCAACATCTGCCTCTGTTTTTCCGTCACATCTTTGCCTCCTAATTCTGCATCTTGTTCAGTTATTCCATCTGTTGGCTTTGCTTCAGGTGACGGTGTGTGGCCAGTCCGCAGAGGGAATGGGGCCCAGTAAGAAGGTGGCGAAGAGGAACGCTGCAGAGAAAATGCTGGAACTTTTGGGATACAAAGTGCCTCAGCCGCAGCCCCCCAAACCGGCACTCAAAACTGATGAAAAGGTATATAAGAACATCAGATAAAGTGTGTTGTGCACACGTCTGTGTACATGATAAATATGACTTTTGACACTTTTTAAAAAAAATTTTTCAAACTGTTAGCCGCCTGTGAAGAAACCTGGTGATGGGCGCAAAGTGACCTTCTTTGAACCCGGATCTGTAGAGGAAGTGGCAATGGGTAAATTTCACCGGACATATTTACTATAGGCTCAGATAAACTCGTGATATCTATAGTTTCATGTCCCATGTGGCCTGCTCAAAAGGTTCCAAGGAGGAGGACTTCCGTCTGCCTTACCTGAGCCACCAGCAGCTGCCTGCAGGTATCCTGCCCATGGTGCCTGAGGTGGCTCAAGCAGTCGGGATCTGCCAAGGACCCCACGCCAAGGACTACAGCAGACCTATCCCCAACCCAGGCAAGGCAACAATCACTGCCATGATTGCCAATGAGCTGCTCTATGCAGGGACGTCAGTGACTGCTGAGACTATCGTAAAAAACAAAAATAACTTGAACCAGCTTCCCCACGGACCCCTCACCAGGCCCTCAGAACAGCTCGGCTTCCTCGCATCTGTGCAGTGCCTGCAGGTAACAAACAAACAAACATCTTCATCATCTTCGAAAAGCCCAGCCAGCGGCTGCGCTTCTGAAATTCACGGGACCGTGCAGAAGTTAAGGGGTTTTAATTCTTTTGCAGGTTGAATACAAGGACTTTCCCAAAAACAATAAGAATGAGTTTGTGTCGCTGATTAACTGCTCCTCCCAGCCGCCACTCATCAGCCACGGGATTGGGAAAGATGTTGAATCCTGCCACGATATGGTGAGTCTGTATGAAGGTTTAAAACATGTCCCTCAGGTGCAGTCCTCCGCTGACAGCCACATGTCCTCATCTGGCCTGACTTGCATTATGTATGAGCTACATGAAATGTGTGAGAAGACATTTCATTTCACACAGAAGAACACAACAAAGGAACAATGCTGGGATGATGTGGACGAACCGATTACTAGATAAATTATGACCAATACGGCCTTTAATGATATCAAATGTATATTTCAGCCAATGCAATTCTTTTTTCTTTTTTCACCCAGTGTGCAGCCCTTATATGTTACTGTTACTAAGTTTTCTAATTCTATTCCAAGTGGGTTTATGATGAATTGTCTGTGTAGTCGCTTGAGAATCATCACAGTTTCTGTTGATGGTGGTGACGCAGTACTCAGACTTCCTGCTCAGCTGTTCCCTAACTGGAAACTGCACATGGTCGTTGCGTCTTTGACACTCACTCTACTTGTTTTGTCAAAAATACTGGACCAGGTATCTTACAGATGAATTTTCAGCAGAGTAAAACTAATATATGATGGTCTTTATCCCTGCAGGCTGCACTGAACATATTGAAGTTGCTCTCAGACTTCGACCAGCAGTCAAATGAAAGGACAGGAAATGGACCAGCCTCTGGGTGAGCTGCATCTTGTTTACTTATGTCTCTCACTCGGTCTTACACTAGGTTAAGTGTGGAGTGTAAATAGATTTCTGTGGCACCTTGGATGAAGCTGGCAGGTCAGCTGAGGCTAAATACTCACAGCGGAGCAGAAAGTTCCTTCCTTTCTGATTAAAAGACACCAAGTCTTGTTTTAGTCTTTATTTGGTGTCATGTCAAAGTAAAGAAATGTCACGAAGGGAAAATGACCAAATACGCCAAAGAAGTTTTCTTCCAGTATTTTGATATTACTTTTTTTTAAGGGGTGTTTGCTGTACAGCAGCATTCTTAGGTCTCATACCAGTATAAATCTCTTAATTCCATAGTGTTTCATAGGGATTAATGGTCTGCTCCTCGTAGAAAATGATCAGTTGAGTTTTTGTTTTTGCAAGATTTGCAGTCAACTGGCTCAGACTGATTAAACAGTTCCTCGTGTGAATACCTCATGGAGTATTCTGGGTCTGACTAATTCAACAAGTGACACTAAATGTGATGCTTTTTCACAGGTGTGGCAAGCAGGAAATGGAAGGCGACTTGCACCTGAAACAGGCTAACTCAAGCACACTGGCACAGACCCTGGACGGCACTGTGTAGATGATCAGGTTTGGTTGTCTGTAAAAGCACTAGAGAAAACTCAGACACTGTGTTCTTAGTCCCATTTAGAAGGCTCCGGGGAGCTCCGGGCACCGTGTGCTCCCAACCATCACTGCTCACGTTCATTGTTACAAAAATGTTCACAGTTAAACAAGATTGATGAAAAAACAAAACAAAAAACTAAACAAGTTCCTTCTCCTTGATGTTGTTTAATTGTTCACATTATTTATTTTTTGGTTGCTTTATAGAAGAAGTGGCTGCATCCTAGTCAATGAGTCGGTGGTTTACTTGGTGGGAAGAGGAAAAAAAAAAAAGAGAGAGAAATTAAAGCGAATAACTGTGAACTCTGTTTTGTTTTGCATAGAACTTGATCCCTCCTTGTGAGACCTGCTAACTCTTGCTTTTAAGTGTTTTACGTTTCCCCCTCTCACTGAGGTAGGTCATTAAAGGAAGGTCTCATCTTTGTCTAGGGTGCAGCTGGCGAACCTCTGTTGATTTTCCTAGAGTGCTTTATATCAACAACCACAAGTGAAGTGTTATCGACATTACCATGTAGGGCCGGGAAGGATTTGTGACTAAATGTAGCGTGTGATGTAATGTGACGTTGTCTCGGCTGTTTGCGGCAGGGATGTTTCCTGGTTGCATCAGTTTTTTCCCCCCGATGATCCCCCCCCCCCCCCCCCCCCCCCCAACATGTCAATCTCCCCCGTTCTCTCCGCTCCCCATGGTAATTAAACTTCAGTGCTCATGTGCACAAAACTACCACTTCTCATATCTTCTCTTCTTTACTTTCACCGTCGATATCACTCATAATGCCGTGTATCAAGGAACTCGTGTCTGTGGATTTATTTGGAGATGTTATCAGACTGAGCCGCATTGATTTGATTCTGAGATGAGAAAGAAAAAGTTTGGGTTCCGCCCAACAATTTATTTGAAGCATAAAATGTCACAGATGGGTTTTTCTTAAGCAGTCTATATTTAAAAAAAAAAAAAAGAAGCCTTGGGTATATACATTTGTGCGATTTACTGTGCAATAACTATCTTCTCCTGCCAATGTACTTTGCTCTCAACATATTATTTTTCTTTTTTAATTACAAAGTCATTTTACTTCCAGTCCGAACTGACCTGTAGGTGTAATTTATATCTCTGAGAGTACTCTTGACATCGTGCTGACACCCAGCTACTCTTTATACCAGTCCTATCCCATCTGATGTCCCTGCACCACCTGTAAAACACCTTCTCTGATCTCTGACTTGTCAAAAGATCACAGTGAAGCCAAACGCTGGCAGACACAAACACCCAACATCTGAACGCAGGAGGCCCGCTCGAGCCTCTAGACGTTGTTTTCTTTGATATTAATCACATTTTCAAAAACGTTCGAGCAGGCGAAGCTGAAAACCACTTAGAGTGCACGTTCTGCTCTTGATATCTGTAGAAAGGTTGTGAACACCTAAAATTCAACGTGGTATAGAGGTTGGAAAACCAAGCTTTTCAACTTCTCTAGTTCAAAAAAAACTATAAAGGCCAATATGCCCATTTTTGGTTAAACAGAAAAACGAAGGGAAAGTATTGGTACTGACTCGTTTGCTGTGTTTCATTTGTCACAAATTTGTTGTGTTTGTTCTCACTTCAGAGCACAACATGATCTCTTCACAAGACATGAAGTGTGACTGGGAACATTTGCATTCCCACCATTGTGCTGCAGGACATCCTTCATCATTAGTCATGCGTGCTCCTTTCATGGAAATGTTTGGCTCCTGTTTACGTGTAACTGCGCCGTTGCTGTCGTTCGTGATTAGCAACACTCTTTGGCCCCTTTCCCCACTTTGTTGTAATCACTATACACGTGCAATGAGACGTGCCTAATCTGCAGAGTGCAGTGACATGTCGTTGCTCTAGAATTTGCCAATGGAGTGTTATTTTCAGGGAATCGCTGTGCGAAACTGAAATACAGTTTGATCCAATTCTGAATGAGCCATCAATCCGCGGCGCCACACGGTGGTCATGTTGAGTCAGAAAGACACCGGCGTAGCACACAAAGCACTCGCTGCAGCAGTCGGTAGTTTTCACTGGTTTTATTCTATGTACATACATCACAGCGCAGCATTCTGTGACATAGTTGATATTTTAAAAGACACCGTCCCATTGTGTGATGATGAGTCGCCGGTCATTTCACAGCTTTTGAGGTGAAAACGCTCCGAAGGGACTTTACATTTCAACTGAACACGGCAGAAGGTTTGTTTTTGGATGCTGATGACGACTTGGCTGAGTCGTCATTCAGTTCAGGCTTCTGAATGAACAGCCTCAAATATAAAGTCCCTTCCAGTCTTCATACGACTGAAGCAAATTTAAAAAAAAATCCCATTTCATGTATAATTAACCCTTAAAAAAAAAGTCATTTGATTGTAATGAGTGTTAAGGTTCAGTAGTGTGTCCAAGTAAGATTACGCAACCATAATGCTGCTATTCTTGGCTTGCTTCTGCATGGTCTCAATGAAAGGGTACATGCACTTGTCAGAACCCATGAAGCGATACGTGACCACATTCGATTCCCATGGCAACAACCTGAAAAATAACAGAACATGAGCTTGTTACACAATGAAATTACTTGAAGGACGCGCACAGACCCGTTTTGAAACCTGGTTAGTGTGAGGCCAGCGGGGATGTGGTACTCACGCTCTGGAGAGGACAGGCAGGTAGGTGAGGCGGGGGATGCACACTAATGGCTGATTTATCAAGATGGCGTTCATCGCCTGCTCCACGCAGTACTGGGGCTCTAAAGGTGGGAGGATCAGCTCCACTTCCTCCCTAACAGGAACACCACGGAAGATTTACAGTCTGAATAGATCTGCTGCGCCTAACGGCAAGTTCATGCATGCTCTGAATGGAAATGTGCTGCTTCAGACAACATTAATGCTGCAGATTTTATTTAATTCAACAGATTTTATGTTTATATATGCTTAAATAAGTCCAACTTAGTGCCTATCACTCTTTTGCAAAAACTGAAAAAATAAATACTTAATTGAGCCACATTATGAATACAAAAAGGATGTAAATATTTCATTTGACGCACCGTATCTTGCAGCCTTCAAACATGCCTGTATCCACAATGTAGGGGCACACAAGTGTCGTCTTCACTCCTTCGATCTCGTCAGCCAGCAGCTCGTGGGCCAGAGACTCGTGGAAACCCACTGCAGCAAACTTGCTGGCGCAGTAATCCTGCCACGGGGAAAAGAGCTTTTCCAAGTTTGCGTCGACAGGTACGGGAAATACATTTATTTGTGTTTGGCAGACTTGCTTTGACTGCTAATTGCAGCATTTGAATTTCAACATTATGTGCTGACTAGTGCAAAGAAGAGCGTAAAGCTGCATTAATGAGGCTGCTGAATATCTGCTGTGTGGGGTTTTCCCAGCTCGTCTTCACCTCGACACACGCCGTGCTGAAGAGGCCGAGGACGCTGGCAATGGTCACGATGTGTCCGTGATTCTGGGCTTTCATTTGAGGAAGGAAGGCTTTCACTGTCTGCAGGGAAAACACAAGTACAAACATATGATTATACGGGCATGAGGCTTATGTTGCACAAGCAGCTCCTTTTTAAGAGGATTGACACAAGCCCCCCCCCCCCCCCCCCCCCCCCCCCCAACAATAATGTGAGTCGGATCATGCTCTTAACACAATACATTTGAATACATGTCGCACAACTTGTGTACAGTCGCACATTCTGTGTACTGCTAATAATGAGAAGATTAAACATTGTGAAATACACAAGCTTAAAGTTGACCTCTCTGAATTCCAGTATGAATAACGGCGCCACCTCAGGACGATGTCCTGCCAAACACCTGACTTGCTGGCAAAACATGACTTCAAGAGAGTTGAGGCTGCAGATACCAGCTGATTATATTGCATCATTCATTAAAATGTAAACACTTGCTTGTTTTACTTGTCGTATCTCATCAAATATTTGTGAGTGTGATGCAACTGGCTTCTTTATTTACACTAACAAACCAGATGAAGTCCCGATTTTCATCGATTTACTCTTTATTATTTCACGTCTGACGGGTGACTAAAAAGCTCTCACCCAGAAGAGGGCGTGGCAGTTGACCTTCATCGTCCTCTCCATCATCTCATCGGGACAGTCCATCATGCGCTGCCCAGCCACCACTCCAGCGTTGTTCACCAGCATGGTGACGTCCCGGCCCAGGTCCTTCCTCACCAGCTCGGCGTGCCGGTACACCTCCTCCCGGTTGGTCACGTCCACCGTGTAGGTGTGGGCCTTGCCCCCCATCTCCCGCACCAGCTTGGCTGTCTGCTCGTTGGAGCTGCTGTCGATGTCCCACAGCACCACCTCCGCCCCGTGTTTTGTGAACTCCTGAGCAAAGAGCCGCCCCAGGCCGCCGCCCGACCCGGTGATCAGCACCAGCTCGTCGTCGATTGGTTTGGTGCGTGGGCGCATGACGATCCGCATGGAATTACGCAGGATGAAGTAGATCACATCCAGCAGCATCATCTGGAGGTCCATAAGAAAAATCATTTTGCCCTATTTTCTGCTTGAAGGCTTCTCTTTTTGGTTAATGATGTCTGGCCGGTGGGTAGTGGGTCAGAGTTCACCTCTGTTACCTGTTTTCTAAAGTCTAACTGAGACGCAGACAGCCAAGCTGGTGTTTCCCTCCTTCTGTGGCCAACAGCCTCCATCCTTGCTTTATTTATATACTCCTCTCCTGGATTAGTGAAAATAGCTTAAGCTGCCAATAAACCCGCTTTTGTTACAAGCTGTGAATGTGTGCATTTACACCATTACTCGGGGAAAATAACACGTGTCAGACGGCATTACAGAGTTAAAGGCTCTTGAAGTCCGAGGACGTTTGTAGGACGAGGCTACACTTGGTCACGGATCCACATCCATCATGCAACAAAACGCTTGTGCATTACATTCTTACACAAGCTGGTGATTGTACTTAAATATGAAACTTTCATTATAATGATAAAGTAAATAATGAGTAAAGAAGAGGAAATTGGAGGCAGCGCAGTGACTGAGCCTGTCTGAGTATGGATGTTCTCTCTGTGCCTACTTGGGGTTTCTTTAGGCTCATTTCCTTCTGGAATTCACAGTTATGCATTTTATATCATTTACTGGCTTTTATTGCATGTGGGTGTGACTGATTTCATGGATCGGCGATGTGTCACCCAAATGTACATGTAACTCAAAGGAAGGGGGATGATTTAAACACTCAGAGTAAAAGCTTCATATTTCATTTCACTCTGGAAGTATCGCTCACAAGCAAAGACAAAAGAACATTTAGGCTTGATCACGACCCTTTTTATTTCGATTTTAATGTGCACGACTCTTGAAAAACCTGTGAACTCGATATAAATCTTTATATCCAGTGAGATTATATCCAGTCTTGTCATGAAACATAAGTTTGGTGTGTTTAGATGGATCAGTGACGGGATATGATTCAAAAATAACATTTTGTTTCGTCCCAGTTCAACAGCCCCTGGGTGGAGCAGAGCAAACCATTTTAAATGAGAACATAAGGAGATTATGTATGTGAACTATAAATCTTTAGACTCTTACTGAGGTGCTATGAAGGCTTCTTGTTCTGCGTCACGTTTCTCAGTTTCTGCAGTTGAACACTGAAAACTTTGTTCACTGTGTTGGCATGTGAGACACTCTAAGCTCACCATGGCAGTATACGGTGCACGCATTGTTTTTTTCTTTTTAATTTGCCAATAGTGCAAATTGATTTTGGCCACTTATATTACCTGCATCTCATGGCAGTTTTCTTCTGTCCTACTCCAAGAATGAGGTATGGGTGTAGGGAGTTTTGTAAAAGTGGGTGACACTCAAGGTTTTTGTTTCTGCTGTGTTCAAGTCACATGTTCACACACCACAGGTGAAGCGAGTCATGCAAAGTGATGAAGCTCCATTGGGGATAAACTTGGGGTTCACATATGCACAGGGTGAGATCAAATCACCAAACTTGTGACTGGAAGACGACCCGCTCTACCGACTGAGCCTCAGCCTCCCTGACGTGAGCAGCAATGACAAAAAACAAAAAATCACATTTGAATTCATCATAGTTGATAAAAACACCAATGCTTTGCTTGGTAAAAAAATAAAACATATGTAAAGATTCTTTTCAGCTGCTCTTCTCATTTTCCAGGAGTGGACACAGCAAGGCATTGCAACTGAACATGAAGACGTCTGTGGATTCTTTCCTCTCATTCCCGGTGCAGAAGTGGAGTGCTGTTGACTGCTTGGCTATAGAGGATGTCTTTTATTTGTTGAATCTTTAAAGAGTTCATATCTCCTTCCGAAGGTCGGCATGGAAACCTGGTGATATCCTGGGTTGATCCTTGAATATTCATTCGGCCTTTTGCTTTTGGTAACCGGCTAGCGTTGATATCTTTGAAGCAAGGAAGAGCTCTGTTTAGCAGTCGGTGTGGAGGCTCTCCAAGGCTGATTGATAGAACTTAATCAGCACGGGGTGAGGGAGCCCCGCTGGCTTTAGCCGCTTGAGGAAGTACAGGCACAGCTGAGCCTTCCTCACATGATGGCAGATATTTGGGTTTGGGTTAGTGAAGGTGAAGCCAGCAGAGAAGTGGGACACAAAGGAATCTGAAGCCCTCTGTATGCACTCTGAAGTGTACCACAATTCTCTTTGCCTTTTGGGTGTCAATGTGCAGATTAGTATCGCAACACCATAGCGTCAAATGCAGAATTGTGTCTGTTATTGTTGTTTCATATCAGGTCGTCAGCAAATCTAGCAATGGTGGATGGCTGAAGATCGACATGAACTCAGTGCTCTAACCATCTTTACTAGCTTCTGATACATGGAACATATTTAGAGAACTGGGCCAATACTGTCTGGAGGAGGCTGCGTTCAATGCTGCCAAGAAACCTGCTCCGCTTTAAGTCTGTATCACCACAGCAGCAAAGAGAGAGCCTGAAATCTGCTGGTAATACCTGATTACTCACGTGTAGGCCAAGCGATGTGGGTCCAATGTGGAGCTGTGTTTGACTTGGTGCCAGCCGCTTCTCTTGGCTGACGTTTCACGAAAAGAATATATTCCTTTTTTTTTATTTATTTTTTTTTATAGGCGCTTCTACACCTAAAGTAGGAAATCACTCACGACTGGCCTGGTTCTGCCTGTTGTGGGTTTAATTTCTATATTTGCAATTTATTTTAGCTCTTTAATTCCAGTGCAGCACGACAGAGAAAATGGAGAATATTTTACATCCACTTTAAAGGGCAGGCACTTATGCAAGACAGTTGGAGCCTCATGCTTTTTGAACAGAAGACTGGACCAGAAAATGAAGACAGTGGATTTTTCTCACTGTCACAAAGTAATATTTTAATGATCCGCTTGACCAGGATAAAATATAGCAAAGGAAATCCTTCTCCAGGGTTTCACAGGGGTGCTGCACCATTGCTTTTAGCCAAACTGAGTCAACGTATTAATGCAGCACATTAAAGGAACTACGAATGTTCCCTAAAGTGCTTTTCAGAGAGCAGGAATTAGGAGAATACCTTTAAAACACAATCTATAATCCAAACCTACACTAAACCTACTGACCCCCCCCCCCCCCCAAATGGATCATCTTTGTTTTATTTTTGGGAGACGCACTTTGTGACATAAACTACTTTTTTAAAAATATAAAAACCACATGAATTATTCATTCGTAAGGTTCTTGCTCCGGTGGGAAGAAGAGCCACAGGAAGTGCAGCAGCATCCAGTTTGAGCCGAAGGACGAAGTCACATCTCCAGCAGGACGTACAGGAAACACAACCTCCAAACACGCACAGAATGAACCCCACTTTTGTCATATTTTCTCCATGTCTCTCACATGCTGGGCGAATTTCAGACTTGGTGGTGATCAGAGTGGCATAATCACTTGCCGCCCGTTTCTCCCCTGTCTTCACTCCACACGCACACATAATAGCTGGGAATCTGAGTGTGAGCAGAGGCCTTCTCTGTCCTCTGTTGTTCTTTTTGCATGAATAACCTCGGCCATGGGAGTTTTATTAATCCACCCTTTTCACATGTTGAGGCACGCATGGGCCAGGGAAGCTGGCTGCTGTATAAACAGAGAATAGGAAAGACTGCATGTTCAATTTCTTTCAGTTTTGAGCAAAACCTTTTTATATGTCTACAAACAATATGTCAGTGAGAAACACATTAAGTCGTTTTGCTGATTCTTTCCTTTCTTACTCGCGAATCCAGTTTGAAAAAGAGCTATACTACACAGTGTATGTTTTGTATTTGATGACACTACAAGTCCAGGCTTATTCCTAATATCTAGCAAATAGAAAAAAAAAATTAAAAACAAGCCCACAAAATCTGAATATTGTTTTCCTCATGCCTGCTCAATACAAGATACCAAACACTTCTTGCAATAACAGTTCAAATATAAGAAAATATGATAAAAACAAATGTATGAACGTCTCTTTTGATGTACATCATTGTGTGAGTTCTGGTGTAATGGCTGTAAAGTATAAATATTCAGTGTTGTGTCTTAGCTTTATGGGCTGACAGGCTCTCAATTCATGTTGAATGAACTGGTCCTTTAAGAGATGCACAGTTGAAAAATGAATAACTTCCAACTCAGCACACATGTTTCAGCTCCTGCTGGTCAGTGTGCTGCTGACACAAAGCAGGCCAGAGATGACTGGAGTTCATCCTAAAAGTGGACGGGGACATAGAAACACTCATTAAAACGGAGAAAGGGGTGTGAATATAGCAAAGTGCCTTGACCTCCTTCAGTCTGCTTGGAGTTCCAGTGTCATGATGCCAGTTCAGTGGAGCAGCTCTGCTGGAATCGTCTCTCTGGGAGTGTTTTTATCCCTCGTGGGTCCTTGTTGGTCAGGCTGCAGGGAGGATGGTCTGTGCTGCACCGGACGAGACGCAGGCTGCATCAGCGAAGGATGGAGATCTGACCGCTCATTCGGCACCTGCTACTGCGACCAAGCCTGCGTGTCCACCATGGACTGCTGCCACGACTATGAAACTGCATGTCCAGGTAGGGCTCGTTTCCACTGCAATGTTAGACGAGAACAACTACTCTGGGTAAAGTTCTTTTCGCAGTTTATTTATGATGTGCTTGAGAGAGATGTTAAAAAGTTAAAAGTAACGTTTGACACTGTAGTGGTATTTTAAACTATCTGCATGGTCATTGACATGGAATATTTTGACTTCAGTATCATATTTAGGCTTCGAGTTCCTTTAAACACACCACACTGTTGGAAAGGTCAAACTGCTCTGACATTAGAGGAGGTTATGAGGAGTCATAAACTCTGATTGCTTGACGTTCCCCAAGCGCCAGGTGCCATGGAAGGACAGCAGATGTTATGCTGGGGGTTGTTGCTCTTATATAAACTGAGGAAGCGAGAGAAAATGACAGCGTTGGATAGAGTTCTGCTCAGAGCCACTGCCTTGCTCTCTTATGTTTGTGTTCTCTGCAATTCTAAATAAAACCTCCTGTGCACGTCAAAACCCTCACTCCAACATTCCACCTCATTAATCTGGAAGCAAATATTTCCTGCTGACCGCAAGATTAACATTAACTCACCTTGAATAAGTTCAAGCTTACCTTGACTTTTCTGCTGCCTGCATGCTGGTTAGCTGCTTTGTTGCTGCTGCTTCTTTTGTTTTTTTTTGCGTTTCTTTCAAAAAATCAATAACGGCAATATGAAGTTATTATATTATTATGTAACGTCTTATTCCAACTTACTGAGGGACGCAGACAGCTTGACTAATGTGTCACAGAGACACAATGTTCGCATCTTTTACTTTTTTTTTTTTTTCAATTTTATTAATTAATGTATTTATTTTTTACTATGACACTTTTATTTTTTTATTATTTTTCTTGATCTATGATCACTTACACTAGATTGCATTTGCAATTTTATTAGTGTGGTTTTATTACTATTTTATTTAAATTTTGTTGTTGCCGTTAATCTTGTATTGTTGAGGGAGGGTGGGAGGGAGGGTTTTTGGGAATGTTGTTGTGTTGCGATTGTTGTTCAATGTAAAGACGAAAAAAGACAATAAACAAAGTGTAAAAACAAGCAGAGACACAATGATAACGCCATGTACACATTGATAAGGACAGTCATCCTGAGGGATTATTTCATTTTAGTTACATTTCCAAGAAACTAGTTTAGAGAAAAAACCTCTCTGACGTCCAACAACACTTCATGCATCATTATTACTGTTCTTATTTCCCGAAAGGAAAGGTCACCTGGAAGTGTGAAGTACAGACACAGTCAAACTCCTGACAGTGATGTTTGTTGTTTGTTTTTCACCCTCTGTAATCTGCACCTCAGCTGTGGCCTGTGTGGTGAGCGAGTGGACGGCCTGGTCCGGCTGTGCTGAGCCCTGCCGGGCCACGGTCCGCCGGAGGAGCAGGCTCATCCTGCAGGAACCTCAGAATGCAGGCAGACCCTGCCCGGCGCTGGAGGAGCATGCTGGCTGTGCAGAGTACTGGTCCCAGCAGGGCCACTGTCAGAACTCACTGGGTGAGAAGGATTCACCCTCATATTTGCATGAATTGGAAAACATTATATTAAACACATTTCTTGTATTTGTTTAAAGCCGGCTGGGAATCTTATTTCTGTTATTATTGTTATATTTACACCCATTTAGAGTGAGTCCATCATGTGAGCAGCTATAGTTTATTTTTATTAGGTATTCGACAGCCTTGTGAAAACTGCCTTATTAATACCAAGTTGTTTCTGAAGTCATAATAAAAACACTATTTTTCTACATGCTCATAATTCATTTACACTGAGGACAGTGAAGCTACATGAAATATCTACAACTGAATGTGGGGCCAGAAAACAGGTGATCTCGAGAACCATCCATTGCTTCGAACACTTCTTTTATTATTATTATTTTTTTTTATTAAGTCCTTCACGGAAAACATCTGCAGACAGATGTGTCCGTCTCCAAGTCGCTAAGCCATTTAAAAAAAAAAAAAAGAGTCCAGTGAAACCAGATTTTTGAGTAGAGTCTCTGAGTAAAATATAAGATTGTCTGTTTCTCTTTCTTCTTCTGGCTTTGCTGTTTCAGCACCAAGACCCCGGCGAAAGAAACATATTTGACTTCAAACCTTCAATTGTGTTGACGGGGTGGCTTGTCTATTTATCCGATAGCTGGATGGGAATCCTGATTGTCTGTGAAGCAGCAGACCGTGTTATAGCTGCGTTGTGATATACGGTGTTTACTGAAGGCTCGGCCCTACAGGTCAAACCTGCAGGGCTGAGAAAGAACCCACTGGCAGACACACTGTGTGTGATGAAAGAGAGGCTGCTGCAGTGATTCTCTGCTCAGGCAGCAGACAAGCTGTGTTCTTTCATAAAACGTCAATTAAATGAAATAACATATTAGCTCAAAAGAGCAGCTTGTTTTGTTTTTTTCCCCCCCAATTTAAAACCGACACATCCAGTCAGCACATTAGAAATGTAAGCGTTGCAGCATTTCAACATGTGGTTACATGTGTTGTTCTTATTGAACGCTCCCTCTGCAGTCCCAGCACTTATTACCACGGGTGGCTATGGCAACGCCAGGAAGAAAAGAGACATTCCTGACAGCACTGACGCTATAGGGTAATGCAAAAGAATAAAACGGTTTTCAAACTCTGATACCAAATATGAAGTGAGTAAATATTTGACCTCAGTTCTTTATCTTTGTGTGAAACAGGTACTGCGTCCAGTTTCAGCTGACGTCTCTGACTCCAGGGTGCCAGCAGAGCGAGGGCCCACACACTCTGTGGATGCAGGACTTGGAGGAGGGCCACCATGTTTGTGTGCAGTGCCAGCCGCCTGCTCTCACCACTGGACAGAAGCACTGCGCTGGAGACGGAGAGGAGGGCGGCGACGGCAGGTACGAATGGTTTAAAAAAAGAAAGAAAGAAAGGCAGACAAGATGCTCTAAAACTATTATGCAAACAGAAAATTTGTTGGGCCCCGTTTACACGACAACGTTTCACGTGACAACACCTAAAAAAAAAAGGAGTGTGCGTTTACACTGCAGCAGCGGACACACCAGCAATGATGTAGTTAGTCTGCCGGGCCACGGGAGGGCGCTGTTGTTTTATTTTGTAATGAAACCACACAGACATGTGCAGACAACAATACGTTATAAACATGAAGAGAGCATGACATTCGTATGGGCTGATGAGGAATTGGATGCTATCGGGGGCGAGTCTCAACTATTAAACTACTGATATGGACGGTAAAACTAAAATACGTAACGAGAGTCAAACCACTACTGGTCCACCATGTTTCTTAGATTAATTAGTAACTGCACTGGATGCAGGTATTAGGAGGTGACTGTCTCACAATTTCTTTTTGTATGTGTGTGTGAAAAAAGCCCATATGTTGAATGGACTTCTGTTTGATTTTTGTAGTGAGTAAATTAATTCATACATTTATTGTGCAACCAGCAGACTATGCTGTCCTGCATGGAGAGAGAAGACCTTGACTTAAATAATCTGCGTTGTTCTGCACACGGGAGTGTTGGACATAAAACCTTTCAGGTTTTATATATTTGGAGCTGATCTAGTATCTCGGCCAGTTGTGAAGGAACAGCCTGAGTCACTGTTTCCTCTGTTTGCTTCCTATTCAAAGCCTCTGATCCAGTCCTGCTCTCACCAAGGTTACTGTCTGGAGCAGCCACTAGATGGCGACATTGCTCGTGGCTTTGATTTAGATGCACCTCTCTCTCTCTCTCTCTCTCTCTCTCTCTCTCTCTCTCTCTCTCTCTCTCTCTCTCTCTCTCTCTCTCCCCCCTTCCTCCCCTTTTACAGAATTCAATCTCTCCAGTGGCAGGCTGTGGGAAACCCTCGATGCAGGGGTGTGTGGAGACGCGTGGGGAGGCTGGAAGTTTGTTCCTGTCCAACAGCACACAGTTTCCTCTTCATCTAACCTCCTCCTCCTCCTCCTCCTCCTCCTCCTCCTCCTCCTCCTCCTCCTCCTCCTCCTCCTCCTCTTCTCCATCAGACACAACTTCCTCACCATGTAGAAAGTGCGTTCACCTCAAAAAGTAATTCCACTGGTTTTATTTTTATTTTATTCAAATTCAACCAGATTAAAAAAAAACAAAAAACCCCAATGGACCTTTTCTTCTTCGAAAATGACAACAGGTCCTATAACTTTCTAAACACTGTGGAAATATTAGTATATTAATGCAAGTGCTGTATTTAAATGTATCTCAATGATTTAAAATAAACAAAAGTTTTCTAATGTGAATGCAACATCTTCCTGTAGATCCTTAAGAATCACACACTAACAAGAACTGTCAGCCTCAAAACATGCAGCAATTAAAATTCCTGTTTTTAAAAAATTTAAAAAAAAAACACCTTTTTTTTTTTTTGCATCCGAAACTTGCAAAATTAAGAATGAAATGAAATGAAAGTCAACAAATCCTAATCAAAATGTAAAGTGATTTTATTTATTTTATTTTGAGTCATTCAAGGGAAAGGTTGCTTTTTCTTAAGAAATAGAAATATCTTGGGACACTGAGACACAGTTTTTTTTTCCTTTTCTGTTCTTTTTTTTTTTTTTTTTGTTTTTTTTACATGACAGGTCTGTGTGAATCACAACCGGTCACAACGCCAAAGTTACAACATGCACTGAACAACAGAACATTGATACACAAACGACAGCATAGAAAGTCAACAGGTAAAAAGGTTTTTCTTTTTTTTTTTTTACAAAACAGACAGCCTCGAGACCTACAAACAACATTGTATAAGAGCTGGCTAATGTCGGTCAAACATCTTCTTTTTTTTTTTCTTTTTTCTTCAATTCCCTGGAAACAGTGTACTTTACAAAGACTGATGGCTTAGGCAAGGTTGGGGTCAATTCCACTGAGAGCTTGAACTGTAGAAAAAATAGAGTTTATGTTTTGGATTTAAATATGTCTCATGCTCTAATACTGTTTTTTTTTGTTGTTTTTTTTTTTTAATATAGTGTCATGTGTAATGTGTGTTTCACTCCGAGAAGGCATCCTGAATCGACCCCAACCCTGTAATACAGTGTTATAGATTCAGTGGATGTAGAATAGAGCTACTCGCTAAAGCAAAAAGCAAAGTTCTCACTGCGTTCTGAGAACCTTGAATAGGTTCCGATGGGGCTCCAACAAAAGTGAATAAAAGACTCAAACCCTTTTTCAGACTTAAATTTAGCAGCTAGCACGACAACCAAATTCTAGTTCAGGTCTCAACTAAATGAAATGCCTGTACAGTTTGGAGTTTCATGGGACCGCTGGGAGCCGTTATGAAAGCATTTTGAAAATCTGTATTTTTCTTCTTCATTCTTTTCTTTTTTTTTTTTCCAATCAATAAATATGAAATAAAACAATCAGTTGGTGGTGGGATTTTAATTTAAATTTTTTTTTTTTTCCATATAGAATCGTGGTTTAGTCCTTTGAGGTGCATCGTCATTTCTTTACATATGGGACCTTGGTGAAATGACAAGATTAAAATATTCTTAAGTGGCTCCTATGGAAACGACGCTGAGAAGAGATTGAGATAAAAAGAAAAATAAGAAAAAACAGGTGTTTTTTTTTTCATATCATGATGGTGATTTGTCACAGTATCTCAGTCTTAAATATCAAATCAAACCTCATTTTTGACATTTTTGCTGAAACTTTTTTGAAAGCTTAATAGTAACACAGAAAATGAAATACTTATATCTATGTGTGTGTGTGTGTGTGTGTGTGTGTGTGTGTGTGTGTGTGTTTTCGTTTAATATTTGCCAAAAATAATTGTCAGTTCTTCACAAGAGTGCTTGCTTGCTGCCTATTCATTAAATATTGATTGTCATCATTGTTGAGAGCTATTTCAGAGAAAAATGGTCCCTGACTACCACAATAAAAAAAAACAACAACATAAAAAATAAATAAATAAATAAATGATGGAAGAGAAGCTGACTGCTCTTCCTCTCTGTGCTGATGAATGTCATTCAACATTTAGCTGTTTGTGTTTAAACTCTACAATTAGTTCTAAAGAAAAAGTGTTTCTGACTGAAGTAAACATTCTAAGACTGATATAGTCCATAAAACTGTGGGGGGGGGGGGGGGGGGGGATTCCATAAGTAATGTATATGTTGAAATGAACTCCCGTCTGTCCACACTCATCGTGTAATAAAAAGGGGTTTGATCCCGGTGCGTCTTAATGCAATATGAGGTCATCCGTGGCCCAACGCTGCGAGGGTATCAACTGTTTGTCATGAATTGTCGTGTAACCGGGTTTTATTTTCATGTAAATGTAAATTTGAAACACTTTGGGACGTTTCCTCTGGGGGCGACACTGTTTAGAAATCTCTTTGTTCAGCGCTTCAGTTGATTACTTATTAATACATGTATGCTTTAGAAACGCCAGGATTTTAAGGTTGTGAGCAGTAGATTAGAAGCAAAATATGAACATTTTAGCTGGGATGTACGAACAGTAACGTTACCTTTAATGGGTTTAGGAACTGACACTGAACAGACGTTTCAGTAAATATGTGACGTGTGCTTGATTTTGTATTCCTCGTGAGAAATCTGACGTCTGTATTACGGCTCCATGTCAGACCTGCAGACAGGTTACTTAAAGAATAAAAGCAGGATTTCCTCCCAATATGCTTACATTCATATTGAAAACAGTCCATTCTCTCCCATTAAGCAGCAGCCACACTGCGCTAATGCCCCGGCTTCACCACACACACACACACACACACACACACACACACACACACACACACACACACACACACACACACGGTTCCCCCTGCTTCTCACAGTCATTGCTATTCCTTTCACACCTCGGCTCCTCTCACTATGGGAGAGCAATATGAAATGGTCCAACTCTGTGATTAAAACGGGAAATGAAATCAGGGTTTGTGATTGGACTCTTAACCACAACACACACATACACACACATACACAGACACACAAAAAAAACATACGTCAATCACCTTCTGCTGACTTTTGAATCAGATTTTGCTCAGCAACTGCATTACTGATGGTGTTGTGACTGCTTTTAACCGGCATCTTTGACCAGCATGTTTGTAATTGGAAATCACAGAGAGTGCTGTTACAGTTCAAATTGCTCTCTTTTTTTTTTGGTAGAATATATTTTGTTGGCACTGAGGTTCTTTCTTTGCTCGTTTTCTTTCCTTGTGAAAAAGCTGCGATGACGGATGACATACCAGTTCTCTTAGAATTTCTGAAGACATTACAAAAACATGGCTCCCATCGCACTGCAAACTGGATCTCAAAGCGTCAACGTCTCATGTCACGAGTCGTGTGGAAGAAATTCCGTCCATGTTTTTTTAAATTGTTTTTAAAATTTGTGATCATGACGAAGGACCTTTCCAGCTTCTGGGATGATCAATAGTTACGTTGAAAGGTACTGGGAGAGCGGGGCCACTTCATTTGTCCCTGCCGACCCCACAGCCATGGGTTTGTGATCAAAAGGTAAATATTGGAAGAGAGGCGTGCTTCACTCCTTAAATTTGGTTGCAGGAAGAAGACAGACCGCCAATGTATCACAACTGGAGTGGATGCAGGCTAATGTTGATATCACTTACATCTGATGTGTGGAGTTATTCATGATCAACAAGGTGCTCTTCTTTAAGTAAAAGCCTTCGTAAAATTGTGACAGAGCTGCTTTTCAATGGAAACTGCCGAGGTAACTAACAACTATTGAAACGTCAGCAACTGTAACTGCATTACTGAGTCGCTTAGCATGTTACTTCAAAAGAACAGTAGCTCTTTTTATTTACGAACCTGTATTACACACAACACTGTGGCTTGAATCATCTATACTTCTTTATTTTCCGCGTGATGAGATCCTTGGCGTTGGGAACGTTTTACATAATAAACCTGACAATTCATCTGAAAGCTTTTCCCCGGCAAACTGGAGCTCAATGTTTTCCCCCGGAAAGTCTAAATGGGTTCTTTTTTTCCACCGTCAATGTAAATCATTGATCAACCTGTGACCACCACATTACCTGAAGCTGATGCTTTGGGTCATGAGCAGATTTGTTTTTCCTCCACAAGATACAGTCTTCACATAGGAATTAAAAAGAAGAGAAGACAACCAGAGGTTCTTTCCAAATTAAAGATGCCTCACACAAATTGGCTCATGTTCTCTGTTGCTTAACACAACTAGATGTGAAAAATCTAACTGCTCAACATATTTCCCTTTTGATCTGAAACACAAATCCCAACACTTCACAACAAAACATAATTAATTGGCCCTGTTCCTCCACCTTTGAAGGCGATCGTATGATCTGTAGGGTTATGTAACTACAGTAAGAATTAGTTCTTTCAGAGCTGGTGAGCCGTGTAGTTGCCCCCCCCCCCCCCCCCCCCCATATTGTGGCAGTGCAAACAGATTATAAAAGATGCATCGTGTTTAGCAGCTTAAAGTCACGGAGCTCTAGATTGATCGTATGTATGGGACGCTACAGAAGACAAACATAATGTACGAGATCGTTACATCACAATGTGGCACTGACACAGCACACATGAATATGCATGGGGAGGAATGGTTCCGCTGACGTGTGATTGTGTGTGTGTGTGTGTGTGTGTGTGTGTGTGTGTGTGTGTGTGTGTGTGTGTGTGTGTGTGTGTGTGTGTGTGTGTGTGTGTGTGTGTGTGTGTGTGTGTGTGTGTGCGCGTTGGAGGATACGTCTGAGCATATGTTAGCTGCAAGCAAAACCTCACAACCCCAATTAACAAATCGTTGCTTAGCTGCTCCAGCCTTTGAGGATGACGACTGTAACCATGGAAACTAAATGAATGTGTATCCGGGAGATTGTTTTCCACACCTGTGTGTGTGTGTGTGTGTGTGTGTGTGTGTGTGTGTGTGTGTGTGTGCGTGTGTGTTCCTGCTTGAGTAGTGTCAGTTCTGGCCTTTGCGTCTGACTAATGATAACGTTAAACTGCTTGTGGATAGTTGGTGCGTGTGCAGATTACTGGAATGACCTCAGGAGCAAGTATATGTACTCATGCCACTTTATAAGAACTATTGTTTAAAAAAAAAAGTAACTTAATAGGTAAATAACCAGATATAAAATATTTTACCATTTGCAAATAATTTTTTGATGAATAAAATATATTTTTTTCTTTTTAAATCCAATCATTTGTCAAAAAAAAAATAAAAAATAAAAACTTCGATTGAATTTCATTGAGCAGATTTTAAAATGATGAAATTAATGAAAACAACCTATAATTTCACTTTTAACCAAAGTTTAATGAAAGAGTTCTTCACCATTTATCAACGGTGGTTGTTTTTCATGCGTTTTCCATTATTCGGAGCAGCAGAGCTTACTGAGCTGCGTTATGCGGTGGTCAGATGAAGACAAGTGCATGCTGAATATCTGAAATCTTAACTCTATGTAAGTAAGCTGTAAACATAAAAAGTATTTTTAGGATTTAAATATTTAGTCATTTCTTTAGATATTAATGACAAGCAACTCATTTGCTGTTGTTTTTTGTTGTATGTTGATTGGTTGAGTGCATGCATGCTTTGTGTATGTGCCTTTTATGTAGCAGTCATGATGATCGTCTCTGGTTATTTTGTCATCAGAAACTCTTGTTCCACCACAATCACCACTGAGATAATTAAACAGAGATGCCGAGACACCGTCCACTGGCAGAACTCTGAAAGTGTCACGCTCTCTCATGAAGACCGCCAGGGAAAGCAAAATACTGTTCATGAAAGATGAGCTGGAGCCTCCGAACTGCAGCCTTTGTGCCAAGACATTGAACCTCACACAGGATTACTCTTCACATACAGTTTTGACAGAGCAGACTTGCAAATCGCTTATTTGTATTAGGAACTTTCGCTTGTCTATATAAAAATAAATCAAGTTCGACAATCTTAAGAGTGTGTTAACATGAACTACCGTTGGATCACTCATTAGTGTTGACACTCGCCCACACACAAATGCAGACATGCACACTCCTACAAATGTAAATGACTAAGGCCAGGTTTGGGAATGGAGGGCACGCGTAAGTAGCTTATAGGCTTCTAGGTCCTTTCCTGTATCTCCAAGACTACAAAAATGAACTGGGACTTGGTAATGGGAATGTGGACTGCAGGGACTTTCTCCCCCTGGAGAATACACAGATAACCCCCTCCTGTAGTTAAAAGCCATCATTTTGTGTTGGGTTACATCAGTTATAACCTCAGCTCATTTTCTGTGACAACTCTGCTTCTCTGAACAGAGCCATGGCCTGCTTGGGAGTGCTCTTTCGTTCTGTGGGTACGGAATACCACTAATAGGAATGAGCTGAAGACGAGGCAGTGACATTCTCCGATTTAGAAAGGTTCTTCTCCCAGAGTATTCACCACGCACGTTCCCCTGGAGCTTATTACCCGACGGCAAGCTTAGGTGAGTAGTGAAATGTTTCCGCGAGACCCTTTGTGTTTGTCTCTGGGTTCTAGAGTGTTTGGTCCTGTTTGGTGTCCCTGTCACAAACACTCTGTCTCCAGCTTCCTGTTTATTTCTGTTTCACTCGTGCCTCAGAGGCTTTTATCCAGAGTACTTTGACGGCCCCTTTCAACCTTTGGTCTACGTGCCATCTCAGGGCCTATGTGATTCTCGTGAGCTATCCCGCGAATCCCTTCCAGGGGGAACAGACAGTTCTGTCCCAGCATTTTCTGGGCTGCTTCTAAATGGTTAGAGCCCCGCTGGTAATTTATATTGATGCTGCGCTTTGGGCTTCCACCGGCCAGCAGACGCTCCGAGGGACTGGTGTCAGAGATGTCACGGAGATGCTCATCATCATCTGTATCGGCGTCTATGTATTTGCTGATGGAGGAGTCGTGGAAGGTGAAGACTGTTGGGGAAAGGGTGGTCCCATCTGGAGATTTTGGCGGGGTTCGGCTACTGGCAGTAGTGTAGACAGAGACCTCAGGGCTTAGCAGAGAGCGGTCTGACACCAATGAGCTGTCCGAAAGAGGGGATGGTCCTGAATCAGCATCGCTGCGGCTGCCTCCTTTGGGGATAAGGCTTTTGGAGGAATTTCCAGAGAAGAAGAATTTCCTTGTATTCTCTGTACAAGAGGGCCTTGTGATGGATATAGGTGTGAACGCAAGGTCACGGTCTCCTGTGGTTTGCTGACCTGTTTTTGCAGCGGGTTGATGGGACAAAGCTGTACTGTACGAAAAGCGGTTGCTTTCCTGGAGACCAAGGTCTATCCCTGGGCTGTGGAGGAACCGGGGATTCTCCTGGAAGTCTGTTGCACAGCTGATGTAGCTGTCGATACTAGACAAGCTTTTCATGTCCCCCACTCCCTCTCTGGTTCCGAGAACAGGTGGCCCGTGATCTTGGATGGCCCCCAGCTCAATCTCGTCCCTTTGTTTACCCCCTCTCGTGTTCTTGTCTTTAGCATTGAGGTTTGGCTGTGACTGTGTCTTTGCCATCTGGTTGTACATCTCCTCAAGCTTCTGAACATTTAACCTCTGGGGGCTGGCGTCTCGAGCCTTGCTGGGAGAGCCTAACTCCTGCGCGTTGAAAGAGCGGTTCGAGCTCGTCTCGGAGGCGGCCCTCTTGGGGGTCCACTTCCAACGATTCGGAGAGAGGTGATTGTCATGAGGCCTCTCACTTTTCTCCACCACAACATCCATTAGTTCTGCACTGCGCGCAAACGCCTCTTTCAGGTTCATTGAAACGATGCTACCATTTCTTTTCGCCCTCTCCAGGGCCTCACGTCTTTTAAGTGCTTTTTCTTGCCTCTTCTGCTCCTTGTAGAATTCAGAAAAGTTATTTACAATGATGGGAATAGGTAGGGCAATCACAAGCACTCCTGCTATGCAGCATAATCCTCCCACAATTTTTCCCAGGAGAGTTTTAGGGTAGATATCCCCATAACCTACTGTCGTCATTGTAATAGTAGCCCACCAGAAAGAAGCTGGAATGCTTTTAAATTTTGTATCCTCCTCGTCCTTCTCAGCAAAAAATACCAAACTTGAAAAGATCATGATGCCCATGGCCAGGAAAAGGATGAGTAGGCCCAGCTCATTGTAACTCCTTCTAAGCGTGAAGCCCAGAGACTGAAGGCCTGTGGAGTGACGAGCCAGCTTCAGGATACGAAGGATTCGCATGATCCTAAAAATCTGAACAACACGCCGGACGTTCTGAAACTGCAGCACACTCTTGTTGGACTCTGTCAGAAATATGGTGACGTAGTAGGGTAGAATAGCCAACAGGTCAATGACATTCAGGGGACCTTTGAAGAACTTCCATTTGTTGGGCGAGGAGAGGAACCGAAGCAGGTACTCCATGGTAAACCAGGCAATGCACACAGCCTCCACATGGGCCAGTTTTGGGTTGTCTGTTGATTGACCAAACTCATCGGTGTCCTGCAGCTCAGGGAGGGTGTTCAGGGACAGGGCGATGGTAGACAGGACGATGAAGAGGATAGAAATGATGGCCAAGATCTGAAAGACAAATATAAACAACAATCTGAGTAAGGATTTCGAAAGAACAGGAGAACACTCAAGCCTGTGCAAAGACGACTCCTCCATTTGCTCCAGTGCTTGTGTACATTGTGAAATGTTGATGTCAAATCAGAAAATATCAACCTGAACATAAATTCTCAACCCTTCATAATGAAAGTACTTTATTCTGACGTATTGGACACACACACATTTGCACTAGTTTTATAAAGACAGTATGTAACACAGGAAAAAAGAAATATGGAGTCACAATGACACTTTTCTTATTATGTCGTGTGAATTTTTATGGTTTTCTTTTGCAAGATATCTTCATGTCAAAGTCCAGCACCATTTAAATTAAGTGTTAGTTTAAAGTAAATTCAGAAGTTACTTATTACTATCGCGTGCCCGGTTAATCTTGTTGGGTATTTAAAAGATGCACAAAATAAATCACAAGTGCTCAAGTATAGCAGGTACAGGTTGCAGCATTTAAGTGCTGACAGTAAGTGAATGCCAACAATCCTAACGTCTGAATAAACCTTTAATAAATGCCTGATTGAATGCGTGATTGGAAAAGAACTAATGGATTGTATTGACTTTGGACACTTATTTATTCATGACTCACTTATCTGGCTTGTCCACATGACTGAATGTGCTTGAGTGGACTATAATGTCGAGCTGCGAATAAAAACCATCACATATCTGAATCTAATAGCAATCAAAAGCCTCTGCTCCTTATGTAATTATAGCATTAGAGAAAAAAACACTATCTTCTGTCCTCTTGTACGGTTTTCACTTTTGAGGGTCCTCAGTAGATTGAGAAATAATGAAATGTATCCTTTCCTGTCACTTGATACCACTACGACATAGAAGTGCACATACAGAAGTCACATCAATGCAGAATACTTTGCACTCGATGATACTGTTGTTTCACATTACTCAGTACAAAGCGGTAAGTCTCGGCAATCTGAGACCACACACACACACACACACACACACACACACACACACACACACACACACACACACACACACACACACACACACACACACACACACACACACACACACACACACACACACACACACACACACACACACACACACGCGCGCGCGCGCGCACACCAGCAATCACGCTAACAAGCGAGTGTGTGGTGGCAGACTGCACTTCTTTTTAGCACCCCTTGACAGCTCCCCACTACACCACTACTCATTGTGCAAACAAACAAAGAAAATATCTAACCACGCGTTTGCTTTGAAGTTTGCAGTTTCAAGTTGTTTGATTTGAATAAGTAACTTTACTACAGTAAAAAAACGCCCGACAGAATGTGGCACTATTGAGTTTGTGCTTATCAACCTGAGTACAAAAAAAACCCAAACTAATTACGACTTGCTGAATAATTTAGATTTTTTTTGCATGAAACTTTGACGACATAGTCCATTAAAGTCACAAGAAGGACAGTTTACTTTACTCACACAAGAAAATGAGCTATTCAGTCTGAAAGTTTGATTTGATGTTGTTAAAGCCCTGTTTACACGACAACATGCATCGTTTTGAGTTATTGTTTCAGGAAAGTTTAGCGTTTACATGCCAACGTTTTGAAAACGATGTCCAATTTTCACGGAAACGACAGACACGATGAAAACAATGTAGTTATTCTGCCAGGCCACTAGTGGGAGCTGCTGTTCATTTTGGTCATGAAACCACACACATGCTTGTAGAGAACAATACGCTCTAAACATTAACACTGGGAGTCTATGGACAGAAGCCGAACTTGGATCACTACTATTACTACTATGAATAAAATACATTTTCAAATTACATATTATTTATCCATGTAAATGTCTGTATGCCATTTTGTTTCCTAGGTTTTGTTTCTTTCCTTTCGTGTAAAAATAGTGAGGGAGGACATAAATCAGCAGGGATGTCATGATTTTAATACCGAAACTCATGAAAAGACTTCCCATCTGACTTAAATGACACCGTGCCACAGGTGAATATAATCTAGCAGTGGATATTGTGTGCATTTATCAATCACTCATATGCAAACAGGCTTGACAGGGATGATGCTTCAAGAAACATATGTCTCTTCACAAAATATGTCATACTCCGATTACTGACTTGACAACTTTCAAATTTGGCGTAACTATATGTGTAATCCATGCAAGATTCACCTTTATAGGAGCTTTTACAATAAATGCAATGTAACAGCTCTTCCTTTAGTGGACCGAGAACAGGATCACTTCATGAACTTTAGTTTGTGCTTGGTATATTAACCTCAAATGACTCCAACTCCAAACAGCATAACTTAGAGGATGAGTAGGAGGTTGTAGCTCGAACACCGAGCTTGTTTTGGCTATAGCCCACACGGAAAAGGTTGAGATGTTATATGATGAAAGGAAGCAGAGTTGAAACACTTTCTTTAAAAATGTGTGTGTGCAGCTGAGCATGTCATTTTGTAAAGAGACTTTTCAAATGCACCCGTTTAGCACGTTTTATACGACCAACGATTAAAATGTCCCTTCATACACCTGTCATGGACACATGTTACTCAACGGAAACCTCACATTGGTTCTGCTGGTGGAAACAAGCAGGCCTCAGACCAGTGTGGCGCACTCGATGTGAGGCTTACCTCCAATGGTCCGCAGGATATGAAGGCACACTTACGGGAAAGTGATGATAGCGCAGCTGTAAGAGGGTGATTGACAGTGAAAGCTTTGACAATGCTCTAATAATTTAGGCTGCCAAGAGTGAAAGTGATGGCCAAAACGGCATTCTTATCTATGACCAATCAGAGCAGGAGGACACTGTTGCCATAGCGTCAGGGCAGACATGAATAATGACCCTATCTGTTTATTTTCTTGCCTCTGTGCTCCTCTCCCCCTGCCCTGGAGGAAATCTATTTGAATCAAACACTTGAAGAGCAGAGAGGTGCTGGGACCGAAGGTGGATAAAGTGAATAAAAACATTCACTGCTTATGTTTCCTGACGTGTCTTTGTACACTGTTGTGCACTTCTTCAAAAGAAGTAACTCTTCTGTTGCTTCTTGTCTTTTGCCGTTCGGTCTTGAAAATGTGCTCGTAGCTCGTAGCTCGTAGCTCGTAGCTCGTAGCTCGTAGCTCGTAGCTCGTAGCTCGTAGCTCGTAGCTCGTAGCTCGTAGCTCGTAGCTCGTAGCTCGTAGCTCGTAGCTGCTTGGACACTTTTATTATGGGTCAGGTGGATTTCAGTGAAGTTAGACCCTTCGAGGGGGAGGAAGATGCTCTCCACCCTAAACGCAGGCCTTACAATAAAGAGATTCTTGATTTCATGAACATTGATAAAAGCTGCAACAAAACAGTGATATCAATAAGGGCTGTTAACATTTGTTAAAGTTTGCAATGATCACTCCACCATTCAAACACACACACATACACACTGCATATATTCATCACCACCCGGTTTACTGAAAACTGAGAGCACAAAATACTCCTTTTTGAATATCTTTCAAATTAAATCTATTGCCAAAAGAATCTACCGGTGAGTAAAAATGAATTCATGGCGTCCGTGCCAGTTTCTGGTAGAAGAGAGATGCCAAGAAAAGAGAAATTTGATTTGACAAACAGATGAGTATTTCCCAGCATACTTTCTTCCTTGTCATTTTTCTAAATAAATCCATGGTTGGCTAAATAAGTTTGAACCAATATTTATTTAATTAAAACATAGGGTTTTAGAGTGTTTGAAGAGAAATTAATAAACATAACAGGGACATACTAACAGGCATACAAAACCTAAATTGGCTTCTACAGATTTTAGCAATGTTATAAATTCAATCCCAAATCAAAATAGAAAAACTGCTGAGTTTAAAATGGATGATCAGGAAACGCGTGTGGTGTGACGGTGTGTGATGAGAGTCTCATCCTCAGTGAGCGTGAGCTGGCAGCCCTGGACGACCTACAGTTATGCAGAGAGCAACAAACAGGTCCCAAAGACGTAAGCAAACATTCATCACATTCACAGTCGAGACGGGCCAATGTTTATAATGCAGCAAGTCATCTTTCAGCCATTATCCAAGGGAGGACTGAGTCAGTGTGTCATTAATATACACCACAGCCTTGGAAAAAGCTAAAGGTAATGCTGAAGCCAACAATCGACTTAAAGTTGGACGGTGTGAGACGGCAGCTGTGCGACTGTCGTAGTGTACAAGAAACGTAACTGGATCTTGAAAGGTTCAGTAACTGTAATCAAGCAACTGAAGTCATCGTAGCAGTCAGCTATTAGTGTATTATTGAGTTTTTGAAGCATTATTCCTAAAATATAAAATTTTTCCATTAAGCTCTAGAATGCAATAGAATTTTGAGAAGCCCACAAAAAGCAGAAACACAAAGCTAATCCGTGTCGAACTTGAATCCGCGGGAGACTGTAGCTATAGAGGAGCAGTTGATAAAAGGGCAGAGGTAATAGGATTGGGAAGCTATAAAAAGGTCACTAATGAAGGTGCACTGGTGGCTCTGTGTGGCGTTGTGATTATGAGGTTAAGTTCTAGTAGGAAACCCTTCACATTTCCCAGAGGTCTGCGTCCCTGTTGCCCCGGCTGCTTCCACACACTGCGTGCGCTCTTTCACCCTGCCCGGCTTGTCTTTATCTCTTTTCTTTGCCGGGCTGTTTAATGTCACAGGGCGCTAATTTCATAAAACTATTGAACTCCAAATCTGAGATAAAGCTCTCGGTGCACATGAAAGGAGGCCGCAAACAAACACATGTCTAAGAAAAGGTTGTGTGGAGCTCCAGACGTGATTCGAACGGCTTCAACAGAATTACAGACTATTTATAGACTCTCAGTGGACCCCGAGGCCATGCATAACAAAATAGATGTTAATAGCGGCCCCACCCAGGATTATGTCCTTTATGTTATGCAGTTTCTGTAAGATGAATACTCCATTATTGCAACTTGATTATATCAACATGAAAAAAAAAAAATGACAGCGACTAGAAGTGAATGCTCCTTGGTGGTCTAATAAAAGGAAGGCAGGAATAAAGGGAGGGTGATATTTATATCTGGAGGAGAGGAAAAGACAACTTGTGTGCAGGAGATAGAGGGAGAAAGAACAAGAGCAAGAGCAGATTGACAGGAAATCCCACTGTGACACTAAAGAAAGCCACATCGCAGTGGTTTTTTTGTCTCACATGGCACACTGTCATTTGTCTTCTCAGCAGACGCCATGTAGTCCTCGCAGAGCAACCCCCGTCTTTAGGTGACACCGTGACACCGTTCCTCATTAGGGCTGTTTGAGAAGACGTCCTGAGTGCTATTGGTGAGAAGGATGCGTTAAAAATAAATAAATAAATCCAACGTGAGTGGGACTGAGAATGAGCCTTGAGATATGGCATTATTTTGCACCGGGAAATATTGGCTGTGCACACACTGAACCAGCTCCCCAGAGGCGTGCACACTCGAGGACTCAGAAAGCGATAAATCTGTTATTTCTACAATTATCTCTGAATATCCTAATGTACTTTTGCTTGGCGTTTGTTTCCTCACTGGGTCTCATCCTCATGCAATGACCTGTTTGTTTGTTTTTTATTGGCCGTGTCCCAGCAGCCGTGATTAATTTTCTTTTTGCTACACTGGTTTTGTCACGGCCGGGTCCATTCATCTGGACATCCAGTCCTCATTTTACAAGGACGGGACCTTGAACTTCAAATCTTTTACATATGCACGCACACCTGAGTAAAACGAGTAATATCACAAAATCAGATCATAACCAATAAATCACTTGTGTGTTTATCTGTGCTGGCGTGTGTGTGTGTGTGGGTGCGTGTGTGTGTGTGCTTGTAAGAAAATGAACTGTCAAGGAAGCGTAAGCGAGTAACAAATATAAAACACAGCTGATGAAAACACCGGATCTTGTTGCAGGGCAGCATGTAAAGATCACAATGGCAATAACCATAAAATTCTGTTATATAATATCAACGACACAAAAATGTTTGTCTCTTCTCCTGGTAAATCTTTGGTAGTATTGAATGAGTCTACGGTAACATTTAATCTATCTTAACTGCATGATTGAACTGAAAGATTCAAGCGAACATAATTTTGATGTTGAAAGAAGCTCAAATCTGATCACAGCTGGAAATCAAGTGTAGTGCAACAGTAAGCCAATTGGATTTAAGAAATAGGTGAACTGATTTTGTCGTTACATTTAGATGGACACGCCACCATTTTCACAGTGTGAAACCATACACCACTGCACACAAGGTTATGGTGCTACAGACCCGGTGGCCAGATGTTTCATCGGCTGCAAAAAAGATTATTTCTTCTGTCACCGTCTGGGCCGTCAGTTCAGGGGCCACATACATCCCAGTTTCATTGTGGGTGGGCCAGACTGGTAAAATAGTGGTATGATAACTTTTACATTCAGACTTTGACAAAAAACAAACCATTACTACCAAAAAGTACAACAATTTCAGTTATTTCGGTTTTGAGCCACTAGCCTTATGTTTGAAACCTCTACTCTGAAAGGCTTCTCCGCCCTCTGTGGTGGGTCAGTCAGCTCGAACTGATGCAGTAGTCTTATTTGGGTTATCCACCTTCAGATGGCTGCAGCTCAGGTCAGTATTCTCACACTGCATTAAGTCTGGTGGCATCCCAAGTGACACTTGAGGAAGTCCCAGCGCTCCGGCTGGCACCTCACCCATTAGCAGCAAGAGGAGCAACACTGCTGCGCTGGAACAGAGGATGCTTCCAGTTCCTGTGAGTCCTGGTTCCATTGTCTGTTAACTCCACCGCCTCTCGCCCAGGGAAACACATTAGACCTACAGCACACAGACAGGCACGGTTCCTAAACTTCCTCTGGACACTTAAAATAGACACAGACTGAGGTGGTTTTGGTAAAGGTGTGTTCATTTTTCTCTTATTCGCTTGAGTAAATTCAGGTCTTGCTTGATCCCTGTGATCCCTTGACAGCTGACTTGCTTTCCCATCATCCCCTGAGCCACATGGGAGGCCACAGGGATACCATGCAACACTCCCAGCCACGACTGCCAGCCACTGTCACCATGACAACCCTCTTGAAGCTCGACAGGAGGTGGCTACGTGGACCTGCTGGTGAAAATCAAGTCTCTCTCTCTCTCTCTCTCTCTCTCTCTCTCTCTCTCTCTCTCTCTCTCTCTCTCTCTCTCTCTCTCTCTCTCTCTCTCTCTCTCTCTCTCTCTCTCCTTCCTCTTCTCTCTGATTTGTACCTTTTTTAAAACTCACCCTGCTTTGAACCATCTGCAATGCTTCAGTCTCCATTCTATCTCTAGTTTTCTTTTGTTATTTCTTTTCCCATTTCTTTGTGTCTCACTACATTACTGTCTGCTTTTTTCCTCCCAGCATGCCGAAGTCCTAGTATAGAAGAAGAAATGATTTACAAAGAGGGAATAGGACACAAACAACATTTGGTATATGATATAAACCTCAAGTGTAACAGGTGCAGCAGTTTCAAGCTATATACAGAGACACGTTATCAAAAGCCTGAAATTAGCACTTCATTCATAAATAAGTCTGCTGGTCACCATCTTTATTTGCAGATGTGTGCACCATGTGTTGCCAGGTGTACTTCCGTCGTCTGACTTGCTCTCCATCAGTCACGTAACCAGAGTATTGATCTTCATTTTCTTCAAATTGTTACTGTCACCGGTCAGTAGTATGAGAGTAATAATGTGAGTGTTGAATAATGTGGAATAATTCACACCCCCTGACTCTGAACGTAGAGCGGCTCTGCCTCTCTGTGTGAAAGAGATGGGGTTTCCATGGTGACGGGAGGAGACTGTGTCTTCCACATTTCCCCCTGCATGATAGCTTGAAATGCACACACACACACACATGCGCGCACACGCACGCACATACACGTGCAGTGGTCTCCCCACGCTACATCCCTTTTTAACTTTGAACAGCACAGCCCCCATTTATCTTAACCGCCTACATTCTTGCCAGAATGAAACACTTGGATCTCGTGTTCTTTCTTGGCAGATGCTGGCAGCGGCTCCATGATCACGAACATGACCTTGTCTCTGCGACATTACGGCCACTCGCCTTCTTATTGATGGGATGCTATAAATATCATGCACTGATGAAGAGCCAATTATTCAAATCATCTCTGTGTTTGTAAACCTAATTAAAACAATTGATTAATGGGCCTTTGGGACCAGTGATTTATGTTGCATTCAACTTCATATTCCATTATATTTGAAACACACATATACAGCAGTATGGTACTGCCTGTATACTGTTGGCAGTAACACACTTGTGTCTGATTGCTAAAAAGGATACTAGTAGTAAACCAACTCATTTGAAATGACTAATATCAGTGAGCTCATTGCAGATTACTTTTGTTGTTGTACAGTTGTAGAGCTTAGGGACCGCTGTCTCGCTCTCTCTCTCTCTCTCTCTCTCTCTCTCTCTCTCTCTCTCTCTCTCTCTCTCTCTCTCTCTCTCTCTCTCTCTCTCTCTCTCTCTCTCTCTCTCTCTCTCTCTCTCTCTCTCTCTCTCTCTCTCTCTCCTGCTTATATGCTTTAGTATTAGCCAGAGCTGTTGATATTAACAGTTACTATTCAGCTAAACTCCCAAATATTTGGAGAGGAGTGCATCAATCCTAAACTAACACTGCCCTCTTCATAACAACATATTATATGTCCAACTGTAGGTAACATTAGTGGTGTACTATATCGGCTGAAGCTGTGATGTTTTAGCAGCTTTATGTAAACTTTACAGGAACATTAGCTCATATTAAAATAATCTGACTGTGGCTGTCTGCACACTTTCTATCGTTATTTGATAAAAACAGTTTCTCTGATAATACGATAACATCCAAATAATAGAGCATTTTCCTTCGAATAACTGATGTGACTTCAGTTAAATTTATTGGTGCAATTCTAAAGACGTTCTAACTGTGAGAGGCAAAGCAACACAAGGGGTTCTCCTATAAGTGACTTCTTCATTTTAATATTCACTAATATTGCATCCGAAGCTCAGATTTCCCTCAACACATCTGCCCTGTGTCTTTCAATGCAATCGTCTTGTATTTTATTCTAAATGCTTTGAGGACTGAGAAAAGTCTGAAAGTTGTTTTTTCCCCCCCACCTCATGAGTGAAGGTTTGCATCCTCAAACTGCAGCACAACCCCATTCAGTAATCCCCTCCTGTAGGTAGGGAGCCAATGCTTGCAACCATCCATCTCCTGAATGAATCCCACCTCATCTCCTCTGCCTCTCAATTATTCATGCATTTCAGATGAAGATGAGAATCCAGACTCAGCATCTATATTTAAACTCTGACTGGTCCATGCTGATTATATAAATAGAAACAGTATAGGGGGTCTGGTCTGGCGTATTAAAGGAGGATGTTTTCTTGAGGAATCATATCTTGGAGCGCAAAGCATTTAAAACAACCGGGGGGAGATGAAAGGCCAAGATTGTGACTTTGCAGGGGGATGCTGCTACTATAGTGTCCAAGAATAAAATGCAGATCATGCAGCCCTGCAGTTCATGATCATTTATTCATGGCAAAGAAAAAAAGAAAAGAAATCATAAAACATGGTGGTCTACTCAGCAGACCTACAGAAGGAAAAGTAAATGTGAGAGAAGCATCGATCCAAAGTGTAAAGGAGAGACAGACAAAGACACACATATAACACAAACACATGTACACACACAGTCGATCAACAATGACGCCCGAACGGAAAGCAGCCGCGAGTCCCTCAGAAATGACAGTTACCATAGCGATGGTGACAGTGAACTTTTAAACATTTTTTTTTTTTCAGAATGGCAGTGAAAGGGAAATCAAAGAAGAAAAAAAAAAAAGAAAGAAAGAAGAATGGAGCGTGGCAGCCATAAAGCAGAGAGGGGAAAAGGCGAGACTTGTACAACCTGGGCTGGAAGATGTGAATGTAATGTATTCTGCTCACAGAGCCAGCGCAACACAACACAAGATTACTCTTAATCCCGCAGACGAACACATGCCCACTGAACCTCATGAGCAGCTTCGCCGTTTGTATTTCACAGTTTGTGAGAGCTCACATCAGCGGCCATTCAGTGCTGTTAATCCCCTCGAGACTTACACGAAGAATTCGCTTTAAAATGCTGTGAGTTTGGGTAATTAAATAGCACCTATGTGGGTTAAAGCAGCCTTCTGTTGTGTCGCTCTTAAAAATTAATCGGCAACGTCCAAAAGAACTGCACTTCCTTCAGCACGAGCAATTGGTGTGTGTGTGTGTGTGTGTGTGTGTGTGTGTGTGTGTGTGTGTGTGTGTGTGTGTGTGTGTGTGTGTGTGTGTGTGTGTGTGTGTGTGTGTGTGTGTGTGTGTGTGTGTGTGTGTGTGTAACAGTAATGTAGGCGAACCTGCATAAAGATAAATGATGTTTGTTGGGCGCCGCCTTTCCTTAGCAACTGTTGCCAAGCATGTCAAGCTGTCCCTTTTCACGTACATGCCTTCGACTGTACCGCTCAATATTCAGCTGTAAGGCACTGGGTTGCAGCTTTTTAACTAAAGGCAGATGAAAGTGTGCCTCTCAATGCTCCAGCTATCGTTTTACAAGTTGTTCAAATGGGACTTCAGGCAGCGGGGGGTTAATTGTCGAACACTTTCTACGTCAGTAACTTTGGGTTTGCTAAACTGAGATCATCCCCACCGCTGACTGGGAGCTCTCATGTCTTGTCAGAATAGACCATGTAGTCAAATATAATATGATTCAATATAAGCTCAAAATCTAAAAACAAACATTTTAATTCAAATAAAAACAAGATGCAATGAATCTCAAATCTCGCAAACCCATTTTGTGACATCAGCTCATTTTAAGATTTGACAGCGAGGCAAAAATATGCTGGAAAAGTGGTTCTAGTGAAGAAGCTGGGGAACATTTTACAGCTATCATGCAGGCATTTGACTGAAGAGCTTTAAGATCGTTTCCAATAACACGCTTCTCAATGTGGTCAATTATTAGTAAATTAGTACATCAGCTTAAACATGTTTTTGTGGAAGCAATATCACATTTGTGCCCAATTTTCTACCTCGAATCTTCAGTTAATCTCTCCCTTGGTGTACCAGGACACGTGTGCCCCTCAGTAATCCCAATGTGCCATCAGCTGTTAATCATGACATCAGAATGACCTTATAAATCACGATTGTTGAACTGACCTATTGTTATTTTGTCCTTTTAAGTGGAAATTTACCAAATACTTTTCCAGGATATGATTGTATTTACAGAGTGAATGCGTAACACCCGTTTAAACAGCAAATGGCTCAACCCAGGAACACTGATAATTATAGTTATAACTTACGCCTGAGGGTTTCATTTTTACATCCGATATGAAATGAAACAGACACCCCGTCTGAGGCCTTCAAAAGCTACTTTCACTTCAGCTCCACTTTCGACAGGTCGACGGCGCCTACTTACAGCTGCTGTGATTAAATAATCACAGTTTGTGGCGAGGGTTGAGCAAACAGTCAATCTGAATGCCGAAAAGGTGCAAGTCATACCCGACTGAGTACAATACATTTCTAAAACGTATTGTGTTGAAGCTGCATGTGTGTGTGTGTGTGCGTGTGTTTGTGTTTATATGTTGAAACCCGAGAGTGACGGGGAAAGTGCTCATCAAGGTGAGAGGCTTCTCGCACCAGTAGTCAAGTGCTCTGTCTATACACTCACAATCACCCATTGGCTTGATGAATGTCTCTCCTTCACCTTAGCAGATTCAATTTCTGCCGCTGGCCTTCACACTTTCTTCAAAGACATTCATTCACTCTTTCACACAGCCGAAGTAAAATCCACCATCGATGCAGCTACGGGTCAAGTCGCTTCAGGACTTGTGATTTACGGACCACCATTTTTTTCCTGTGCACATGTGTGGACGCTGAGGATTGCGGGCGGTGCATGGGGAATGCACGTCAAGGTAATGAAGACAAGCCTCTTTGCAGGACCGTAGACGACACACACTGCAGAGATGTGCATTAGACGAAACTGGATCACATTGACCTGTAACATCACTCACTTTAAAGTTAACACGGATCTGAAACAGTAAATCAAAACAAACAAAAAACAAACAAACCCTGATGCAATACAGTACATCTATTCTTAATGGTGTATTGCCTGCAGGCTACTTCAAGCAGCTTGAGTTGAGCCGGTATGTGAGCTGCATACCAAGCCGCGTTCTTGCAACATCCAGTATTTCCAATGCAGTCTTTGACACGAGGTGGTTTTAGATCTTTAGAGACAGTCGCCTGTAATACTGTGCAGCTCTGATGGACTCCTGCTGCAGTACGCATTTAAAAAAAAAAAAAACCCTCCTGTAACGCTGATGTAAAGTCCTGTTAGTGTTGCTCCTACTTGATGTGACTCCATCTGTAGGGTGAATCTAAATAACTCCACAGTCGTCATTGACACCTATCTACTATCACAGAGCTGAGCTTGACTCCCGCCCAGCAAAAGAGCTTAAGAGTAACACATTTGGCAGTCACATACGATAAACCCTTTCCATGGAGGCCATCATTTTCTACTTCATTGGATAAGTAGCATGAGAGGAAATTGATTTTGACATATAACTCGGGTGCCACAGGAGATTGATAAGATAACACAACGCATGGCAGTGCACCGAGCTGCTGCGGCGTCGTGTTATTATAAGTGTGCTGTTAAATGTGCTAAATTCAGTTGATACGTACCGGGTTTCTGTTCTTTGTATCTACTGTAAAACCAGCGGAGCAAAGAAATGTGTTTTGGAGGACGTTTGTTTGTTTTAAAAGAGGAGTTGTCCTGTGATCCTTTGCTTTTTGCTTTCTCAATATCACATGTCACATTTTAGTGACTTTCAAAGTATGAAGACATAATTTGTCTTCTTTAATTTGCTTGTAGCACTTGTACAGTACGGGGTTCGGACCTCATATTAGTATATTAGTTAGTGTTCTCGACTCATAAAGCTCCCAGACTTGGGGCCCTTCTCTTTGTGTTGTTTGCATGTTCTGCTTGTGTCTTCTTTTTTGGGAACAACATGGATTTGATGCTAATCGGTGACTGCAATTATGTTTTAAAGTGGGAGTGTGTGCTCTATGCTTCTCCTGTGACGGGCTGGCGAGCTGCACAAGGCGGAACCTGCCTCCACCCATAGGCTTTGGCTCGGGCTGCTGCTTTAAGGAGGATAAAGTGGTATCGAAGATAGATGAATGAATTATACATCACCTGTGTTTTACAGTGCACCCCGTCATGTAGACATGTATGATTCAGCAGTGGTGACAGACAGTCTGGGAGAGATCACAGTGATTTGGAAGAGACTGACACCTACTCGCAGACATAGAGGAAACTTTCTTTTTTTTTTTTTTTTTTAGATCTTTGAGTGAGTGAGACAGCACTTCCTCTGGACCATTTCCTCGACCTCTACTTCACCCCAACAGCAAAACTGAAAGTACCATCTCTTTAATAAAACATACTATTTACTTAACTGAAGAAATAACAGGGAAAAAAAAACATGAAACACACAAATAAGTAACAAATAAGCTGATCACTGTCGTAGTTTTATCTTTCTGTGTCAAATCTATTGTGATTATTTAAACACATACTTGTGTTATCTAAGGAGCAAGATGTTCTCACCGAGTTTCTTCAGAAGAAAAATTAAATAAAAAGATAATTCATGACGTCTTCTGAGTGTAAAATACTCACTAAAATGTTTTTTGTTGTTTTATCTATCTTTACAGTAACATTTCAAGTTATTCAGATTCAGTATAATCTTTTTTTTTTTAAACAACACATCAAAGTAGTTAAAAATAGAAATATGACATACTTCCCTTTCAAACGTCAACCAACTGGAGCTCGATTTAATCGTTCACGCATGCAGCTAATTTAAGGACCTTTATAGTGTTTATATGCAGATTTAGTGTTTTAATTGCAAATAATAACACTGGTAACCTTTTATTAGTCATTTTAAGATGCCGCTATATGAGTCTAAAATGCAGTCTCACTCATATTGCACCACCTGAACAATTAAATGAGGATTTGTTCGTAATGTGGCATAAGGAATGTATTAAAAGAGATTATTCTTGCTGCCACGTGAGGCCCTGTAGTCATGATCCAGTGACGTACACTGACTCCCATATCTATAAGAAACAGAAAAATGCAGAACATGACAATGAGGCGCGTTGAGAATACAGTCTGCTGTGTTTTTTTTTCCTCACAGGCGAAATGACGACAGATATTCAGCTCTTTTCAAGCATTAGATTCTATATTTCCTCTGAGTCACAAAGCTTTTTTTTTTCTTCCCCATTTCAGAGGCTAAAACTCACCCTACTTTTTGTACAGTAATTTTCTTTTTATGTTTACAGTCTCAACTTCTCCACATCTCTCGATCGCTCTTGTTCTTTGTTGTTGTTCTCCCCCTCGCAGTCTCTACCCCTCAGGCTTCACTCCTCTCAGGGACAGCGATAGCTCTGTTTTTCTCTCAGCGCTCACGCAACATCTCATCTTCAAACTGAATGAACAAAAGAAGTTGTCGCAGGGGCAGAGCCCCGGGGCAAGCGATCTAAGGAAGGAATAAGGTCCCTCATTCATGCAATTTGGGAATGGCCAAAACTTCTTGGACATCTATATTTTATACAACCTCTGAAGCTTTTGGACTTAAACATGATCCTTTCTCACTGATTGCATTTTCCCCTGCAGTACCAGGAGATGGGTTTTTTACTCCAAAGTCATAGCTTCAGTAATTACCAGGCGTCTGATACTTATGATGTGGAAACAGGAAACTTCTCCCACACATAGGAAATGGACTAGAGATGTTTCTTACATATGGTGAGGATGAGCTGAGCTTTCTGTAGCTCAACCAGCAACCACAGCGTGTGCTGTAGAGAGGAACCTCAGACACTGGAGAACAAACAGTATATCAGTTAAGTCATGTTGAATTATACAAACAAGCAAGAAAAAAAGAAGAGCTTTGAACATGCATCTCCTTCACATCCCTCCATCCTTCTTCTATACTGCTTTATCAGACTCATCTCATCATGTCACAGAGCAAACACAGACTCATAATTCCACCGAAAGGTCATTTAGAAGCTCAAATATGTATTTTCTGACTCTGGGACAGAACTCAGCGGTACCTGAAGAAAACCAGCAGGACTCAAACCAGCAATATTCTCACCGTGAGGCAGGAGTGTTAACCACTGCACCACCATGCAGGTCCTACGTCCCAATTATGTTTGGTGAACGTACATTGTTTTAATATTTCTCCAAGAGTCATTAAGTTTGCATCAGTTCAAGGGATTGTTTTGACGATCATTTCATAATTCATTACACACTCAATAAATTTCAGTACAAGCACAACATGTCCACTAAAATCAACTCTACATTAGTAAATAGAGCAAAATGGACAAACTTCCTTCACTGAAATCTTTCTGCAGTGAAACTCAAGCTGCGGTGCAGCGTCAGCCTAAAAAGCTGCGAGGACCCCACAAATCCTGATGGTATCCACTACAAAATGCATGACATGACTTATGAAATACTCACAAACACGACTCAACCTTCACAGCATCAGAACACTGCGCATTAACAGTGGATGAACATAAAATATGCAGCGCGGCGTTAAAATAGCTCCTTTCATATTCCCAAAGTCGTTCCCAAAACTTCTGCTCATCATTAACCAACTGCACAGTTTCATAGTACGATGAGTCGAGAAAATGTTCCTAATCTTCACTGTGGTTTAATCTTTCAATCCTCGGTCAAATTGCCAATGATCTTATCACATATTCTTCACACATCAAATGCCAATCGCCTTTGCCAGGATGGTTATGTAATCGCTTCCAGTCATGTACTTGTTTGTTTATGTGCATTTGAATTAGTATTAGTTTTGCAGTGAACATGAAGTCTGAAAGAAGCCTGACTACTGGGACTTTCTTTGCTTTAGTCAATGTCAGCCCAAATACTTAACTCTTTTTGTTTTTTGTTCTTTTAACATGAAGCCACGTGTTTGCGATGCACCAAGATGCAGACAAAGGAGAGAATCACATCATATTCTCACGCCAAACTTTTCCTCCTGTTGTGTAATCTACCCATCACACTGTGACAATAACGACTAAGCGAGTGCTTCTCATGCGGCGGTGTACATCTGTACCTGACTCATTGTTTTGCTGTTTCAAATGACCGCATTTCTTCACAGTATGTTAAATACAAAGTTGTGATTTCTTCAGTTGTTCTTCTAACAACCAACAATTTTGTCCGCCAATGCAACATTTTTCTTTGTTGACACTCTCGTTGAATTCAGTGTTAATCCAAATTTAAAACAGTAATTCAAACGCAGTATTAGAATTGAACTAATTATTCTGTATTTTTGAAGCAAAGAAGTCCAAAAAAGGACTCGCTTGCAGTAGAGAATAGAAAAGGAAGTGCTAAGTTTCCCCTAAACTTCGATTTATCTCATTTAATTTAACAGATTTATTTTCTTTTTCATGACGGTTATCTCCAGATGGACGCAGCAGCTTTTTCAGTCTTAACGTAGCAAGAAGAACAGCGGCATCCAGCAGCTGACGAGGTACAAAAGGAGTTTGTCAAGGTGGGAAAAAAAAAATGGATAAAAATATTTTTTAATCTATTTTCAAGCCTCTCAGAGCTCCTTTGTAGCCGAAGGTGGTAAACTTACTCACATTCTTTGATTTTGGACACATTAAAAACATACTATTGTGAAGACATTGACATATAAATCACTAAATGAACTTGGAAGTGTTTGATTTTAATCTTTGTGTGCTGCTGAGTGTGATAGTATCATAGTAGTCGACTCTCTCGCCTCATAGTGAGATAGTCCGGGTTGGGCTTGAGGGTTTTCTGTGCAGTTTGCATGTGTTCTTTGTGTGTGGGAGGGTTAAATCCTGACACAGTCCTCCAACAGTCCAAAAACATGCATTTGAGGCTGATTTCCTGCACCCAGAATTGCCTCGAGATGCGATTGTCTTTCTCTCTGTCTGTCCTGTCCTGGACCCTCGACATTGTGACCTGAGCTGATTGTTAGATTTCAACTCCTTTGTCATGAGATCCAAAACTGTCGACATCCTGAGCCAGGATCATCGGAGATTCACAGATTTTTACATTATCCTGGCAAAAGTAAAAATCCCTATTGATGCTCTGATCTCTGAACGTTTGTGTTTCTCTTCCTGTTTTATATCAAAAAACATAAAAGGTCAAATGTATCACATCAAACTCATGACAGTTTTGTGTTGATTGTACGAAGATTAAGTTGGCGCAGCCTGGATCCTTGACAACGTTGACCCTTTTACATCTCGTTAAATCACTGGGAGCTCAGAATAACTTGAGGCAACTTCTGTGCAGATAACAGGAAACAAACTCTGTACTGCCTTTTATCCTCCATCGCAAAACTAATCCATACAGTTAATTAGGTCCCGTGATTATAAAAGCAACACTCAGACTAAACTGTCAGATGTGTCAAGCTCTCACCCGCTTTTCTTTTCCTCTCCTTTCAGCTGAAACTGCTTCTTTACGTTTGGGCTTTTTGTGTCTGTCACATTCTCCTCAGACAAGCCGCAAGACACAGAAAAGACACAATGATGTACACAACCGTCTACGTGATTGCATTGTACATCTCAGCCAGCTGAACATGTCACTGTCACATTCGACTGGGTGCAATTATCACCTAATTTCCTACCGAGTACCCCGGACTCTATATGAGGATTTCCTAATGTCATTTATAATTACCAGCTCTTCATCATTCCACATGAACAAGCTTGCATGTGGATGGCTTCATTCAGCCAGCTCAACGAGGGTCACAGAGATCACCAATGTTTATGTGCAATGTGACAATTTTGCTGAGGCAAGCGCTTTATGATGCCGCGTACCTCTGGTGGATTAGCCTACACCTTTAGCATGAGAGCCTGTCCCCCTATGTGTGATTCAAGATGTAATATTTAACTCTTATCACAAGATTTAAGAAAAAAAAAATCTATTTGGTTCATTTTTATTCAGGTTTTTGAAAAAAATTTATAAACAACAACATTGGCTATATGTTTAAGTTGAATATATGTTCATGTAAATTCTATAGCTTATCAAACTACAATGCCTTTCCTCAAAGAAAACTTGTAACCTCAAGCCCCAAGATCCTCGAGTTCAATACTTATATCCCAACAAATGTGTTCATATTTACCCCCAAAAAACCTGGCTGCAGTTTTTTTTTTTTTTTTTTAAACATGCTGCTTCACACTATTGAGGAAATCGTCTCCATATGTGAGGAGATTCGTCTTCATCTTGGTTTCCGGGCTGAACTTCCTTGACTGTCCAAATGTTGTTGGCTGTCATATGCAGATCACTTTGGCATTGAGGACACTGGATAAGGAAGGACGCCATCGCTGCATTAAAAGATCATCTTCATAAATACTCAGTAGATACAGAAATCATCCATCTGGCTAAAAGTTGGCTCACTGGCCGGATCAAAACTTTCTTGGACACACTGGAAAGATATTCAGTATTGTGGCTCTTTACCAAGGTTTAAAAAAAAAAGATGGTTTTGTAAGTTTTGTTAAAATAGTTAATTGTCGGGGCTCTAGAAACAGCTGTTAATTATTCTTAAGCATTTCAGAGAGTTTGCGGTCGTAGGGCCGCTCTACAATTGTGTCACGTACAGCACAAAGGTAAGTAACACTATTAAACTATATAAAGTTCTACTGTGAATGTCGGCCTAAATCTCCTGGGGCTTTCACTCTTGTCTGAGTCGGCTCCTGATGGTGCGAGCGGCTGAAGAACAGGCCTGTTAAACTTCAAGTAAGTGGAGACTCGGAGTTATTTTTACATCTAACTCCATCATGCAGTGTATTGTGAAGTCCAGGGGTATGGTTTCACTGCATTAAAGGCTGCGCACTATGCAAGTATAGGTGTGTTTCCCCGTGAGCGTTTACTCACAGGAAGTCAAAGGTGGACGTATTTATTGAGATCATCCGAGCGCTTCCTTGTCATGAAGTCGACACGTCGAACTCCATGACCACAGTTCACACGTAAACCAAGTGACGTCTGAGGATTTGTGTTTATCTGCACGTGCAGGTCGAGGAGACACTCTGCTGTCGTCGGGGAGACGATGCGACCGGAAGAGGGAGCATCCAGGATGAATAATCATCTGCTGAGAACACAAGAGCCCAGGTCGTATCTCTACATCTCAAACAACAGAAATCACTCACAAGCAGCCTTTTCATTTGAAGCCATCAAACTCTGGGTTCAGCTTCCGGACAGTCTGAAGCACTTTTCTCTAAAGTTAAAAAAAAAATCACATTTGGGAAAACCAGCTGTGTCAGCATTAGTCTATATTAGTCGTCCACTGTTATTGTTGTATAATGTATTTTAGTATTTTGTATGAATTTTAGGAATCCAAGTCTTCAACTTTAATGGTTGTTGTTAATGATGTTACTGAATTTACTGTAGGTTATATTTATATTGTGGATTATAATGTCTTCCTGCTCACTGTGTTTTCTGTATAATGTCTTCCATAAGATTTTTCATATCTGTAGGATTTTGTATGAAAGCAGGTGTTACTGTGAATGTTATACATTTTTACTGTATGTCATATTTGTAAAAATGTATTATGTCCCTCCCCGGGGACTGCAGATGGAAACTCACTACGGCTAAAATCAGGTACGGAGCATCTTTCCTATAAGATTAATGTTTTTGAACATGGTCTCTGAAAAATTAACTAAATAAATAAATACATGGACAAATAACCCGAGAAACCCCGATATGTCATTTCCTCTTAATCCCGTTTTCAAACACAATTGACAAGTTCCGTATTGCACGGTCTTCCTGCCGGAGAGAGGTTCATGAGACACTCGATACGCTCTCCTCTCGTTCGCTGCGCCTGCAGCTGCCTCATCCACACGCCCTGAAAACATTCCGCTCACAATCAGCCAACAGAAAGCAGAAGCAGATGCACTCACAGCGTCTCCACTGGGTCTTAACAAAAGGTTTAAAACATTCATCTGGACCCTGTAACTGTTATGAGGACTTCAGAGATTAGCAACTAGTCTTTTACACTCTGCTTCAATATGCCCTGTTTTTGTTTTCATCCCAACAAAAACACGAGCCCTTCACACGAAGGGACATTTGCCTCTTGTTGATGATGATATAATAAATCTGTCGGATTTTCACTTCTCCTCCTGAGTTTTCGACCAGAATCGGTATCCATTGGTCAAATGCTTTCATTTATGAAAAATATAACCATCTATCTAAAATAGCATGAACTTCAAATTACAAAAATAAAGGTAAATGTTGCATGGTATTGTATTAGTTAGCAATTTCAAATCATTCTGTAACTTAAAGTAACCCTACGTTAAATAAAGACGCACGGAAGGTAAGATGAAGCTGCTAAAATGGAAAAAGTCAAGGAGCAAGAATTTGCATTAGTAACACATTGTTATATAAAAAAAATATTCAAATATCGTCCAGATTTCTTTTTCACCCTCTGAGCTTTTCTCGGGATCCAAACATAGAAAATCAGTTCTTTACCCTCTAATTTGCCTCTACTTGAACAAGCAAATGGCAAACAAACTTCACGGGCCACAGTTTCATGCCGACTAACACGTGAGGGCAAATAATCCTCACTTCACCCCTAAAATGAGAATTTGAATCAAACGTAACCCCGAGGTTTCTGCTGTTGCTTTAATTGTTCATGACAGGCGGCCCAGCTTGCACTGAAAATGATTCATCAGCATCAAACTTCAGGAAATCAGGGGACAGACAGCATTTAGTAGCTGGTGAAAGTAATAGGTTGTGTCGCTACATAGAAAAATAAACACATTAAATGCCCAGAGTCGAGAGGACGAGAGACACTTTTCATCCACTATGACCAAAACAACAATGATCCAAATATGGATCCTGTAAGTGGAACTCAGTACGTCTTCCCACCATCAGAAAGTTTCTTACTTCTACAAGTTCTGGTTTTACTTTGCTTCCCAATTTGTCAATGATTTGTATGAAGAGCTGTTCTGGTTTTCAATATCGCTTTTTTTTTTTTTAAATGTCAGTCACATAAATGAACAAATAAGCATTTTCGACCTTAACTTTGAAAGAAACTACATGCAGGGTTCAGAGGCAAGGCAGAGCGGATATGTTGCCGTTAACGTTCAAGAATTTATTCAGCACGATGTGAAATGATCAGTTAGGTTATTAAAACTATGAATGTCACAGATAAAACAGCTTAAACTTAACTTTATTTGATGTACTTTGACTAATCAACTATTATTGCATTTGAGATGTGTCTACCACTGTGAATCCCATTCTGTGTTCATATATGTACTTAATTATCTTTAAGCATTATGTCGACCCGCACAAGTTCTGATGATTTGCTGTAGATGGTACGTTTGAATAGACTGTTCCCTAAAGGACTGTTCCCTAAAGGACTGTTCCCTAAAGGACCGAAGTGGACGCCTTTTTTTTTTTTTTTTTCAAATTTTCTGGCAGTATTACAAAATTTCACAAGGGACATTCATAAAAAGCTGAAGCTGTCACCTGTCGCCTTGGTCCGGCTGTTCTAAAAAGGTTATCAGCGGTTTTGACAGGGCTTATCTTAATGCTCTACCGGCTTATGAGTTGAAAAAAGAAACCATTCATGGCTTTCAAAATGGATACAAAGGCCAGGCTCAACCTGTGTGTCCTTCCCGAATGAGGCCATCCAACCTGCCAGAGACTAAAAATAGACGAGGACTGTCGGAATACCCTATAGGAGGAGCACCTGGGAGGTTCATGCAAATTCAGGTCACATTTTCAATAGAAAATCTAATCTGCAATATCCCACGATCTATTCTGTAACTTTCTCTGACAGCAACTTACATTGTTAAGACACGTCCACCGAGCTACAGCTGGAGGAAAAACAACTACTACTAGTACTACTACTAAGGTTAGTTATTGTGTTCTTCAAGCAGAAACTGTGGCAGACATTTCAATTCTTCAACATAATGAACATAAATAGTGTAGTAGTTAACTACTGTCACCTTAGAGCAAGGCAGCCTTTTTCTGTATGGACTTTGCATGTTTAGGACCGAAGTGAAGAGTATAATTGGAATTGTTTGCCTGATATCTCATGGTCAATACCTGGTAACAGAAGAGAAATATAGAATTTTCCATTTTTGGATGGCTGAAGGAAGAAATCACGTTTGTGAAAACTTGCATATTTATTTACAGTTGTGCAAGATGTAAATAAAGATAAAAAAAAAACAGTTTCAAACATTCTACTCAAGTATTACTTTTGATGTTATTAATGAGCAAATCCATCTAAATTGCATCAGTGCTTCTGCAGGTGGAAAAGATTCTTCTTGGTGCCAATCGGGCTGTTAGTCTCGGCTTCGCCGGCGGTCAGACACAATCTTATTTTATGGTGGCTCAAATCTGATTTGCGCGAGAGACAGACAATGATGTGGCTCACAAAGAATGTAAACACAGAGAGGGGAAGCTTCAAATTGGGTCCAGAGTCTCCTGGAGAATAATTAATGTGACATTTCCCTGACATTTAGTCGGAGGTATAACGGAGGAGCCCGAAGAAGGGAGGAAGGAAGTAGAGATATGAGCCAAAGAGGGGAAAGAAAGACAGGAAGGACAGCAGGGCAGGGAGAACAGAGGCAGCCACACTGGCTTTTTTCTTCCTGCGCGTTTTTACAATTGTTGTGTCTGCTACTCACCTTCTTGTGTTGCTTTGTGAAGATATTAAAACACAGTAGGTAAAGGAAGTGCAACCACACACACACACACACACACACACACACACACACACACACACACACACACACACACACACACACACACACACACACACACACACACACACACACACACACACACACACACACACACACACACACACACACACACACACTGACAGTGAGCGAAACACAAATAGATCTACTCTAATGCTCAATACTCACTCCTTCAGTGATGATAAAATTGTGCTTTTGTTGCTTGGTAACCATTAGTATTGTGCTCAACCCTTCCATTCACCATCTGTTTATTGGCTGTTACACATACATCTCCCTCCCTGACCCTTGGTCGGAGAGCCCGGTTGATGAGCTCACACCGGGGCAGTCTGCGGTTGCTCAACAAGCCCACACTTTGTTCCAGCCGATTGAAAAATACCCTAAGACAATACATCAGCCGCGATCAGTGCTTTTAGTAGCTCGGTCTGTGGTTTCGTATTGCCCTTTTAAGCTAATTAGGAATTGATCAACTCTGCTTCTAGCTACGTTGAAGTTGCTCTTTTCGTCTGGCACACTGTGCTCTGGTATAGTGTTCTTTTTTCTTTTTTTTTTCACGAAACCAAAGCAAGAGACGTGAATCAACGGCACAGCTAAGCACTGCTGAAATACTCACGAGTGAATTATCATCAATATTCAACGCACTGTGAAGAGCCGGTCGTGGTTGAGCTCTTCAAAAACACAGATATTCCATAAAATACATGCAGTAAATCGGGGTGCGATAATGCAGACGGCGACATTTGGTCAGCTTTGAATGGTCATCTCCTTTGTAAGCTACAGCCCTTTCTCAGCTCTAACACAATAAACATTGATTTTTGCATCTCTTTGATTCCCACGAAGGAGACGTCTTCGCTGACAGGCTCGCAGCACTCATCTCAGTCCGTTTGTGTGTTAACCCCGACAGTTCCTACAAATCCGCACTTGCGAATCGTCGGCCGGCACAAACTGCTAATAGTTTGGTTTCCATTTCCCGTACAATGAGAGCTGCGAGCCAGAAACAAGACCTGGCGCGCCGTTCTTTAAGAACGTGCTGGAAAAGAGGCGGCGGGTCCCCTTTCTGATCCGCCCGATCCGAAACGTGGAAGAGTGCGATCAAAGGCTGCTGGTGCTCGGCACCGTGGCGGCATCCCAGGCTGCAATCACAGGTGTGGCTGTCTGAAAGCGCTGCTGAGGGCCAAACATGTCTTTTGCAACAAGTGAAAGGTGAACAGAGCTGACAGAATTGAGCAGATGTTGCCTTCAGATAAGGGAATAATGTGCACCGGAGTGAGGCATGCAATTATTCAACACATTGCCGCTCCAAATAAAATGCAGGGCTTTGTGCTCACTCAACCAAACATTGCAGAATAATAACACGTAACCACGCGGGCTTTAAATTCTAGCAGGTGCAAGAATAAATAACCCCGTCATAATGAGCTCAACTTAATATTCTGTCACCGGGCTTCTTCTTTCCTTTCAGTTTAACACTTCGACAGCCTAATATGTAAAATAAAAACATGTCATCGTCGACATGTCATTCCGACTGATTCAACTGATCCCCGGTCACTTATGATTTCTTGCTCATGTGCTCAAAGATGTAATTCAATAGCCCGGCCTCTTGCAAAATATCTCAAATCCAATTTGAGTGAAAATGATGTTGGGTGAGGTTGTCACAAGCATACAAATGCAGAGGATAAAGAAATTACCTCAATATCAAGATAGACATTTCATATTAAGAGCTATGGATGTTGTTTTATTTGTAAACTGGGGCACGGTCAGAATGTTTATGTGCACGTAAATCTGTGTACTTGTCTTTGGAGGTCTGTTCTTGTGTGTGTGATGTCCCCTTTTACTAGAAATTACAATGAGCAATACTTTTCCAAAGTAATCACATGCTGATGAGAGATCGTCAGCAGCACACTTTGTAATGGGAGTACTTTAAAAAATAGAGAGAGAGATAATGTGACCTTATGCATTGTTTAAGAGATGAGCTACTGCAATGATTTAGAGCAGCCGTTTACACTGCAACCGTACCCATCTGACTCGAAAGACGTTTTTCTCTTCGGTCTCAAATAACAACAGCAGCCGATAATAGCTCACACATCCCACACTAACAATACCATCCACAGGCATTTGCTTTAATTTCCACTCCTCTGTTTGTGTCTCAATTTTAGAACGATCACAACAACTGAAAAACTGCAAATAGAACACCCTGAAATCTCCTGATTAATCCTCTTTACACAGCCGTGGATGTCATTCGAGTTGGAGGAACAGACATTCTCAACTTTTACTGTTTCTTCCTCGACACGAAATGGAAGTTAACTTCACCTTGTGGACTCTCAACTGCCGCTCAGTCACATTCAGACTGTGGTGATCTGCACAGGAGCCACAGGTCTCTTAGATTCCTCTGCAGTGCACGTATGTGTCTATTTCATCTTGTGTTTTTGTTCCATTCAAGTCACATTGAAAAGCAAAAATAAATAAATCCCCAGTTGAGCATTAACAATTCTGTCCTTAAAAAGTCATAGGAATCACAACATCAATCATAAATAAACCTGCACTTATTTTGTTTTGTTTCGAACACTAATAAAAACAAGAAAATCATTTCTGTGGAAGCCAGAGACCCTGATTTCTGTAACATTTTTTTAATCGAGTTAAAGATGAATGATTCACATATTTTGAAGTAATGTAATATATATATATATATATATATATATATATATATATATATATATATATATATATATATATAAGTACAACTGCAGCTGTTTTTTTTCACATTTTAATTGCCTTTGCGTCAATATTTTCAGAAAAACTACATTTAGATTTAAAAAGGATTTTCATCTTGTATTTTTTTAATGGCAGTATATGCAGATGTGAATATTGAATACTACTATCATCATGACTTGCCAGCAGGAAAACAATGGTGTCCATTAAAAAAAAAAAAAAAAGTTCAGATGTGCTTTTCATCATCATCATCATCATCATCATCATCATCATCATCATCATCATCATCATCATCATCATCATCATCATCATCATCATCATCATCATCACACTCCAGTCAGTCACACGCTCAACTTACACTCACAATCTTGTGTTTTGTTTAGTTCTTTACCTTTGCTGCCACAGATGAGCTGGGCTTTTCCAGAAGGTCCCACAGTTTCTTCCGTTTCTCAGCGCAGCAGGTGTTGTCGAATTCCTCTCCCTCCCGGTCTTTCATGTTGTCTGCCTCCCTCTTGAGCTCCTCGTTCATTTGCTCCTTCTTCTGGTGGTACCTCGCCTGACAACACGACTCCAGGTAGATCTCGTCGATGCCCCAGTAGTCGAGCTCCTGGCTAAACGACAGGGCGCACATCTCCTCCATCATGTGAAGCTTGCCCGTGCGGTAAAAGTTCAGGATTGACGTGAACGCTCCCGGGTGTCGGTCGAAAAAGTACTCGTTCTCCTCAAGACTGTAGTCGTCGCACACCTCCATCAGAGATTCGTGGGAGTTGCAGTCTCTCAGCTTCCCCAAACGCGTTCGCGGTAGCCTATCTAACGTTCGCCATAGGACCTCGTGTGGGAGGCCGCCGACGTTCAGCCTGACTCTGCGGAAGCAGGACTTGCTCCGGAGGATGTCCACTGGTTCAGGAGGCAGCGACGTCGTCGAGCGGGAGCCCGCTTTGTTTAACTCTGCCAAGGATTTCTCCATGATGACTTTAGGTTGAGGGAGGATGTAAACAGCCAGGGTTACGGTTTGGAGTCGATCTTCTTTTCATTCATAATGGTGTCTAAAGAAATGACGAAGGCCAAAAAAAAGAAGAAGAAGAAAGAAACGATTAGTATCACAAGAATCAACCGGAACTCCAGAGCACAGAGAATCATCAGGCTCTTGTGAAACATCAAAGGCCGGTGGCGTTGGCCCCGGGGCAGCGGGTTTGAGGCGCCACAGGGTCCCACAGAGAAATCTGTCAGCTCACAAGATCATTTAGAAGAGCAAACGATTTCTGTCACATGAGCGTATTCTTGATTTTCACCTGCGCCCTGAGAAAAGCTGGAGGTTTATCCAACTTCGGACGTCTTTAACTTTCAGCTGGTTGAGCTGCTCAAACCAGAGAGGTAGAAAGTTGTGGCTTTAAAGCATCATTTCTTTTTGCAGTATTGACGATTATCCTTGTTATTATCCGTGTGACTCTGTTTAACTTCTTTTCTTTTTTTACTCTCTCCTGAATCAACAGTAATTTTATTCTTGGTGAAACAGAAGCGGGTCACCGGGATGACTCACCCATGATAACATGGGAAGAAACAGGAGCGTGGCTTGTTGTTGTATTACCATAATCTAAACCAGGGACCGAGAGAGACTTGATTAAATAACGCTCCCCACAATTGACAAAAACTGCCCACTCAGACCGACATGCAGCACAGGATCAAAACAACGGGGGATAATCACATGCTTGGCTCCAGGACAGTAATATTTTGGGATAAATAAGATGCATCCAATAATAGTTCCACATTAATTTACTTATAATAGAGTCTACAGTATCATTGTCTTCGTACATTTTTTGTTTCCTCATCCAACAGTAAACACACCCTTGATGTGGTTGTTGGGATGACTCATGCCTTCAGCCTGTGTGTGGAGTCATGCATTTCCATTCATGGGGTAAATAGTGAAAACATCCAGGAAAATGGGCAAATAGTGAAATATCCTCTTCTTGTTTCATTTTTGGAAAAAAAAAAAAAAAAAAAGAGTCTAGTTGAACACAAGTTTACCAACTTCAAGTTCCATTTTCCTGATTTCAACCTGAAATCTGTTGATTTTCATTGATTTGTTTGTTGCATAGTATCTCCTGGATTTATTGTTGATCTCACACACACACACACACACACACACACACACACACACACACACACACACACACACACACACACACACACACACACACACACACACACACACACACACACACACCACACACGAGTGTGGTCAGGAGTGAGCGCTGTCCAGACCGACGGTGCTGAAACACCGGGAAGCAGCAGACTGACGTGGGGATTCAGCCCAGATGAGCTCTGCGTCTCCTCCCCGACAACGAGCTCCAGCGTTTTCCGAAGCATCTGCGAGCGTGCACGCGGTGCACGCCTCACTCTGCTGTGTTTATGTCTCCGTGATGGGCGCGTGGAAGCCTCGGGCCTGCAGATGTGGCCATTAATCACTGTCACACAAAGTTTATAATACTTAACAAGAAACAATCAAGCCCGAAGGACAAGTCAACACGCATTACAGTGTGTTCACAATGTTCAAATTAAATCCACACAGAATGCGTTATTATTAGTATTAATGACAATAATCTTTGGGGGTGGTGGTGCGACATTGTTATGACGGCGTGTGGACATGCTGTAACAGACTGCGGGAAAAAGAAATGGTAATTTGAAGAGGTCTCCACCCTCCTGTTTGATCCAGCAATAAACAAACCACAAAACAAATAATCACTCCCTCCTGTGCGCACACTGTGCCATTCTGCTGCGCGCACACAATGAAAGCTGCAATAAGCTGCGATGCTTCATCACCTACAAGTGAAATGTGCCGAACGCAAATCCTCCGTCATTAAGCATGTTGGGCTTTTTTTTCCTCTCCCCCAAAGACTGCATGCTCCATATTGGTGCAGCTCGGATGCAGTGAGCTATCACAATTGATAAGTTGCATGATGAGAAAGGGATGAGCTGAAAGAAATACCGTGGTGAGTTGTTGTCATCCTGCACTCAGTCAGAGCAGCACGTACAGCTCCATGAACGATCAATCCGCAAACGCAAACCAAGCAGGAGCATTGAAAAGAAAAAGAAGAAGAAAAAAAACCACAAAACAAGGAGGCGCCGTTATTGGTGTATCATTACCGGGGTCTAACCCAATCCATTTCCCCCTCCTCTGTCTCCGACATGGCAGAGATGATCTTCAGCTCGAGCTGCTGTCGCTACCCGCCGGTTTCCTGCCCCGCATGTCGCAGCCCTGCGCGGATCAACAAGTACACGCCGACAGCCCGATACGGACAGACTACCTGTGTTCCCAGTCAGCTGTGCGGCGCGAGGAGGCGCAGCATCTCCGTGAAGGTGGATCCATGGCAGCTCCGAGCTCCCCTCCACATCTGCTTAACTGTTTCAGCTCCGCGTCCCGACGCAGGCACGCAGCGGCTGAACGCGCAACACGGAGCACAGCGCCTGCAGGTCGAGCTGGAATCTGGGAGGAAAGACACGGATCCTCTCTTAAAGATTCATGCATGCCTGATATCAAACCATGTGATCTGGAGGCGACAGCATGGAGCCACATCAACGAGGATCTGCGAATAGCAAATGTGTGGAAATGAGGTATTTGCATATATATATATACACACACCCCAAAAAACCTCCAAACCTACTAATTTCAAATACTCGAATTATCATAATTAAGTTGTATTTATGGGTTTTAATTTTTTTGCTATTATTTTCTTATCAAGTATGTAATTTCTCTTCGTCTTTAAGTACAGTTCGCTCAATGTAGTTCAGTTTATTTCATTCATACTTCACAAATATCAACAATACAGGTTGTCTCAGCAAATTGACCAAGGTACAGACCAATGGAACAGCTTTAGCCTTCTTTTTTTAATCATCATAAGTGCAAAGTGTTATTCTTCCTTAAACTGTCAAGATCATTTTAACTGATTAACAACAATTATAAACTTAGAGACGTCCCTCAGCTGTTTAGATGTATCTCTCAGGTAAGAAGAACCATTGTGGAAGATAATTTATCTAATAAAATATTTGCATCACTAAATGATGATGCAAAAATTAAAATTTCATAATAGGTAAAGTGGATCTCCACACAAAGATTGTTTTTTCTTTAATTATTTTAGTTGTTAATTGTCTGTATTACTTTGTTTTGTAAGAGAAGTATCAAATTGGTCAAAGTTTTTTAAGTGGAACCCTTTACCTTGAAACACTTACATATTTAGTTATCGGTAAACAACATGCAGTGTTGCTGACTTGGATTTATAGCAACTAATTTAGACATTTTCATATAGTTAGTGTTGTTTCCACTTACATTTATATTCTATAATAACAACCAACATTTATGGATTTTAAGTAAATTTTTGTACAGTGTAAAGAAGTTTCTGATCTTATGCGACACAATGAAAGTTCTACTTTTTAAAGTACAAGCCCACATAATGAATTTATGATCAAACCTTGTTGAATGACCAATATGTTGATTCTTTTGCGAGGGAGAAGCACTGGCTGTATTTCCATTTATTTCCCATCGTGAGCATCCCATAGTATTGTTTGTCTGAGAATTCTACTTCCATTATAAAGTTTCATACAGATAAACTGAATTGATTGGTTGATATCTCAATGCAGTTAAATGCAGTTATGTTTGCTTTGAGTAGCATTTGAGAAGAGTATGTTGCATTTATTAATTTTTTTTTTTTACTTCAGGAATTTTTCAACAGAACTGTCATTGTTCATGTTTAGTTTCAGGTGTTATTTTGAGATTGACGCTGAGATTCAGGCTGCTTGACTTCCCTCCTCGTGTCTGATTGCCGTTCCCTCTGATGATGCGCTTCACCTGTGTCTGAGTGTGTGATTGCCTTCACCTGGTGGCTTTGCTATATATTGGGGCTTTTCTTGTGTGTCTTGTTTTCCGTTTCGTCTGTGTTCCGGAGTTGGTTGTGTTTTCTTTGTGTTTGTTTTTTTTTGGGGGGGTTGCCTCGCCTCGCCTCGCCTCTGCTTTCACTAATGCCTCTAATAAAACAGGCTCCAGTAACTTAGACGGCAGCGTCGAGCCCAATGAGCCCGTCCCCCAAACGGCGATGCTTGACAAGAACGTTTGCTTCTAATTAATTTCAATTAAAGTGCTGAAATTAAGTGTGTTGTACTTGAGTACAACTTTTCAGTGTACTCTTTCCATTCGTGAAAATCTCTCGTTTTATATCTATATCATCTAAATTTCTGTCATGGTGGCCTGAAGTCGATTCCATGGGACCCGGGTCGTCAGTCCATCACAGAGGGATTTTCAAACGGTCACATTCACAGCAGTGTTTAGAGTGACCGGTTAACTTCAGGTGAATGTGTTGTGGATTGTGGCATGAAACTTGAATACCCAGAGAGAAAAAAACCCAACTCATGCATGCTGAAGGACAGCCTGCAAAAGCCACATAAAAAAATCCCCCAACTGGACTCAGACCAGGTGTAATCTTCTACAGAAGAACGGCCACATGCCAGTGACATCCTGCAGAAGTACAACTTGAGGGGGTCACCACAACTTCAATCTTTAAAGTCCCACTTGTCTCACGAGTGTCTTTTTGCCCTCATTCTTCCATCTGAATGACTGAGCTTCACTCTGCAGAATGATTTATGTATGGAGATTAAAAACCGAAGGCTGTTTTTCACTTGAATCCGTCAGAAAGGAGAAACTCTGTACGTGCTCGATAAGAATCTCCTTTTAAGCGGCGGCTCTTACGAGCACGATTTGTGACATTACAAATAGTCTGGATGCCAATTCTGGTCCGATTCAATTTTCTGAAGGATGAAGTGGAAACTCAAACATCCGGTGCACACATCACAAAGATAGACTTCAGGGTGAAAAAGCTTTTGTGGCCAGTGGTCAAACTTTAGAAGTGAAACGTATTTGCAGTGTTTCATTGTGATTTTTCACACAAATATGAATCTACAACCTTCTGGAGTCCTGTTTTCAACTTTTTTGCCACAATATGTGTTTTTCTTCACAGTTCTTTACATATTCTGCCGAAAGCAGGAATTTTTACAAACAACAATGTTACTCTGGTTTATTGACAAACTGATTAAATCTTACAGAGAATTAAAAGTGCTATAACGTCTCTAACAGAAAAGTCTCATGTTTTTTTTTCATGGTGATTTATGGAGTCACATCTCATGCTGCGTCCTCCTCAATCTGTATCGGACCTGAAGATCTCCGTCTGGCTGAAGCATCCCGAAGCCGTAGCGACTGGAGTTAACCGGGGGTAGTTTGGCCTCGGGGTCGCACGTCTCCAGATCGAGATGTGTCAGCAGCAAGAACACAAATCTAAACACAAAGTAAAGCTGTTTCTTATCGTGACAAACAATCTCACTGTGTTTACAGATTAGCCTCATCTCACTCTCCCTTCTTTTTGTGAGATGAGAATTAAATGGACTATCCTTTAACCTTTCTAACTGGATACGAAGTCTGACACATAAAACACAAGCTCCCACAGCCGGCTGTCCTCTATTACCCTCATTCTCGTTCATGCAGTTCGGCACAAGCGATTACTATATTACATCTTGTTAATGATGATCGAGAACATGAAAGCGGGACTGAAATGATAAAAAGGGAGAATATTAAGTGAAGATGTATTTTGTTGGTCTGATCTGGTAATCGAGATGAAATTGCAGGAAACTCTTTCATCATGAATGCATCAATTCTAAACCCGAGGTTAATCATATAAAGAAAAAAAACAAAAAACAGAAATAAGTATGTTTCACACTCACTGTTTAATGGCTGTAACAGCAAACTCTTTCCCGACGCAGCTGTTTCTCCCTGCGCCCCAAGGCATGGTGTAGTACTTCAGTTTTTTTCCATTCTTGTGGAAATGATCCTTCACTGTCATATCTTCATTTAGGAAGCGATTATATTTGAAAATCTGCCAGAAAGACACGATTGAAGTTAAGAGTGTGTATTATAATATCAGGTATGCTTGTGTGGTTGTACGTCCCCTCACATGTCTTGTTTAAATGCATGCTACTTTAAAGTGCTGAGGACAAATAAACAGACTAGACAGTGACAAATGGTTGCAGTTTCTCCCAGGTCCCCGTTGGCCATTTAATTTTGTGGGCATTCACCAGCTTATCCCAGAAAATGCATCCTGTCAGTGATTTAGATCACACTGCTTCGCCCTGCCTGCTTACAAACACCTTGTAACAACCAGTAATGTAATACCTGCCAATATTGTAATAATGTTGGCCTTATTCATTGTAATTACGCCAATAATGTAATAATTTGTCAATTGCCTAATAAGATATTTAAAATTTTTTCAATGATGTTCTAATACATAGAAAAAAAAAATAGGGCAGCAATTGTTGGAAATAAAAGCTGTTTTTGCAGGTTTTGAGTAATTTGCTTATCAAACATATATTGGATTAATATAAGTATAATGGTGTATATATGGATATAGAGACATACTATGCAACACTCTCATGCAATCATGGTTGTAAAAAAAAAAATCTTTGAGTGTTTTTATTGTATTATTGACAAGTTATTATGTTTTTGGCTTTATTACTTTTTGAATGGTCAAAATCATCCCATTATTGGTTGTTACACACCTTTTGTGCTCGTGGGAACAAGTCCTGCAGTTGCCACATGGTTGTGGGAATAAGCAGGCCAAAATCTGAAGTTTTGAAATCACAAACTTGATTCTCCTCAGAGGTCATGATGCCAAAAGGCCGAAAGTCACTGGTTTGTTAAGCTGTTCATGAGATGAAACATTATACGATCACATTAAATGTGTGAGGAAAAATAATAATAAATCAAATGGAGAACTGCACTGGCTGAGCACCTGTGGCTCTTGGTGTATCTGTGGGTCCATTTGAGGGCTGAGGAGGGGGAACAGACACACTCTGTCTCCTCGTCTGAGGCGGTACTCCTGTCCGTCGGCCATGAGCAGGATCTTGTCCTGCACCACTTCTCTACGGATCATCACTGCAGCGGTGAGCCGCAGGGTCTCACTCAGTACGCTGTCTGCAGAACGGAGGGGACAGCAGGGCGGAGGATGTCAGAGCGGCGTCGTCACGAGTTAAATCAACAGTCACCCCGGGCGTCATTTGGAGAGGTGCAAATATTTTGCACCAATATCAAATATATGGAAAACAAAACCCCACCGCTTATCCGGTCGTTTCAAAGGTAGAAAATGGACTGTCAATAACAGAACACTGTTCTCATTTCAGACTAAGTTAAATTTCCCCGTGTTTTGATCTGAACGACACGAAGGACTAAATCCCAGGGTGGAAGTGCTCAAGTGAATAACAGAGGAGTCTATCTGCAGCTGTTACTCACCGAGCACAGGTGTGCAGTGTGCTTCCAGCAGGCTGACGGGGGGATGCTTTAGGGAAGTATCCCGGAGGCCTCTGATCTCTGACTTAACCGCTTTCATGGCCTCAGGGTGAGTGAGGAGGAAGCCGAGGAGCCAAAAGGCAGCAGGTCCCGCGTTGCACTGAAAAGAAAAACATCCAACACACACATAAGCTTCAGGTGTGAAAAACTACAGATTTTGAGTACATTTTGTTCGTGTAGACAGAGAATACATGAGATACTTCTGATTATTATTTGTTCACCTTCTGGGACATTTCACACAATGTTGTCCGTGAGCTGCTGCTGTCTGAAAATGACTGATATAAAGAAGAGGAGGCAAAGCTGTACCTGCTCTGTAGACACTGCTGTCAGTCTCGCTGCGAGAGGCAGCTGAGCCTGTCAGACAGTAATTGCTATGGGTTAAGGGAGTTGTTCTTTTTACCTCTCAGGTCACCTCTCCAGCGGCAGCCAGGGTAAATCACCAAAACCGACTAAATGTGCATCACATTGTCTTTCTGCCATCTTAGATCCTCACATGTCCAGATCTAATGCCTCAGGTAATGACTTGTGTGTGTGTGAAATCACAATCACCTCTAAATGTAAATAATAAAATGATAATAAGAAATAACAGGATTTCAGTCTGGGTCGCACGGTGGAGGAGTGGTTAAGCTCTCGCCTCACAGTGAGAATGTCTGAGTTCAAATACCAGCCGGACCTTCCTATGTGGAGTCCCCATTTTCTACCTGTGTGTGCGTGGGCTTCCTCCAGATACTCTGGTCTCTTCCCGCAGTCCAAAAACATGCCTGTGAGGTTAACTGGTGACCCTTGGTGTGAATGTGAGCCTGATGACCTGTCCAGGGTATACCCCTAACCCTAACCCACAGTAAGCTGGACTCCCAACGCCCCGCCACCCTGAGCAGGATGAAGCGGTATAGAAGATGGAAGGATGAATCTCGGTCTGTATGTTTCAGCCAGTAGCATCTGATCGCTCGATGACTAAGAGAGAAGTGTAACTTCCAGCTCAACAAGAACCCTTGATGACGTTCAGAAATCCTTGAGTGACGCTTTCTTGTGAAATACGCAAATCTATGAGAAACTAGCCACACATGCACTGCAGTACTTCTGACTAGTCTCCCATCTAATCCTTCTATTCTCTGCAGTGGTGCTCCACTTTTCCATTCAGCACAGAGACTATGTGCTCCCATATCGCCGCAGACATGAAAACAGAAAAACAAGCAAACATGCTCGAAGACTGGCGGTCCTCCCAAAACAAGCTGCTGTAAGAGGGAGCAGTGGGTGGTCTAGCCAATGCCTCTTCTTCCCTGAATGCTGTACACAAGTGAACCATCATTAAACTGAAGCTACAGAGGATCTGCAATCACAACATGTGGCTCACTACTGCCCCCACCTGGAGACATCTAGCAACAACAGCCACACTGTGGCCTGGACCTGTCTGGACTAGTGAGTAAAGATTGTGCCTTTTCACATTCGTCAAAACAAGAAAAAAAGAAACTCTTTTACACTGTAGCCCAGTGGAACCAGCAAGAATAATGTGTGAGCAACAGTTCATGGGCAATGTTCAATATGATGAGTGTTGCCAGGAAAGAAGACCTGACTCACAGCAAGAATTCCTGGTGATTGAAAAGAAACCGTATGTATGGAAAAGAGGAAGTGACTTCAACTGACTAACACCCACGCACTATTTACAAGGAACAATTACCAGACGTCAAGTGAAGCAAGGTGACGCTGGAAACGATTCATAAGATAAAAAAAAAAGTGGTTTAAAAAAAACCAACCTTCTTCTCTTCGCTGCAGGTTGAGGCAAGCAGCTCTGAGTCGCTGATGTCTGTGAGGCATTCACTGACTCTCTCACCTTTGCATAGTTGGTAGGTTGCACACCGCAACGAGGAATTCCAACATTCAGCCTGGGTGTGGAGAGTTTATATGTTGCATGGGTACTATTGTGAGTGTGTGTGTGTGTGCGTGTGTGTGTGTGCATGCATGCGAGAGATAGACACACTGTAAGATAATCAAACAGTTCTCACCTGTGTGACCCACAGCTGTAAAAGAAGTGCTCTATTCTGCATTTCTTCCTCCATCCCTTCCTCCTGCAGAAAGCGATAGTAGCTCTGCTGCCAGGAATCCGACTCCTCGCTCAGCCAGCCGGGGGATAACAGCTTCCACAGACGCTCCTGGCATGACCTTACTGTTTTCTTTTCCTCTGGTGGAGTGCACACACATTTACAACACCGTCTTTCATGGCTATAACTTTGAATAAGAGTTCATTTAAAAAAAAAAAAGAAAACTGTCGCTGGGATCATCTTACCATGGTTGAGTGTGCAGCGAGCGAGTTTCGCGAGAAGCTCATCAAACTTGCGGAATTCCCTGTAAACAGCTGCCGGGTCGTCTCGACTCTCAAACAATGTGAGAAATCCAGCCCTGAGAACGACAGTGACGCTGAATTTCATATTTACCTTTAAAGTATGAACAATGGGGGAATCGTGTAATTTATCTTGACATGACAGCTTTTCACTTCGGGCTTGGAAAGCTCTGCGTTACCTGAAGAGGAGGCTGTAACTGAGGTCAAACAGTCCACCTTGTCTCCACTCTGAGGAGACGCAGCTGGCGTTGTTACCGAGCAGCAGACTCTGAAGATGAGCCTTCATCGACGTGCTGATTTTGAAGAGACTCAGACCCTGGAAATGCCTAAAGGGTTGCAAATTAAAGATGACACTGAGATCCGCAACATATCATTTGGCGGCCCGTGAGGCGTGTGTTGGGAAGATGCACTCATTACCCCTCCATCCATTTTCGCTCTGACGTGGGCTCCCTGCCTGGCAGCTGCAGACCAAAGACCTTCTGTACGAGCTGATTTCTGATGTGGGTGAAGTCCAAACAGACTGTGTCGTTCAGCACGCTGTCGAAGGAGTTCGGATCTAACAAAACTGTCACATAGTTCCCCGCAATACGCACCTGTGAGAATATCATCATCGAGAAAGTCAAAGTTTTCAACTGGATTCTGTCTGTAGCTTTTATGGATTCATATTTTATTAATATCTCTTAAAAAAAAAAAAAAGATTTCCATCTGTATTATATTATGTAAATGTGTGAAACGCAAACATTGCTTCTTTCCTGCTCTGCGGTCATGGGAATCAGCCAAACATGAGCTCACACAGGTGGTATTACTCTGGTATTGTCCCGTATTTCCTTCTTCAGCTGATATCCAAATGATTTAGATCATTATCACAACTCACTGTGAAGATGTCTCCGTGTTTTTCTTTCATGCGTTTCAGAAACTTTGCAGCATCTTTGCCAAACTCCACAGCGTGTCCCAACCAGGGCAGGAAACCTTTGTCCAAAGGAGGCTCATTTTTCTGTCTGTCAAGTACAAGGAAGCTTGATGATTTGCTTATCTAATGTACATTCATGATTCTCACCAGACAGGTTTGGACAATAAAGTTGTCTGAACTGAGGTGAACTGGAGTTAACGTGCCCTTAAAGAGCTGTACAGCTTGTGGGCACAAGCACACAAGTTTAGTTTCTGTGATTTATGTTTGTCTAATTCCCTGTTGAATGAAGTTGCACATCAAGATTAGTTTTAACTGTGATGCTTTTCCACATTTGCAAATAGTACTCTTGCAGATGTTGACAAGTTTCAGACTCCCACCCCTTATTAAATTTACATCTGATTACACTTTATGTAAACAAATATGAATGAAAAGGTTTACCTTTTGCGACGATAGAAGTGGAGAACAAATATCGGCAGTCCGATAAGAATCGAGAGCGTTTCCCACAGCATGTTTCTGTGAAGTAAGATACCTGAACTGGCTCGCTGATAAGTCAGTCCATTGTCGCTGGCAACTCTTATAGCTGTGAGCCTGGCTTGGTTTCAGCTACCACTTGTTTGGAGGCGTGGAAAGGTGTGGCTGGCGACAGAAGGTGTTGCACAACAACTGTTTAAACAAACGGTGTCAGACACCACAAAAGCCACTATGCAAAGTCACACCACAGTGAATGATGGCTTGCCGTACGGTGTTACACTCGTTTCTCCCGGTGTGTGTTACATCTGACGGGGACTTTTGTTCTTCAACCAGTGCACGGTAGAACCACACGTCTGAAAATGTCCTACCTGTGACATCACTGCGGTAAAGCCCAGCGTGTTTGCGACTACTGCTGTCAAGAAGCACATATTTCACCAGGGTGTCACACTGACAAATTCCCCGGGGGCTTAATGGGAAGATGTCTCTATGACATCATTCAATTTCCCTTTAATGGCGTGAAACGTCTATTTTTATCTGAGTCGGCGTAATTTACGGAAAATCACCGGTACAAGTATGCATCAGCTGGTCACGATGTTGAAATGGTATAGTTTGGTTTGTGTCTTTATCATGTGACACTGTATTTCAGTCCTGATGAAGGAATGATCATTACGCAAAAAGCCAAACATTTTCCTTCTCAAATAAAAGAGTTATTTCAGAGTCATTATGAATATTAAACTTTCACATTGCAGTTATAAACAACTTAAGAGACACACAAACAAGTGTATCACTGGAAAGTTGTGTGTTCTGTTGTACTGTTATGTTGTCATCTGCCGTATTAACTTTTTTCTTTCTTTCAAAAATCCACAAAAAACAAATCCACTGTACACTGTATTGTACTCGGAGCACATCACCCAGAAACTGTCTTGTCTTTATTGCCATCAGCACAATAAACAGAGGATGAAGGTAAGAAACTATTTGATCTGTCATTAAAAAAACAAAATTTAACATTAAATGTGTCATGAAGGCCATCTTTATGATACTTCACCTCCCGTAGCTTGTGATTTTACTAATTCGTAAACTTCTAACTAGACCTTGGCTTGTTTTTTTTTTACAATAACAGCTGAATGGGAGGAAGGTTTGTCCCCTTGGACAAATGAAAACCCTTTAAGCATCACAGCGTCCCATGAAACAAAATATAATAACAAGGTGAGTTGGCTCGCAGTGATTTAGAAAAGCACAAACATCAACAACATATTTAGGACTTCGATCCTTTCCAGCACAGAAGGAGACGATAATGATCCAGCATCATGAGCGCACTGAAAATACAACAAACACCTGGAATTTGTATTTCCCTTTCTACAATATTAATCTGGAAACCAATTTGCGTTTGTCTCTAAGAGATGCGAAAAGGAAAGGAATGAAAAGAGAATGACGCCACAGTCATCTGCTGAACCAAAAGAGAAACTGTGTATTGATGTAGAACTCACCACAAGTCTGTCATCACACCTTCTGCGTGAATATTTCAGAACAAGAGCGTTCTCAGTCAATACCACTACTTGTTGTGTACAGGGCAATAGTTTCTATTGGGCAATCATCTTGGATTTGTTTTGAATGTTCAATGCCCGCACAATAAATCAGAAAGCAAAGAGCAACTCAGGAAACGTTTATAGTGATTATATTAATTAGCTTGTTTTAATTGAACACTGTTGTAAACATAATTTAAAAAAAAAAAAATGCTTGCTGACGAAAAAAACTAAGTGTGTGTGTGTGTGGGGGGCATTAGCGCAGTGTGGCTACTGCTTAATGGGAGAGAATGGACTGTTTTCAATATGAATGGGGGGGTTTGAACTTATCCAGATAAAAACATCTTTAAAAGCGGTTAATTGGGCAAAACGTGGGGCCATAAAGTTAAAACAAAATAGTTGAAAAATAACTGTAGAATAAACTTTGTATTTGGCTCTGAAGCGGCCTTTATGTCAGTTGGTGTTCACAGTTGACCAACAGAGGGCAGTCGAGCTCTTTGCTGTGACTGCACCAACTTCACTTAGTTCAGGATTTAAGTTCTCAAAATAACACTGAAGGCAAGAAGCGATTCCCTATTTCCAGTGGCAGCTGTTGATAAATGTGTTGGATGGGGCTCTTCATTATGAGCCATTTATCAGCCAATGTTAACTTCATTTCAGTAAGTGCGTTTATAAACCACATTACAACGATCTTGCCTTTTTTAGATTGAGAGAGGCCCCCCCAGTGATAAAACATTATAACTAGTGAATAGAGAGCACTTATTAAGATGACTCTCTTGTAAAAAATACAAGCAGATACTTTTGGAAAATAAATGAGTTTCTGGGGCTGGTTTACTGGAAATGATAGTTAGTCTGAGTTTACACACAAAGGGTATATCAGCTATATTTTCAAACAACACATCAATTCATCTTTCAAAGCATTTTAGAATGCTTTGAAAGTAACCTAAAAAAAAGAAATGCAAGATAAACAGCTTTTTTAAAGCTCCTAGATTTTCAGTCATTCATAAATATGAGCATATCTAAACATTTATAAACACATTTATGGACACATTTGCAAAATTCTGAACACATTTCTCTTTGTGTGCGTTTAAAAAAATAACTATGATGGAGAAAGTTGAACCTGACCTGCAACTTTTCAGCCAAATTTCTCCTTTCAAACGGTAAAATGGAAGAGTGACAGAGTTAATAATCAGACACTCACTTCTTGTCTTCATCTCAACATCACATAGAAACAAGCAGAACAAACTCGAACGGACCTTAAACAAAACAAGCAGGTCTGGCGATGGGCGATTTAAAGAAGCGCCCCAAGCCTTGACATGAAATGACGCTGATTGGTTTAATTTCATGTCAGTCACTCTGGTGTTCATCAGTAATTGGTCAGATTGCTACCAAGCCCCGCCTCCTCAGGGCGGCTACCTGCAGCGCCCCCTGCTACTCACAGACAATTAAGCTAATACAGTTCAAGGCCCATTGTTAGTTTGTTGGCATAAACAAATTCCGACAGTATTACAGTTTATTCATTTTGTTCTATATAAAAACAAAAAAATCCTTCTGCTTCTGCCCTTCTGCCTATTTCAAAATAAACTCATGCCTATTGACAAAACCACTGGTGGAAAATGACACGAAACAGCTATTAACTTTAAAGTTAATCAACACAGTGACAATTAATGTTTTGTTTTTAAACAGCTCGGCGCTGAAGAAAACATGGATATGAATTCACAATGAAGGTTTGACATTGAACAGAACTAAACAAGACATTAAATGAAGTCATTCCTGATTAGCAGCCAGTTAGCACGCAGCAGAAAGCATCCAGTGTGTTCCTCTCAAACGGAACCAGGTTTTGACTGACAGTTACAGTTTTCCTGCCGTTATCTCAGTCGCGCTGTGGACGTATTGGTGACTCTTCACACTGGGCCAAAACGCACACAATCACAGACCAAGCTTACCTACCTACCTCCCCTTTTTTTTAAAAACAATTCCCCGATCTTTGTAAGATAATTAGAATACTGAAAAGATTATTTTGAAGAAAATTTTTTATTTTTTTTTCAACATATCATGTGTCCACCACATTGGACATCGGAGCGCCGAGCAGTTTGAAGTCAAGGAACTTCAGTTGTTTTCTTCCCCAGAGGCAGTCACTCTTATATTGAAGACATAAGTTGGTGATTGACAGGTCAACAAAGTGGGAAACCTGCAGGTCCTGTCCGTTTCTGAATGCGAGAGGCCGTCCTGTACAAACTTAACATTCCATCAATCAAGTCCACGACGCCCATGTTGGCCAGTGGCCGTGACACCGGGACCAACCTTTCGTCTTTCTTGGAGCTTCTGAGTGTGTCCTAAGGTTCAATGCCAAAAGTAAAGGATGGCATGACATGGCTTGTTGTTGTTATGACGTCAAGTTCAGGAGGGCTTCATCTGACCATCATCTCTGATGCCCCCCCTCCTTTCTTTTTCAAGGGCTAATGACCTCTGATCGTGCACTCTTTTGGAACCCTGTTGTTCATGAAGGTTCCAGTCCCCTTTTCCAGCCTTTTGTCATCAGAGTGTCGAGGAGGTTGATGGATGTAAAGAACCTGTCAAATAACACGTGGGTTCCTTGAGGACCAGACTCTGTCAAATGAAGAGCAGCTTGTTTTCCAGTTCCCTTTCCTCTTGTATCTCTTGGTGCAGCCAAGGCAAACACCTTCAATCCAGTTTGGTATGGTGGCCTGCCTGGTACATACGGCCACACTGGGCATCAGCCAGTAAATAGAACCATTTTCTTGTTCTTCATGCTGACAGTTGTGGCCATCTCAGATAGATTTCCCTTCAAAAAAGGTTTTTATTTGTAAGATTTTTTTCAATTCATTAATTTCAATGAGGTTCTTTTAGAATTACCCTTTTTTTTTTTTTTTTTTTTTTTTTATATACGTTTCCTTTCAAATAAAACTAATATTAATCTGAAAGAAATCCCAGAGATAATCCTATTTAATTTAGCGAAGCAAAGAGTAGAATCAAAGTGTACATTTCTTAGCTCATCAAATAATGTTAATTTGGAGAGGATATTGTATTTCATTTTTGAACCAATACATATGTGCAATAATATTGTTCATCCCCATAAAAGGCTCCATCCAACTATAACCAAAACATCTTAGTTAATGAAATTCATTCACAAGAAAGCTTGTGTCAAAAGTGAATATACAAACATATATATTTTTTAAATTATTCAGATAATTCTTTCTTTGTGTCAGTAGGTTGTTTTTTTTTTAATGTTTTGTGGGTTATTGTGCAATAAAGTAAACACAGTGTGTAAAAATTTTAAATTTGATGTTTTACTTAAAAGAATAAAGGTGATTTCACTGTCTGCGACTTCCCAATTTAAGTCTGAGTCAGGTTAATATAGTCTAAATCTTTAAATATCTTCGAGGGAAGGAACAGAACTGGCAGTCCTGGCCAACAGAGACTCTCAGAAATAAAGCTGTTATTATGTTAATGACCATGAACAGCCTGTTTCATAAAAAAAAGTGGGTGTGGTGCACGGGAAACCAAATAGCTTTAAATAAGAGTATAAACAAACCACACATACAATGCAACACACACGACACACAGTGTCTATGCCAGACGTTACAAAGCATACAGCCTCTGGCGAGTTGATTCGTATCTCATCTCTTTTTTTTTATTGTCATAGTCATTAAACATTCAGAGGCCAACAGCATATATGAAACAGGGATAAACAGTATCTCTGTTATGTTTCCTTATAAAACTACAATTTACTTTTTAAATATATAGGAAATAGTTTGATGTATAGCAAATCGCACATATATTTATGTAAACTTTCATGACAATTGACACTCGTTAATTACTTTATATCAAAAATGTATTAAACATCAATCATATGTTGGTTCGTAATGATGAAATAATAAAGCGGTCACTCGGTTATCTATTATCGAATTTTAACATGACTCGATGACGGTGACACTTAAATAACTGTAAATCCTATATTTACACAGCAAGGCATCTTTACTAGGCGTCCTGAAGAAACCTAATCTTTTCCTGTTGGACCAAGTGATTATTATTCCTCCTGTAAAAGGCCTTTTAAGTGGATGGTGTTAAAGTTTCCATGACCTAGTTAGACGCAGCTTTTTCGCATTACTTACAAACCCACCCCGGCTTTTATCAGCCGCTCGTCGTGGCCAAGACTTGGTGAGCAGTATTTGCTCTGGAAATTAGAAAGTTAAAAGTATAGATTGTAATGTTAGAACTGAGCGCTTCCTCCCAGCTTTAGCAGTTGTCGCAGGCTGACAGTCGCCCACAGATTTTCTGAGAATTTTCTTTTTGCAAAGGCAAACAGGGGATGTTTTGACTCAGTTTGAAAAGCTTTTCACCGGCTCAGTTATCCCGGTCATATACATCACTGTCTCACTCTCATCACAATAACTGTTTTGCTGATTTCAAGGGCACAAGTGTTGTTTTGAGGGCATGTTTGCCAACATTTTCACTCTCTTAAAAGGTGGATTTTGTGACAGAGGTATCGTGTTGGCACATAGTGGTGGTTTGTACCGTCGCCTCACAGCGAGCAGATCTGGTTTGATGCAAGCGTCCCGGCCTTTGTGGGAGTCTGCATCGTTTTCTTGAACCTGCATTGTTTTCTTATGGGAGTTTCAGTTTCCTCATTCTGAAAAGATGGATTTAAATAGTGTGACGTAGTGAGTTTGTTCATTTGTGTCTCTCAGTGTTAGGCCTGTGATGAAAGTCCTTTTCCCAGTATCATTCAGAATAGGCTACTATAGAGCCAGATATGGATGGATGGATGGATAGATGGATCAGTGGATGGATGGATGACAAATGGATAGATGGATGGATGGATGACAAATGGATGGATGACAAATGGATAGATGGATGGATAGATGGATGGATGGATGACAAATGGATGGATGACAAATGGATAGATGGATTGGATGGATGGATAGATGGATGGGTGGATGGATGGATGGATGACAAATGGATGGATGACAAATGGATAGATGGATGGATGACAAATGGATGGATGACAAATGGATGGATGACAAATGGATATATGGATGGATGGATTGGATGGGTGGATGGATGGATGGGTGGATGGATGAAATGACAATATAAAACTGCTAAAAACAATCTTGTGATTTTTTGAATGAAAACTCTCTTTTGTCATATTTTGTACAATCAGATAATGTTACCAGCACCTTCAGACAAAGACTGTATATTAAAATTAATTTCATTCAAAATATCAACAATATTTATCCTTGAGAAATGTCGGAACCACGTAGCCTCAGAAACGTGGTGCAGTTTTACATTTTCGTCCCTCTGTCTGTTGCATTACAATTTGTTTTTGTGTCTTTTCATGTCCTATGAATTCCCACAATTTCTTAATAGAACTAAAATCAGTTTTTAACAACGGGGGTCGGTAACTCTCTCTGATATTATTGATTTAATGACTGTGAGCGGTCCACTCCTCTCCTCACTGCAGTGCAGCCACTTTACGATGCAAGAACACAAATTTAATTCTTTATTTTTTTTCTCACCCAGAGTTTGGAACTAAAAGCCGAGTTCTCTCTGTTGCCAGGCTCGACGCTTCTTTTCACAGATACGTTTATTTTGTCAAGGTTGCCAATGACTACGACAAATCTTTTACATGGAGCCATGAACCCAGCAAGCATTTGTGATAAAACCTGAAAATGTAGTTTTAGATCAGGTTGTTGCAGCTTCCCACTTCTTCTGTATAATCTATTGTCACGTCGGGATGAAATAAAATACAATCCCCTTTGTTGTGATGCAGTATCAACTTTGTCATGATGTTATTTCACAAAAATATCATGGTGGAAACAGAAAACTAAGGCAGGCCAAGGAAGAACATTCAGTCTTTACACAGAGAGGTACCCCTCAAAAAATGTATTTGTTAAATTCAAAATTCTAGAATTAGCATCCTTCAATCAAAGAAAATTGATCAAACCTTGTTCAGACCTCCTGTATCTATGGACTTAATGCACACAGGCCAATCACAATCCAGAATGGAATTGTCAGTGTGTTTATTAATGTGTACTAAGTTGTTTTGGAGCGATAACTTCCAAAATGGCTGCCTGCCTTAAATGCTCCGACACAATCTTCCCTTCTAATGAAACTAATAATCTCTCAGATGTTTTGGTTTCATTACATGAAAGGTGAGTTTGCATGTTCTCCCTGTGCACGCGTGGGTTTTCCTCCTGAATTCTAAACATTTGATGCTCGAAAACCAGAAGTGTGTGTGTGTGTGACTGACTGTTTCTCTGCATGGAAAAATGTATGATTGTGACTTTCCCTTTCCTCCCTTTTGAATAATATATATTTGTTTGTTTTATTTTGTATATGCACAAGTAGAAAATCCAAATAAATTCATTCATTCCCCTGCTCCTGGAGTGTGATTATACCTGCCATGACTGCAAATGATGATCCCAGTTTGCGATTATTCACAACAAACCTGTGTGTATTTCTGTGTACAAACAGACCGAGTGTACTCGTGATGGCAGTACCTTGATGCCACACTACAATCAATACTCATTACCGCCCGACTCCTTGGTGTTGTGCCGTCAGCTTCGGCTTTTTCTTAATGTTCATGGGAACAGAGCAGTCACAATCCAATTACTCACCAAACTGCTCGTGTGTTCCTTCCTCACTGCAGGCAGCAGAGCTGTTATTGGCCAAGGTTTTCATTTCACTTCACACAGAAGAATCTTAAATCATGCGTGAAAAGATAAGTGTGTGTGTGTGTTGTGCAGGGATGGTGTTGGGGGAGGAGTCTCACATTGACTTTCTCATCCATTCAGCCTTTTTTTTTTTCTGCAGCAGGGTTGAACTTGCAGAGAGAGAGAGAGAGAGAGAGAGGGAGAGGGAGGGAGGGAGGGAGAAAAAAGGGGAGCAGACTGAACAGTGCAAAAAAAGGAGCTCAGTGCTTTTATCACTGGCTGCTGCCATCGCTTGCTCCCTGCTGAAGATTACCCGAGGCTGTGTGAGATGTGCATGCAGCAGGGCTCGGTTGCGCTGAGGAGTGTTGGTGCGGAGGAGTGGCCGCGGCCGGAGCGCAGCAGCAGCAGCGGCGGCAGCAGCAACGTTCTGCACGTCTAGATCGACGCAGCGCAGCGACGGACGCGCAAAACCTCCCCTGCGTTTTTAATCTGCCAACTTGTGTCAAGCGGGCGATGGTTTGCGCCTGATTGTTGCTCAACTATCCGGAGAGGACTGCGGACCGGGTTTTTTTTCCCTCCCCCCCCCCACCCCCTCCTGCATTGTGGCCACCGAGCCGCTGATTCCTGCCTGAGGATTGCACAGTCCGTTCCCCCAAAATGTCATCTCAGGCGAAAGTCAAGAAGGACAAAGAGATTATTGCCGAATATGAGACCCAAGTGAAAGGTTGGTAACGTGCAGGCCCGATCTTATTGTTATTCACTGTGTGGAGCCACTATTGCGTAACTTTACCAAAAGCTTTATATGGTTATGGGGTGGGACAGATTGTTGGGTTCATTTTATCTTTTTTTTTTTTTTTTTTTTTTTTTTAAATGTTCCTTCTGAAAATGACTCATGCCATTTTCCCTGAATTCCATCTTTCCCTTTGGGTTGAATGAGGCTGGTGCGTACATTTAGAGATGCAATAATGAGGATGTAACTTGGTTGAACCGGTTCCTCTGAGCCCTACATGTGTGGCCATGCCAGCTACTGGAGGTCCACACATTGTTCCAATGTGCACATTGTATTTTCTGGGGTTATTATTCTCGCAATTCGATCTTTTCCAACAGGTACCCGTAACGCAGGGGTGTCAAACATATGGCATGTGGGCCATAAATAAACCAAAACAAGGCATGACCAGAGGGTCCAACCCGGCCCAGGCATGACCTTGCAAAAAGTATAATTTCAAAGACATTCATTTGATTTTTTATTTCCAACATGAATAACTGAGGAGCACACTGATTTAGGAACAGACATACCACAACAGTGAGAATCTAGAGATATCAGTTAAAGAATCCGCATCAAGGACGTTTCATTAGAATAAACCACAATTATTATTATTTTAGATTTATGGACGCGAGACATTTCATTCCACTGGAGTATTCACCAAGAGGCATCAGAAAACAGCATCATATTGAAACTGCACTTTGTTGACGTGAACCTGTTCAGGTTTTGGGTAAAATATGTAATAAAGATATTTTTTTGGACAATAGTTATTTACCTCAGTAAAACAATGGAATAATTTCTACTTGTCAATATTTATAAGTTATGTTGCTATCATGTCAATGGTCCCAATGGGCCCACTCAAGATAATGTGAGCTGCATGTGGCCCCGTCAACTAAAATACTCTCACATCCCATGTATGAAACACACCTGAAGGCGTTCACACGGCCATGCCATGAAAAATCAGATGTCTAATTTCACCTTCACATTCAGATGTTGATTTCTGATGTCCTCTTCTGGACAGCATGGATTGTAATGACTATTTTTTCTGACACTCCAGGACAAAGTGCAATAGGAAAAAAGACTGAATGCTTGAGAAGGTCACATAGCCAACAGTTCAGAAAGTCCATCAATAATGTATGCTGTCTGTATGAATTATGAACCATGAAAGGATTTCACTGTCTGCCGCTAAATATGTGACTGGATAAACCACCCAGAGAGAGGGGAGTGAGTCAGGAACACTGATGCTGTATTAGAGCAGACGGTCCACGGTGTAGATGGGTGGGCTTTCTTCTCAGAGTCACATCTTCACAGTTTCATTGATCATTTCTCGACCGTGTAGGTTGATACATGCAAGGTGTATTTGCATTTAACTTTTCTTTCACTTCGTCGGCAAGAAAGCTGTTTCCTTCGTTAAAAAAAAGTTTATTGTCCTTCATTGTTCGAAGTTGTTCTTTGATTGACACGATCGTTTTAAAGACTTTAATGCTAAGCACAAGTACATAATGATGAATAATGAAACACTTTTAAAGATTATTCACCATTTAAGATGATAATTGGCTTCAGTCTGGCATAACTCATGACAAGCCCAGTTAAAATGGAGATTGCATATGTTGAATTATGAGGCCATAGATGAGACACTTTAAGTAATTAATAGTGGAAGCCATGTTGACAAACCTCTCCAGTCAGTCTGCTGTGCTCTCAGTGGTTGGACACGAGGAAATCTTTGGGGAATATTTCTGATTTGGACTTGACTTAATGGAATGTAGTTACTAAAGGCTATAATCAAGCTTGATGCTCCAGTAGAACCACGTTCTCCACATACTGAATGTCACAGCCTCTTGAAAACCCCTCACTAGTACTGCATGACCACAGCCCCACAAACCTTTGGAAACTGACGATGTATACGCTGTACTTTAGCACTATACTATCGGTATGTTCTTGTCAGTAGTTCTCACATTCAAATGGTGCCCTAACTGTCAGATCTAACATTAACATTTGCTCTCGAGTTTGATTCATAACCACAAAAACATGAATCTTATCTTAATTAAACAAATGTACTATTTAAGTTCCAACTTAAACTGCACTTTTTTTTTTCTGATGTACAGTTTCTTGAGTTTAGCTTTGCTGAAAAGATCAGTGCCAGTCTCGGATCTATGCAGTCAGCGATTGCCAGCAGATAGCTTAACTTTGCTCAGCACCAGACTGCAAACAGATGGAAACAGATCTGTCATCTGTTTTCCTAAAGTTTTCAGGCTAGTTATTATGACCTCCTTCATATTTTTCATGAATTGAAAAGAAAACTGTCGATACAAGTATTGAAGTGTTAGCTGTTTGTGGAAAATCCTCTTTTCTAACGTCATAATGCAGTATCTTGTTATTATCTCTAGACTTGTCTGTATTCACTGCTTCATTTCACATTGTAATCAGTTCATGATTGGATGCATTTCCTAGTTTTTCTGTCTCATTTCTCAGGCTTTGTTGCTGTTGCATACACACTGAGTTCAAATGGGAGCGCTTGTTATATGTTTGGCATGACAAGCATGTATAGTATTCAGCTGCGTGAGGTGTAGCTGAATTCTGAACGTCACTCTCTTTGTTGACCTGACTCCCTTCATTGTCTTTCACAAACTCGTTTTCGGGCTCCCACATCAGCGAGAGAGCCGTCCGCAGCTTCATTTCTCATCTCGGTTTCAGGAAAAGCTCATAAGCTGACATCTTAAGCTCATTTGCAAACTGGGTTTAGAAAGGTTCGGAGCTATGGGGGCTTTATTCTGACACTGACACTGGTGTCCAATAATGCTGAGTTGCCGACTGCACAGCAGTTCAATCAGGTCCAGGCCTGCTGCACTTGGTGGTGTTTTTCAACGTGCCACTTTTCAGAAAACCGCGAGGCCTCAGTGACATTATGTCTGTACTCAACAAGTGAAGTAAAGGAATTTTACATGATAATTTGCAGATGGTCTCTTGAATATTCATTTTATTTGTGACCAAAACAGCAGCAAGACTCTTCAGATTAATTTATATTTTCCCTTGCGAAGTGTGTGGCTGACCAGCCCGAGGTGACTCCGAGCTCTCTGCTGATCCGAAACCAAAACAAAACTAAGTGAGGGGATGCCCCTCATCATGCGTCATACTGTACTTCTTGCCCTGAGCCACATTTTCTTTAATGCAATTTGATATGTTTGGAGCCTTATGTAGAAATTGCTGTAATAGGTCGCATTACAATTCCTTCACATCAAATGCCACGGAGAATGCGTGCAGCTTAGCCGTCCCTTAATGTGGACAATGTAGTTATTTCTTGTCCTGCAGACTGTCCTGCAGACTGTCCTGCAGACTGTCCTGTCAGGTAGCGTCTCACTACAGACACTCCTGCCGCCACCGTATTCACTGCAGATATGCGATCCACGGAGAGCACGCAAACACGCCCCACTGTGGGTTCTCATCCTCATGAAAGAATGCTTCCACTGATACCGTTGTGAAATGTCAGGCTTGTATTACAACCGTGAAGCAGGACCTTTGTCGCCTGTGTCATTGCAGCGTGTGTGACGGGCTGTCAGTCGCTCTGCTGTCAGATGTATGCACACAGTTTCGGCGTTGCATTGTCTGTGAGAGAAAACTTGCTCGGGAGTTTTGGGTTTTCCTCCTCCGTGGCTGCACAGAGTACCGACGCCTTTTCTCGTTGGGAGTATTTATACGGAAGGAGAGAGGGAGAAATGTGAACTCAAGCAAATAGACTACAAAGGCATTCCACAGTCATTACTGCATTCAGAAGACAAGTGTTCACAGAACGCGGCCTTGATTTGTAACAAATTATGTCAACGTGTCAGTCTGGGTTAGCCCCCATGTGACTAGCCACGCAGAGCTAACGTGCAGACGCGGCCTCGGAGACTGCTGCCGGCCATCGCCATGGCTGTGCTGGGCCGGCGGGAGCAGGTTACTGTGGCGACAGTGACTCCTCGCTGTGTGATATTCGGTGCTGCAGTGATGCAGGAGTGAGCTGTGAGGCAACAACAGTGACCAATATTTACCCACCGTTCCACACAGGCTTTCATTAAGTCGTCTGTCAGAAAGTGCAGCCGCCACAGACATGTGGTGTTTGTGCTTGGCCTCGAAAAACCCTCCGTGACCTGAAGGTAACCGGGGCCGTTCAGTGACTCCGAGCAGCAGCCAAGCACTTTTGTCCAGATGATAATCATACATGAGCGAGCAATGTGCGCACTGTTAAATGGTTGCGGTTGCTTTGTTTTAGCTGAGGATTGTGTTGCTTTGACTTGCGATATTATTGTGCTTGAATGGTAAGGAATTTACATTTTGACTCATTAATTATATTCCTCAATCTGCCTCCATGGTGGCCCCATCTCTATGGAAACCATTAATTCAGTTTTTTTGAACCACCAGTTCTTTACAGTATAAGTTAGGAGAAAAATAACATTAGAAATATTTAAAATATGATTACCGGCAGTGATAATTCCACAAGCTTGTGGGTGTGGAACATTTTACTCGTTTTGACTGCTCACTGCTCCCAGTGACAGGTGAATCAGTATTTCACTACTCTTATGTCGTCAATAAAGAGGTCGAAAAGAAAAAAAGATTGCATTTGACTTTTGCGTCTTATTCTTGGTATATACACAGTAATTGACTTGCTCTCCCCACGCCAGCTTCTTTGCAATTATGCATTACTCTGCGAAGGCCTGAATCATTCATCGACTGTAGTGCAGTATTGCACAGTCCCCAGTAACAGTTTATGATCTAAAAATAACTTGCTCACAGGAGAGTGAATGCAAATATCATGAGCCTATTTGAAGTTTTCCTGATAAATTTATGGAGCGAAATCAATTCCAAGTTGCTCATTGTGTGTCTGCCTGGTCTTTTCCAGGGTCACGGTATTCTTAAAGTTAGTCAATTCACACTGGTCAACAAATTGTTTATTTCACTGGTCACATCACAGTTCTCCATATTGTAAAGTAAATTGCTGCCTCATTGTTCATCACAGGCCGTCTATTGAGTATTTTTGAAGCAGGGAGTAAGTTGCCCTTGTCCTTGGGCAAAATGCTAAACAGGCTGACTGCTGCGGCTGTCAGAACAGGGAGCTGGCCTGCTCTCATTGAAATGCCTCCAGAGGCATGTAACCAGGCAACTGGGCAACTGTGGGGACCATGAGGGGCACATCTACAGATAGCAAGGGACTACATATTTACTCTGCCTTTGTCTCACTCGCTCATTCATGTTTTCACTCTCACCCTCAGTCCCAGATAAAGTGGGAGGCATTTTTGAAACCCTTCATTGGAGATACAGAAACAGCATTTAGAGGTGAACAAAAGGACATTTCTTCTAATGGGCAATCTCTTCCATTGATAACTTCTCACAGAGTTCCTTTCAGTGCAAAGCGATCATATGCATGGTTGTCATACTCCGTCATAGCGGAAACTTCAGCCATCTCCACGTTGCTGAATTGCTTCTTACAAAGAAGACAGTTTTCTGAACTGCGGTTCCCAGTATGTTCACTGGGGTTGTGCTGTTTGAGTGTGATTAGCAGGCATGAGAAGAGAACACCATAAGTAATGAGATTAAATGCTGATCTGATTGAAATTGTGTCATGCAAACACTGCTATCTGATTAGATTGACCCTGTCCAATCGATATTATGACCGGATTAAGGAGGCGGCGTAAGCCTGGTTATGATCCGATCAGAGTCCATGTAAACGGCACTGCAGGTTTCTTTCCACTGTTGGAGGTTCGCGTTCATGTCTGTTACTTATTTCAGCCAGTGACACTTCACACGCGGGTGATTTTGGGCGAAAAAACTAAATAAAGTGATGGCAAAGCTGGTCGATACAGGGGAAAACACTGCCACGTCGTATAAAACAGTGCTGCGTGCTCGTCTCTTCCTGATCACAGTCTGAACAAGAACGTGTGTTTCTTTGTTGGTGTTTCAAAAGAAAGGCAACATGCTCTTCCTATCAGTGCTGGCGATCTGATCATGTGCACGTGTGACAAACACCTTCTGACTGAGTCGCATGATATTCTTGGTGCATATAAACACGCAACGTCAACACCGTGAGTTTATTCGGTGTTCATGTAACCGAGACGATCTGATCTCTCAGTCGGTAAGAATTTAGTCAGATTAACAGAAAACTGAGCATGTGAACGCAGCTACCGAGAACCAGGACCGGATTGCTCATGGCAGCAGGATCCTGCAGTGAAGGCCAGCTACCCTACAGCTAACAAACATCACATTCGCATCAAATCCAGGCTGTGAGAGTGAGCTTACGAAAACACATGCTGAAATCTGTCTGGAGAAAAACACTGGCAAGGACGCTTTCAAAATGCATTTTCTAATTAAGGTTCAGGTTATTGATTAGACATATTCAAAGGAGTTTTGTAAATTATTGCATTAAATATGAAAATGTTCTGCATGTACTTTAAATTGTTTGCGCAAAAATAAAGGGAAATATTAAAAAACTAAAGAAATGATCTTGTGTGTAAACTAAAACGAGCAAGGAGTAAATATTTTAAAAATAACAACAGCAACTTGGGAATATTATACTCATGCAGCTTATTAGTTTTGTCGTAATTTTAATTACCTAAAAAAGTAAAAGAGGAATGCTGCTATTTGTGTCTATGTGCTTTAGCCATGCCGGGATATTTGGACTGTACTACGTCAGTCAGCCTGGGGCTCGGACATGATATGTGCTCCACATTCAGCAGCCTCTTCGTCTGTGGATTTATGGCTGCATCGCAATAAACAGTACATGGATGGCATGGAGTGTGATTTGTGTCCCTTTTCAGTGTTAATAGGAGGCTGTAAATGTGATGTTATTACTATGTAGGATGATTTTATTAGCACAGACCCCAGAAGTGTTGAGGACAAACACAGCAGTCCTATGATACATTTACAAAAATCCCTCTTTAGAACTTTTTTATCTTTAAGTTAGTAATAATAACAAAAAACTATAGTGTAACTTTATGAGCAGGTAAATAATAAAGCCTAAATGTGCTACTAATACATTGTATACAGGTATAATACTGTACTCGGGACAAAGGGGCCTTTTTTGGTCTCTGCATCAACTATTTCAAAATGTAAACAAAAATATATTTTCTTGTCCTTCTCACATTATAAACAGGAGCAAACAGTTTTTTCCAGACCTCATATGCAGAGGCCACAGTAATCTTGTAATCGAAAGAATGCTCGCAGTTTTTTGTTTTTTTTCAAGACAAACTTCACTGAAGGCTCGCTCAGCACAATGCGTTTTGAGAAGCTGACCTATTTTATATTTTCCGTGCTGTCTGCTGCAATCATCAGACATGCATCTCATATGCACGTGTGCTACCCCAGCATTTAGACACACACACACACACACACACACACACACACACACACACACACACACACACACACACACACACACACACACACACACACACACACACACACACACACACACACACACACACACACACACACACAGCAGACAAATGCACTTTGACTTCCAGTTTTATCCAATTATGATGACTTTGTGCTTTTATTAGTGCTTGTGCTGGCTTGACTGTGTCCACACATAATTGTGATTACACACTTTGCTCAATACAAAGACGTTGCTGACCTGCACCGCTGTTGGCAGGAAGAGGTGAGGCCCAGCTTGTAGGCCCACCACCACAAAAGAGACTTTTTTCTTTCTTTCTTCTGAAGATAGTCTTTCTTTTTGATATACAGAGATCCGTAACCAGCTGGTGGAGCAGTTTCGATGTCTGGAGCAGCAGTCTGAGTCCCGGCTGCAGCTGCTGCAGGACCTGCAGGAGTTCTTCCGGCGGAAAGCCGAGCTCCAGCTGGAGTACTCCAGAGGCCTGGACAAACTGGCCGAGCGCTACTCCTCCAAGATTCGCACCTCCAGAGAGCACCAGCACTTCAAGTGAGTCCTGCTATAGTCTGCTGCTCAGCGGTGTGGCATAAATGTGTCAGACTGGTAAACAACAGCTATTTCTTACTGATCACGGAGACTGCACTCACACGCGAAAACAGACACAAGAGAAAGGATTAACAGCAAAAAGCAGAGGAGGGATGAAATGACCTGAAATGAAACCAGGGCCAAGGAAGCTCGTGGCCTCAGGCGACTGTGTTTCTCCCAACTAGGTCAGACTCTTTATCCACCCCCTGGTTTTTTTTGTGTTTTTTTTTTTTCTCCGTGGCTGTCATTTCATTTACCATCTCAAAGAACTTCTCACCAAACTGCACCCCAGATAACCACATCTTCTCTGCGGACACGGAAAATAAATCGAGAGTTTCATTGAGCAACCTGAAGAAACAAACCGTAGGAGCCGTTCCACACAGACTGGCTTCATTTGTCCTTTGCTGTCTGTGTGTGGGTGATCAGTGCTCAGGAAGCAAACAAACCCCGCAGCATGCTTTGAAACCTCTTCCTCAGTGTATGTCCACGTTGGCCTGCAGCACGTTGTGGCTTTCAGATTGTGGGTTAATTACATGTTGCTGCTCATGCCTGTGACCAGATAAAAGCGAATAAAACTTACTGAATATGAAGCAACGGCTATTATTAGATGGATGTAAATGTGCTTTTCAAATAACAGATGTGCGTATTAACATTGAGGCTTCAGATGACTGAGGCCATAAGACTGGACCGACAGAAAGTCAAATTCTCAGCTAATTTACATGAAAATACATTTTAGGAAAATGATTAAACTAAAACGACATCAAAGCCACAATTTGGAAATACAAAAAAAAACAAATACATTTGCACTGACTTAATGCTTTTGCTCAAATTTACATCACATTGGATCGTAGTACAGGCGGAGATTTGTTGTAGTACACTCATTCATGTGACCTGGCTGTGTCAGCCAGGCGTAACAAACACATTGGTTTATTCAGGAGAGGTCTTCCCTTCTCTCTTTCAGTCCCTCCAACCAATTGGATATAAAGTTTAATCATGTCAGAGAGCTTCTGTCACTGGGACATTGATAAATGGAGCATTCCCTCAAAAGAAGACCCCGCAAAATAAAACGAAAAAAAAAAAAAAAACACAACTCACATTGCATGACTTTCCCACTGTCCCAGATTCTCCCCCCCGTCACATTAAATGGACGTCATTTTATCTGTCTGTCAAACACTATGGTCACGCTCATGTAGACTGTAAAGGAGTGACTAAGTCTTCATCATTAATATTTCTGTGTGGTCTTCTCTTCTGGAGTTTCAGCATCATTTCACTTAGACTAAAATTCTTTTTTAATAGTAAAACCTCGCTGCCCTCTTTTTTTTTTTCCCCCATCACTAATGTTTTCAGATTTTAATTTCTTGTGTCACGTCTAATGAAAGACCTGTCAGAGAACATTTATCAAACCTGTTCGGTTTCATTTGTGGGGATGGTTGATGTCAGCGCAGTCAATCGGTGAACAAGGTGCCTGAATTGTGAGAGAACTCCAGTTTGGCTGAGCGCTGCAGAGTCCTCGTTGCCAGAGAGGTATTGTTGTACTTTTTGTCGGCTGTCAGACATAAAACCTCCGTCTGTCACGAGCTGTTCAACATCGGCTCCTCTGTCTTATAAACATGGCCGTCTCATTCGTATTCAGGAGCAGCAAGCAGCCAAAGTTTTCCAGTCAGCTTGTCGGCGTCCCGTGTCCGGGATCAAACACCTGCTCTGCTTGAAAGACGGGTCGATGGTGATGGCTTGTTCCTGCTCTTCTTTTTTCAAAGAGTTAAAGGATGAAAGGAAAAGGGAAGAAAAAAGAAGATGCCGCGACCCGGCACTCTGGATTACCTTTAAGAACGCCGCTTCAAACAACTCAATCTGAAAAGTTCCAGCTTTCTGCTGCTTCTGTCTAACAGAGAAAAACAGAAGAACTGAATCATACATTTTACACTTTGATACACAACCTTGCAGGAATAACCTCATGACCACTGATATGACGTGAATAAAGCTCATTGTCTTTCTCTAATGCCAACTGGAGGCGAGATATGTAAGGGAGCGAATAGGGCTGTGCAATATATCGCAAAGTTACTGTTATTGCGATATCGACACATGAATATACATCTCGTAAAAGTTGACTAAACTCGTGCTCGACAAATTCAAAATGACAAAATTGTTATTAATCCTAATTTTCTTTGCTATTTGAAATTCTATTTTATTTTATTATTTCATACCTGGATTGGAACGTTAGAAGTCATTGACACAAAAATACAAGAAATCTGACAAAAAAACAACAACAAAATCAACAATGTGCTCATTTCTGAAGTGTTACTGGTGGAAACTGTCGACACACGTGTGAAAAACATGGCGGGGGGCATTAAAGCTCTGTTATTTAGGAAAAAAACTACTTAAAATTACAAAGAACAAAGAAGCAAATCTAATGACCACATCATTGCTTGTATTATCGCATGTTGACCTGATATCATGCAGCCCAAGCAGCAAGTTGACTTTCTGTCCTGAAGGTTGAGGCGATAGAAGGAGAGATAAACCAACAAGCGTTACAGATTTGAGTAAATTTGATCACAACCAAATGGCGATAGATAGAGGATTAGATCAGAAAATTCTCCAAACTGCAGCGTTTGTAGTGAGTTCCTGGTCTGACGTGTGGTCAGTGTCTATTAAAAATGCAGAAGCAAAGAGAAGCAAAGGCTGGCCCCGGTGGCCTGAACCAAGGGCGAAGCCACTGCAACTCAATCTGCTGTAGAATACTGAGTGCAGCAGAGTTTGTTTAGTACAGGGCCACAGACCTGGCACAGTGTCCATACTGACCACTGTTCAACACTAAATGTACCAGCAGTGGTCATGTGACCATGAACACACGACACCAGGATGCACTGTGGAAAGATGGCAGGACAGGCGAGGAAACTTGAGTCTATTGACAATATTTTGCTGGAAACCTTTGGATCCTTCCATCCATGTATAGGATGGAAGGATGGAAGGATGGAAGGAACCATTCCTTCTAAGGGGAGGAATGTTCTTTGCTGATGGAAATGGCCTCTTTCAGAAGCAAAATGCTTCCTGCCACAACAGATGTGATGCCAAATAACACAGCACACCTTTAGAAGTCAAGATTCCATGCATCGGTTGGTCAGGGCTGTGTTGGCTGCATCTATTGGAACTTAATCATATAAGAAGGTGGTCATAATTTTGTGGCTGATTGATGTATAACACAAAGCATCAGTTTATATGTTGGTGTATACCTCACTGTAGTATTCATATCTACGTAGATGTGAGAATGAAAAGGTAATATGTAAAAACATATTGGAGTTGGATTTGAAAGAAAATGAGAGCCATTAAATTAACTATTTATAGAAATATAGTCATTTGATTTGATAGATTTTTGGATGCTTCAAGAGAAAACGGGACGAGGGCGACGCCACATTCTGACTGTGTTACAGAGCAGAAACTGTTTCGCTGAAGAATCTGTAACTTGTTTTGTTCCAACTGTCACAAGACTTTGATCAGGTCCATCCTCCGAGAGCTGTATTTATGCTTTTATTTTCGTTTTGAAGTGAATTTTGGCTCTTTTTTTGGGGTGGGGATAAGATTATTGTCAAAAATAGCTACTTTTATCTTTTATTGCTTGTTGGAAACCTGCAGATTCATTTTTAAATCAAACACATTGCAAAGGAAGACAATAAATTGATGTGGAATTATTAACTGAGTATGATTATACAGACAATAATTGGGTCAGACATGCTTCGTAAACGGTACTTTACTGACTTCTCCACTTTATCAGTTGCAGTTTTTTTTTAATTCTGCTGCTCTGGGTTTAAGATGGGCAGATGTTGCTGCTGATGGTGTCTTGTGTTGTGGCGTGTCGCTTGGTGTTTTTGCACCGATTCTTGTTGAAACCAGAAGGAATGAGCAGTTTTCTAAGTCACAGCCAGTGAAAGCGTCGTACGTTTATAATGATGGCATTCTCATTGTACTGTCAGTTACTCAGCTTGTGTGATAAGATGAAAGTTCCTGTGGTTGCAAATCAGCAGAGATGACTATCTCGGTCTGAAATGGCTCTTGAATGTCATTTTCCCATCAACAAGGGCATGCAGTGTTCAGCCCATTCGTCAGAATGTTACTCGTCACTCTCTCACACAGTATTCTAGTTGAACAGATTTTCCAATTTAGTTAATTGTTTAACTCAACTTAATGGGCTATGAGCTAATAATAACCTGTATTTGCATGCAGCTATAATGCAATTCTGCAAACACAAAGTCCCAGAACCTGAAATAAAAAAAAACCTCATTCAGTTGTTTGAATGACTTTGTGGCTGGACACTCAAAATAACGTCTGTCTTTAACGCTGGGTCTGTAGATTCTCATGATTTATTACAGAACGTAAAACACATTAAATACCCCGCTGACAATACGTCACCCTAGTAAACACGCACTAGACACTTTTACAGCCTCATTGTACTCAGACCTGCTCTTTTATATAGTGCTCCTACTCAAACTTAGAGTAAGAGTTATCACTTTGTAGTTTGCAGTACTTCCCAGGTCAACGATGAAGTAAAAACGGCTGATACTCAGAATCAGAGCAAAAGCTAGAAACTTTGCAGTATTGTTGTTGTCGTCATGATTGATACTTCTGATGATTCACAAGCAAACATCACAAAGAATGGTTGGATTATTGACAATGATCTGACACGTGCCTCATTAACTTTTGCGTTTGGATTTTATTCGTACCAGAACAATAGAAAAGTCTCGAGTCGGGGGATTCAAAGTGGCGCTAACTTCTGGACCGTCCTGCAAAAATGTTGTTAAAGGTTTGAGGGAAACACCAAACAAAACAAAAGCGCTCTCTATAGACAAAACAAAACAAGAAGAGAAACAAACTCTTTGCTGTGAGGATAATTGAACTCACATGGTCTCTTGAGCTGAGAGGCAGCTGGCATGTTTTCTGTGTGTGTGTGTGTGTGTGTGGTGGTGGTGGTGGTGGTGGGGGGGGGGGGGGGGGGGGTCGGTCAACTTGAGTATACAGCATATGTGTGCAGTGACCCCATGATCTCTAATGGAAAGTATATGCATTCATCCTTCATGGCGACGCACATTTAAGTACAAATTAATTTTAAACGCTACTACTGAAGCTCCAACTGCTAATTCTGGTATGTGTATTGAAGGAGTGTATCTAATTTTTTATTTTTTTTAAGTTGCGGGATCCAATTTCAGTCCTTTCAATCTGAAACTGAATTGCCTGGTTTTCTTTCCGTTGCAGAAAAGACCAAAATCTCCTTTCCACTGTGAACTGCTGGTATTTGGTGTTGGACCAGACCAGACGGGAGAGCAGAGACCACGCCACGCTCAGTGACATCTACAACAACAACGTCATTGTGCGATTGGCACACGTGGGCGAGGATGTCATCAGACTCTTCAAAAAGGTCAGAATCCGAATTAAATGGACGAGGGCACGTACCGCCGACCGCTACTAACGCACATCGTCACAGAGCTCCTCCGCTCCGCTCGCATGACCGAGGCTCACAGCTGAGGGCGTGATGTCAGACTGACGGTTCAAATGTTGGACCTGTCTGTGTTAGTAGTACATACAGTATATGTAGGCAGTCCCTCAACACAATATTACATTTTCTGCTTAACCTGAACCCATACTGATTAGATGTATTTGGCCCCGTATACATGCACACTAGATAGCCGATCATTGTCTTATTTTTTTCTGGACTTATCACATTATTCAAGTGCTTATAGAAAGAGTATTATGCGATATGCTTTATTAAGTAATGGTAGTTATCTTGAGAGGAGAAATGTGGTTAAAACAGAAAGATTTATCCTTAATACCGTGATGTTTTTTTGCATGTATGTCAGTAATGACTGTGATGTAAATGTGATTAAAGAAAATGTATATGATGTAAGTGTAGTAGGAGTCGCAGAAGTTAAAAGACAACAACAAAAAAAAGGTCAAGAGTCTCCTCTGGAGTAATGAGAAGACGAATTTCTTGCTATATGAAGTGAAAATCCACCAAACACTGAGGTGCCAGGAGTCTTAAGTCACTATATATCTACATCCTACTAAAGAAATCTGGAAATGAACGGAAACATCTAAACGATCACATTTTGTAAATGCATGTTAGTGCATCTATAAATGTTTTATGCTCATTAAAACAATCTTAGAGTCAAATCGTTTAAAAATATTAAAACTTTTTTAAACATGCAACACTTTAACATGCAGAGTTGTGTTTTTTTTTTAGCTTTCCACAACATCTTGACCATTTTCATTTAGAGTATTCATGTGTCTAAATCAACACCAGTTGCAGAACGTCTTGATTTATCCCATATCCGCAAAGCTTTAGTTTCTCCACCTCGGCTCCCTCATTCCCATTGAGCACAACTCACCTCAGGTTTGTGAAACTCTAGTCTTTATGGGCAAGACTTCCCTCACTCACTAATTATATCACACAACAACTTCATAACAATTAGGACTCATCATAGAATTATATTTTATCTCAAGCTGTTGTCCTCAGCTGTGCTCTTGCGTTACATAACGGATACACATAATGAATGAAGTGAAGGCGAGCAGCAGATTGCCTGTGAACAAACTACCTCTGGGTATTCCGATCAGTATAAGAAATCTACAGTAATTTATACCCCCGAGAGGTTTCCTCACGGTGTCGACGAGAGCCTTAATGAGGATGGGAGGGCCTCCGACCAACAAATAAAGGACCGATAACTGCCTACAGAAAAGACTTGTTTGCACAAACTTTGCCCAATTTGTGATAAAAGTTCTCCAAAATAATAATCCTGTTAAGCATTCCGGTTCAGCTGCGGTGCAGTCGCTCCATTAATTAATTACACATGCGGGCAAAGGAATGAGTCAACTCTGGCATTTGTTAAGACAAAGTTTAAAAGCACTGAATGTGCTAAAGTGTAATTCATGACAGATGTGAAAACGCAAGGTTGCTTTTTTGACGAGTGGAGACGTGACCAAAAAAAAAAAAAAAAAAGTCAGGATTGATTGGTGTAAGCGTCGCTCTGTATCCCCTCAATAGGATTTCCAGTCACTCTCCACTGGCACCATTCCTCCTCTTGGGCCATAAGGCCTATTGTGGGACATGTCCAATCCATCATAGGCTCTCATCCTCTGCAACAGAGCTGAAACTGTGACTCGGCTCCCTGGGAAATATTCTGCTGCTGCTGCACTGTTCTATTTTTGTCTTCATGTGCACTTTGGGCATTGTATTAGATCTTTTCTGGTGGAGAGTAATGACAGCATTTCAATGCTGGCTGACATGCAAAAATAAAACTGGCTTGCTGCTTTCAAGTTGTTTTTTTTTAATAAGTGAGAAAGCAGTTTTTATGAATAACCCAGTTCCTTGTCTTAGATGCTTGGATACCTGTCCTCATTTGTCCTTTACACGTGCTTAACCATTTCCTTTCTTTTCTCTCTTGTGCAGAGTAAAGACATCGGGGTTCAGATGCATGAAGAGTTGGTGAAGGTCACTAATGAACTTTACACAGTGAGTTACACTAAGAAGCATGTCCCGTCTGACCCGTCTGTCTCTTTGGTCTGTGCAGTGCTGCTTGTTTGGGTCTTTCCCCGAATTTGTAACCTGTGAAGCAGCTGGCCTGACGCTGCACGCTGCAGATACGCCTTATCAGCAGTGCAGCTTTTTTGCAGGTCATTCCTTTCTTCTCCCGAGGTTGTCAAAGGAAATTTACATTATTCCTCCCGCTGTGAATCTTTACCTCATTTGAAGGAGAGAGCGTTCTTGCCCCAAGCTGTGCTTCAAGCACACTCAGCAGCCGACGCTGCGGAGGAGCACACAGCTCCCATGAGCCTCTTCTCACATTTTCAATCCGCTGTAGCCGTAATCACAATTGTTATACGTGCCGCTCTGATGTATAGTATTTGCTGCTTGTGCGACATTAAACACACAGATACAGTCTGAGTGGTGGCGGAGACAGAAAACGTCTGTGTGCAGTGATGCTGCATCTTCATTTGTCTGAACACAAAGAAGTGATGCAGTGATATCGTGGGACGCAGGCTAACAGACAGAGAGACAGATTTATTCTGGGATTTACTGCAGAGTGATATCAACAGCTTTTATTGTCTTAAGAGAAGGATGACAAAGTGAGTAAAATATTGAAATTCTTAACCTACTCAAACGAAGTGTCTAAGTCAAAAAATATATACCTTTTTTTTGTACAGCAAGCAGAATATAAACCATGTCTCAATATTCATCCCTCATCTTGGAATTTATTCCTTAAATCTCTAGAACTCCATTTTCATTCAAATTAGGCTGTGCGAGCTGAGTCACACCCACATTTTGTTTTACATAGTTTTCATTTCAGCATGAATTATAATGGCAGAATGAAACGTATTAAACCCGGACGCCTCAAACATACATTTGTTAAGGATATGGCAAATAATTGCATCCATCATTCTTGAATGTTATTTTATGCAGATTGCATAACTCTACTGCTGGCGACTTGCTTGCACTTTTAATCATAGTCATTATTGAGTTGTTACTTCAGGTGATCAATCAAAGATAATTAAAACCATTGGGCAATATTAGGTCTCCTCGTTAAGACTCATTTATCATGATCCTGCAATAATTGAGTCTGACCTCAAACTGTTGTCGCGACAGCATGTGCCAGTCTCAGGCTTTTAAGAGAAATATTATAGGCTTTGTTTTGAAAAACCCGGCGTGAGGAAGATTAGTAGCACAGCCTATGCACACCATGTCTTTTTTTTATCTACAGAGACTGAGTTTGACTTCTATCAGAGATAAGATAGCGACAACAGAACTAATAAATAATACATCGGCAGACATGATAACTGCATTCCAGAAGACACCAGTAAATATTCATCAAATCACAAACTATGCAGAAAAAGAGGCATGACATAAACCACGTTAACAAGTATTCTCCCAAGAAACACAATCCCGCACACATAACATTACTGCTGTCCTGATATTGATTTTTCCTTTCCCTGATTCATGCATTATTAAATGGCTGTCTGCAGCTCCCACACGCAGCACAAGAACGGGCAGGAGTCACTTCCACTTTCACGTTGGTAAAGTTACGGCGCTTAAACAAAACAAGCGTCTAACTTGGTTATTTTTCCAACTAATCTGTCAAATAGTTTTTTCACCCGGCTGCTCGTCTCAATCGGCTGCTGACTTTCGTGGAAGTATGGTAGTTTGTTGCCGAGAAGGCTGCTCGCTGTGACTTTGCAGCCTTCTTCCTCCCCTGCTGATCGATCCCACTGTCCTTTAGACGTCCACTTCGGTCAGGGTTGCTAGGAAACCAGAACTTGAGACTCAGCGATGGGAAAAGCAGATGCTGTGTGTATTTGGACTGTTGGTTCAAACATTTACACGAGGATTCTTTAAAAACATAAATTAGACTTATCAGTTTTAAAACGAAAGCAGTGTTTTTATTTTATTTCTTGATGCAATTTTATGCTATTTTGCAGCAGAGAAAACAACCTGAGACACGCCTCGCACAATCCTTCCCTTTCAATGAAGACTGAGTGAAAATGTGACACTCCCATGGACACAGTGGTTTGTCTACACTCCCTAATGATGAGGAGAAAACTATTCAGAGGTTATTTGGGTTCATTAGTAACTTGTCTTGTCATGATCATGTGGTTTTGTAAGCAGTGACATGCAAACTTCAGTCAGTGTGAAACACTGACGTCGGTCTACTTTTCTTTCATCTTTCCGCTGGAGAATGATAATGTTGGATTTTATTATTGAAAGTATCACAACTTCGGGCACTTTGGGCGTCATACTTCTTGGTTAAAAGTACAAGAATTGCAGTATCTTCTACCTTCTGTCAAACTGCAGAGCGCGTCACTCATCCGATCTAACAGGAACCTCAATGACGTTACAATTATATAAGATTAACTGAAATATGATCATAAGAGACTGAACAGCCTTTAGATTTCAAGTCAAACTATACGTCCATACGCTTCCCCGCGATAAGTTTGAAGGAGTACTATATTTTTAAATGAAGACAAATCAACGTTTCCGATTATTTGTTGGAGACTTTATCTAGTCATAAAAGTCTAATTATTTACATTTACATTATTACTTCATATTTTGCTTGTAATGGTTCTTTCCCCCTTACTTTTTCTCAAAAGTAATTTATGCAAACAACCAATGTGCCATTTTTCATTTACAGAATCAGCACGGCTTACATAGAAAACACAGGTTATGTACATTTGTGGTTGAATGTTTTGTGAGTGCAACATAGTTTTTTTGTTTTTTTTATGTTTTTGTGTGTTTATTCAAGAAAGCTTACACTCTGCTTCTACAAATGTGTGAAGGTCCAGCTGTACAGGTGTTGTACAAGTGTTTCCAACAAGGCACTGTGATTTAATTATTTACTTGTCCCTAAAATAATGACAGAATTAGTCAGGATATAGAGGAAGATAATATGTTTTCCCTTTCATCATTTTAGACAGGGACCTGTTATCCAATTTCCGAATTGAAAATTAAAGTTGCAGTTTTGTTGCTTTATGCCATTTAATTTATTTATAATTGCTTTTAACTTAGACAAGGGCAACACATTTGATCGACACACCAGACTCTGTGTAGATAATATCAGCTGTTGAATTATACATTGTGCCCTTCAGGCTGTTAAAATCGAGTACAAGTTCCCCCGCCGCTGAGCTGGGCTGAGTCTTTGCATTTGTTCTGCTTTCTCACAGGTGATGAAGACGTACCACATGTACCACACCGAGAGCCTCAGTGCCGAGAGCAAGCTGAAGGAGGCGGAGAAGCAGGAAGAGAAGCACATTGGCAAAGCTAATGACATTAGCAGTAGCCTGCTGCGATATGGTCACGATGAACGACCGCAGAGACGAAGTTCTGTGAAGAAGATGGAGAAAATGAAGGAGAAGGTCTGTAAGACATCACGTGCCCACTTGAGGAAATGTGCATTAGAGGCAATATGTCGACATTCGACAACAAATAAGCTGCAAATGCATTTGTAATCCAATTCTTGGATTTTATCAATCTCTGTGTGCAGCAAGGAAGGTTAGAAATGTTCATCTCTCCACTGTGACCAGTGTTTGATACATACAGTATATTCACATATTATGTAAGACAATATTGGTTTAATGCAGTAAAGCATTCTTTGAGCACATCAGGAAGCCGTTTCATGCTCGGCTTTCATGAGACTCTTCTTCTGTCTTCGTCTTTCTCCTCAGAGACAAGCCAAGTACTCTGAAAACAAGCTGAAATGTACAAAGGCCCGGAACGACTATCTTCTCAATCTGGCGGCTACCAATGCCCTGGTGGCCAAATACTACATCCACGATGTCTCAGACATGATAGATGTAAGTTGTTTAACTTGCGTCAGCCACATCCAGAAATCAACATGTTGACAGAGAGCTTACCTCGTTTAGCAGCTGATCTGTAACTGTATTTCTTGCAGTGTTGTGACTTGGGCTACCACGCGAGCCTGGCACGCACCATGAGAACCTACCTGTCTGCCGAATACAGTCTGGAAACTTCCCGCCACGAGGGGTTGGACCTACTCGAGGGAGCGGTGGACGCCATGGACATCAGAGGAGACAAGCTGAAGTTCATGGACACACATTGCCAGATCTTCTGTCCTCCAGCACGTTTTGACTATCAGCCACACATGGGGGATGAGGTGAGCTGGGCGGGGACGTAAGAATTGGTTTCTAGGTATCTTTTAGAGCTAAATATCTTCGTCGCACACCATTAAATCATCCTGGTAATGGTCCATTTTTCTTTCTTAATCCCAGGTGTGCCAGGTGAGTGCGCAGCAGCCTGTGCAAACCGAGCTCTTGATGCGGTACCACCAGCTGCAGTCGCGCCTGGCCACGCTGAAGATAGAAAATGAGGAGGTGAGAGGAGGTGTATTATAAAAGTGGCCTGTGTCAGCAGTTCAATTCACACTGAAGTAAATCCACAGCAAGCACGGTATTCTGAAGGGATGCCCCTTTACGAAGCGTCGAGCGGATGGCCGACTTCGCTGAGTCATCCTGTATATTAATAAATAGTTTGTTGTTGTCTTCTGGGCGGCTACACATTTTTAGAGACGATGTATAAAAACATTAATATACTTTCTGTACTGCACATCTACTGCAGTCACATATTTAGTGATGTCTGCAAGAAATGTTTTGGCATTAGATTATTATATCAACTAATCCTTTTGGTCCAAAATGTATTGAGATTATTTAACCAAGTCTGGTTGTGTCACAGTGATCATGACGATGACGCTTTTTTTCACACAATAATTAAAAATATCACAGTTGTCTTAGAACTAAATCACCAAAGAGATGAGTTGTTAAGTGAAGTGCAAAAATGAAGAGGAAGGAAACATCTTATATAGATTAAGATGTGTATAGAATGGTTAATAAAATATATTGAGTTCTGACACTTTTGTGCTCCTGGTAATTATAAAATGATAGCATTTTAGGAGCAGTTTGCCAATATTTAATTTTTCTCAGTTTTCCTTCCTCCAACACTCTTTTAATCACGCCAGATGTTACACCAGTAAATAGCACTTTGCGTCGCAAAGAAACCAAAAGAAAGGGTGTTTTTATCGTGTCTGCCTGAAACAATTACAACCCATCTGCCAGGCTGTTGTCGCACCATTTAATTATTTTATTTTTTTTTTTTTACCAAAACTTTATTATCATAATAGAATAATACATGCAGTTATTGAGATGATTTAAAGGCAACCTGTAAATAAAAATAAGTACAACCGCAAGAGATTTCCCATAAAACTACAATCTGGCTTCTTCCCTGCAGTTCTTGCACAGAAAAAAAAAAGGACAACATATAATGTAAAGCTTTCATTGTCCAGGTTATTCAGATAACTTTTGCAGTTGAGTGTCTGAGCTACAATAGTGTTACAGGAGTTGTGACAGTAAGTCTTTGCAACCCGCTCCATAGCTTTGGCTATTTATTTCTTTTCCCCTGGAGCTTTTTTTTTTCCGAAGCAACACACTAAGCACAACATGTAGGGAAAAAAAAATCCTGTGCAGCTGTTTAACAGGTAAACAATTTGTGTCCCAATGGACGAGAATGACCAGCTCCAGCAAATGGAAAAGCTGATTCCAGCCTGACGAGTCTTACCACCCGAGATCTACTCGCTGTGCTGCATTTCAAAGTGTTAGGGCGGCCAACTCCCTCACTACTGCTGCAGTGACATGTAGCAACAAGCGCCCGGCGTTCAGGCCCTTCACCCTGCATTTATATTCATCTTTCATCCGACTCTGATCTGTGGGGGTGTCTCTCGTCTTCGTCTGCCGCCCAGCAATGGAGGCCACCCTGTCACGGTCCCTGACCCGCTGGCTCGGAGTCACTCGGGCCACCGTGACTCACGCAGAGCTGTTCAAAGGTCACCAGGGTGTGTGTTTGTGTCTATGCCTGTCTGTTATGAATATGGAAATGCACACTCGCTTTCCTGTCTGCCTCGCATGGAAGGAGTGTAGTTAATCTTCCATGTCACGATGCATCGTGCGAGGAAGCTAATTACTCTGTTGTTTACGGTGTGTCAGTCAAAGTGCTGTGCGGATGGCCTGCAGTAGAATAACACCAGACTGTGCAGCCATGTTTATACCACATCTTTGTTTGCGACGCTGAGAGGATGCAGAGGCAATGTGCAGATCGGATATAAATATTCTCAGTTGTTTTAGGTCACCTGGCTTTTTGTCTATATGGATTTTATTTACCTACAAATCACACAGGTGTTGTAATTATGCAAAATCATTCCAATTTTTAATCGCGTGTCTTGTGTGTGTGTGTGTGTGTGTGTGTGTGTGTGTGTGTGTGTGTGTGTGTGTGTGTGTGTGTGTGTGTGTGTGTGTGTGTGTGTGTGTGTGTGTGTGTGTGTGTGTGTGTGTGTGTGTGTGTGTGTGTGTGTCAGGTGAGGAAAACCCTTGATGCCACCATGCAAACCCTTCAGGACATGCTTACCGTGGAGGACTTTGATGTTTCGGAAGCATTCCAGCACAGCCAATCCACGGAGTCGGTCAAATCTGCTTCCTCTGACTCCTACATGAGCAAGGCGAACGTCTCCAAGAGACGAGCGAATCAGCACGAGACCGAGGGCTTCTACTTCACCGTGAGTCATCCGGACCGACGGGAGAGAAACGATGTGCAAATGTTTAGTATGTAATCAAATGTCAAACTTTTGAATGTTTTTACTTGCAGAAATACAAGGAGTACTTGAATGGCAGTAATCTCATAGTGAAACTCCAAGCTAAGCATGACCTCCTGAAGCAGACACTCGGAGAAGGTGAGAGCTGAAACGTTTTACTTCCTGCATTAGTAGGGATTATGGTTTGCCATTAACAAGCTAATACAGAAAAAGGAAAAATCCCTACCTGAATAAGAAGGGTCATGTCCTGCTGTGTGGCTGGATGGTGGTGCACCAATTACTACTCTCACCTCTGATGCAGTGATCTCTGGTTTGAGTCCAGGTCTGGAGAATTTCTTTCCTGCATGCATCCACGTACCTTTGGTGTGAATGTGTGTGACTGTCGGTCTCTCTGCCTTAGTCAGCTGCTATCAGTCCCGTGAGCCTATGATTGATAAAGCAGGGCATTCCAGCGCATCTGTAGCATTAGCAAAATGAATGGGAGGTAAATGCTTTGCTTTATTTGCAGTTTAATATTTTCCCTTTTGGAACTATTTGTCATTTTGTTCTAATGTTTATAACAATTATTATGACGATATGATATGAATCAATAGATGTAACTAAGTCAACAAACACATCGCCTGTGGTCAGATGAAACGCTGCAAGAAATCCAGTTAAATCACTTGGGAGTTATTTTTAATCAGGTCAGTCCAAAGAGGAAGCGATATACAAGAATCCATCCATCTTCCAAAAAGTGCTTTATCCAACTGAGGCTGGAGCCGATCCCAGCTGACTTTGGTAGAGGCAGAGTGCATCCTGCAGAGACTGCCAGTCAATTACAGAGCAATCCCAGAGAGACACTCTATCACACACAATCACTACTGCTTCGAACTTAGAGTAAACTCCAGTATTTCAATTAACAAGCATGTTTATGCACTGCAAGCGACAATTAAGAGTAACTGGAGATAAAACACGTGGGGACAACATGCAATCTCTTAACAATCTCTTAGTAATCCCTCATATACAAATGAAAGATTTTCTGCATTAGAGAAAATAGAGAAGAGAATATATACATTGGATGTAGTAATGTCTGTGCTTCGTACTTGCGGGAGCGTCTGCTTTAAGGTTGGAATTATGCACGTTTGACATAAAGAAGGATTGTGCTGGAAGCTGCTTTACACTTGACATGATCCTTGAGCAAACATTTCTGATTGACTGATCAAAGTGCTGCCTTAGTGTGTGTGTGTGTGTGTGTGTGTGTGTGTGTGTGTGTGTGTGTGTGTGTGTGTGTGTGTGTGTGTGTGTGTGTGTGTGTGTGTGTGTGTGTGTGTGTGTGTGTGTGTGTGTGTGTGTGTGTGTGTGTGTGTGGTTCAGATATGAAATCATCGCACTGTACAATTCAGCCCCCACAGCCTCCCTCTCCTGTTTCCCCTGGATACATGTTCACTTTGCAGAGAGAGGGCGAGAGAGGGAGAGAGAGAGAGAGAGAGAGAGAGAGAGAGAGAGAGAGAGAGAGAGAGAGAGAGAGAAGTCGGGGCCATCCCCTTCTGGGGCTCTTGTCCCGTTTCTAGGGCGACCGCTGAATGACCGCTGCCTGGCGTTGAGTCAAATGCCGCCATGGCGCTCACCCCATTCAGCCTGGCTGAATAGATGCCCGTTTTCTCATAACACCCCTTTCCGTTTCCATCTGCCAGTCCTGCATAGTCAGCCAGCACTCAACCGTACCAATAACTAATGTGATCGTAAAACTGGCGTGCACTAATTTAGTTCCTCTCTCTCTCTCTCTCTCTCTCTCTCTCTCTCTCTCTGTGTCTCTGCTTTTTCGTTTTCAGGCGAGCGGGCTGAATATGGGACGACAAGGTAAGATGTTCAGTCACAAAAGGTTAAACAAAGTAGGCGATGATGTGTGAAATCCTTCCTGTGTCCTTGAATGTTGCATAAGTGAGATCAAACAATGGGAATAGGAGTTTTAGTCTCATCAGCCGTCTAATTTGACAAATCTACAGTTGTTCCCAATAGTTTGAAGTTATATGAATATGTCAAGGTTTACAAAGGGACTGCCAGTGGGGCTGATCATGTCCTGCTTCTTTTGTAAGAAAAGAAGTAGAATTGAACACATTGACTGTGTCAGCTTGTGACAAATTGAAATCTGTAGAATACTGTAAAATGTACCATCTTGCACCCAAAATGTATTTTTCAGTTCATGAAATGAGAATTTCCTGATCGTCTACAAGCCACGACAAGCATGCTCTTTGCTCATCTGAGCTCTTATATGCAGAATTTAAGTTTCAGGATTATATATTTACTGGTTATGCAGTTCATTGTGATTGGGATCAGAAAACGTACTTCTTTGGGGGAAAGAAAAATGTTTTTTTTTGTTGTGCAGTTATGCTTATTGCATTATAATTCATTTTTTACCATGTACCAATCCTACCACCCCCATCCCCCCCACCGTCTCCCCAGGCCCCCCACTCTTCCCCCTAAACCCCAGAGAATGCGGAAGTGTAGACCTCGCTCCTTTTTTAACCATAAGCTGTTTAACGGCAATATGGAGGCCTTCATTCAGGTATCAGCCCATCTGTGGCCTTTGTCTCTCCATGAGCTCCACTGTCTCGCTGGTGGTTCTTGGGGGGTGGGTGGGGTGTTTCTTTTTTTTTTTTTTCCTGTGACCACTCTTTTACCCAATCGTTGTTTCATTCATGCACTGACTTTCCCCTTTCGCTCAGTGCCTTGTCTTCGCTGTCCAGTGACAGCGTGGGAGGGGACGGGACAACGGTGAAGGTGGCTAAAACATATTGTAAAGAGGATTTATGTTATTTGTTTTCAGAAGCGTTGGTGCACGGTTTACTTTAACATCCTCACTCTCCCTCACAGCCTCCAGACACTGAATTAATTTGGCTTTATGTATGTCAGTTGGCCACGTACCAGTCGCATTATTCAACTATGCAAATAAACACACGGACACATCCTCTAGAATGCTCAATCAAACAGCAGCAGTCCATCACATACCAAATCAGTGGAACCTAAAATAAAAGGATTATTTACTGAACTTAGATTTTTAACATGAATGTCAATTGCATTTAATTTTTTTTTTTTAATCCTGTCAAATTGAGGACTGTCAGCTTTCACACAAGGCACTGATGCTCTGATCGGGGAAGCTGTTGGGGGCAGGTCTCCTCTTTCTCTTTCTCTCTCCCCTTTTTCTCTCTTCTGATTCTCTCTCTTTTTCTCTGTAAGATCTGCCTCTCCCACTAACCTGTTGTGGTTGTTGTTGTTGTTGCCTCTCTTCCTCTGTCTACGTGCCTCACTGCTCTCTGCCCAGGGGAAGAAGAAATGTCCGTGCCAGGAGTCAGGTACTCTGTCTTATAGCGGGGCGGGATCCTCACGCTGTGTTCAGTCTGCTAACTAACACCTCCGTCCCTCTGACCAGCGTCCACACGCTGTAGAGTAATAATGTGTGGTGGCGTAGAACACTAACGGGGATTTGCTCTGTAGATGTGATGTCACTTCGCATAGCACTAGGTTATTAACGCTGTCCTCTCAAGCATATTAAATGAATGTGTTTGAGTGGTCTCTGTACGCTTCTGAAGATAACACCTTGCTGGCATGACTCTTTGATTTCTATTACTTTCTGTTTATGTGTTTCCAATAATGGTAAGTTGATTTCCTCTGTAGGATTCAGGACAGCCGATACCGGTGGTGGCTGAGAGCTGCATCCGATACATCAATCTTTACGGTATGCTGCACTTCATTTTTTATTTTTTATTTTTTTCATTAGACTGTGTTGCTCATTATTTTTAATGCGAGTAGTTTTCCCTGGTCATCTCATTGTACTCATTGTCAGTGATGATGTGCATGTCAGATCTAAAAATAATTTGAGAACATACACTGGTTGACCAACGTCAGAATACTACAACTGGATTTCATGTTGATTTAATTAAGATATAGGGGAATGGGAAGTGTAACGAGTGTGAAATTTGGAAGCGATAGAACATTTTCCTCTTATGAAAGGTCTCTTAACCAACACACATGAATAAATTCTTTTACTTGTCTATGGAGCCCAAAAGCTGCTATTAATAGCATCTCTGGATGTGAATCATGTTTGGATGTCTGGTCACGTGGCGCTTCAACAACTACTGGAAGCATACTCACTTCCACATCTGGATCCTTGTTGAGCCCAGTGTCCTTACGGACAATGTTATAAATATGTCAACCATTTACTGGTAGCATATTGGAACTGGCTAAATCACACTAATGCTTCATGACTTAAGATCTGGCCAACGTGCCCTCTGCTCTGGGATTCCTGACATGTTGCCAGATATGCTTTGCAGTGATACATAATATGACATAATTATCTATTACAGCTACTATTTCATAAACACAGATATTTAACTGTTCAGTTTTGCCAGGAATGTTGACCTAAATACATTTTCTTCAATTTATTTTTATTTCATATGTATTTTTGAGGGATTAAAAAAAACCAAGTCAAACCAAGATTTTGAGCCAATCAGTCAACTGGCCCTTTAAGTGTCTGTGTGAGTTCATTTGTGTGATTTGGACATATGAATAAGAATAATGTCACTATGACACCGTCTATGCTACTTGATTGGCATCACAGTGAAGAAGTTTACACAATATATCAAACTAATCATTCAAACACATTTGTGTTCGTCTTCACAAAAAGTGTTCTAGTATTTTTATGTAAAAAGATATTTTTAATTTAGCAGATATCTGTACGATTCTTATTTCCAGCAGGGATCTTTGTGTACATCACCAAACCTAATTATTGTTGTTTACCTCTCCAAACTCCCTTTCAGTCTCATGCTATTTCAAAAGCAGTTTTACTTGTACTCATTCGAACACAGTGTAGCATTTAAACCTGTGTATTCGTGGAGTTGTGTTCTCTTTAGTAGATGCTTGAAGCCTATTGACTTTGTTTTAACTGCGATGTGCTGTCAGCCCACTGATGTAAATGTGACATTAAACTGATGCACATCTGCTGTTTTTTACTCTGGATTTGTCTTTTCTATTGTTACCTTTGTTTCTGCCTTTCCAGTTCATACTAACGGCCGTATTTATTCGCAGGTCTTCAGCAGCAAGGTATATTTCGAGTTCCAGGATCTCAGGTCGAAGTCAATGATATTAAAAATGCATTTGAAAGAGGTTAGTCCCAGGTCGACCGGCCATCTTCTCTTGATTGATTCTAAATTGCGTTTTGCCCACCTGAAAAGCCACAGGAACTCTCACTGGACTCTAAAGTGCAAATAAAGAGCCTGCATGTCGTTTGAATCAGTGTAATGGACATGTAAACCATTTAATGCATAATGCATAAGATCAGCATCCTTTCGCCGTAGTAAATGAGGAGACTTAACTGCACTCTCTATGTTTATAGTAACTTCCCTATTTGAAATACTCAGAAAAAACATTGCAGTGACTCGCTGAATGAAAGATGATGCAATGGAAGATTAAATAATGAAATAAATGTTTTTCTTTTGGTGTGTCCAGGAGAGGATCCACTGGTGGATGATCAGTCTGACCATGACATCAACTCTGTGGCGGGCGTTCTTAAGCTCTACTTCCGAGGGCTGGAAAACCCTCTGTTCCCTAAAGAGCGTTTCCTCGACCTCATATCCACAACCAGTGAGTCGCATTACGGGAAAAGATCGTAGACGTATAGGACTTTGATTCATTGCACTTCCACGCAACCGCTGCGTTCATTATTTCTCAACAGAGGTAGAGTCCGGTGCAGAAAGAGCTCATCACCTTCAGCAGATAGTTGTGACTCTTCAGCGGCCGGTGATCATTGTCATGAGATACCTGTTTGCATTTCTAAATCAGTAAGTCTCGCCACAACAAAATGTCAAGTGTGCAGCAGTGCGAACAACAGTGATGCTTATTGATCGCCTGCTTCCAAGTCTTTCCCAGTACAGCGATGAGAACATGATGGATCCCTACAACCTTGCTATCTGCTTCGGCCCGACGCTGATGCCCATACCAGATGACCAGGATCCCGTGGCCTGCCAAGCTCACGTTAATGAGGTCATTAAGACAGTTATCATCCACCATGAGGCCATCTTCCCAAGCCTGCGGGAGCTGGATGGACCTGTCTATGAAAAATGCATGGCTGGAGGAGAGGAGTACTGGTAGGTGACCGACGAGGGGATTCAACTACAATCTGCTAACACCACTTTGTACGACGCCTCTAAATCATTAACGTGACGAGATTTCCCACAATTCTCATGACTGGAATTGATGTTTTTACTGAAATCGCCAGTCTCAAATTGCTTGAGTTCCCAAAAATATTTTGAGAAATCTGATTCTCAAACATCGAGCTTGAGTTTTAAGGTTCAAAAAATCAGATTAGCTTTTGTTTTTTGTTGTTGCTGATGCCTCGAACCTGTCCCACATCATTTACAGTTAAGATTAGACTAATGAGATGCTGTGAGAAATTTAAAAATTTCTATGGTAAAAAGATTATCTGCAAAACATGTGCTTGGCAAATATTTACAACTGTCTAAATTATACCAGGACATTATTATATTTTGCATTTTTGCAACTTATGGAAAAAACAATTCAGTGTAATTTTGAGAATATTTATTTGCTATTTATTCTCAGACTTTTGTGTTCCTGACCAGTTGCGATTTGTTTTAGTATGGTGGTTTAACATACTGCAGGTCATAATGCTCATTTCAAATTTCTTTCTCATTTCTTATTTTTCTGTGTACGTGTTTCTCATATTATAATCTAAATGCAACTGCCTTCACACTCCCTTGTGAACGGTATACAGCCCTGACATGAGCCGCATGAGAGGAATAAGATGTGCCGCCGCACGCAGCACACCATAAAGATGGGATGCATAATATTTTGATTATTCATTCAATCAGATGGAGCCCAACAGTAGATGGCCACCCTCGAGGCAGACGTAAGGGGCTGTGGTTACAAAAAAGAAAACATCACTTAGTCACAGCTTGTGTGCATGTATTTATTGCAAATCATATCATTATCACTTATTGTCAAAATATTCGTCTGATATCATACAGCCACATAAGTCAGTGTGTGACAGTTTAAAAGGTGTAGTGTAATCTGAGCCAACAGACCTAAGACCAAATGATGAGATTAAAAGAAAATAAGTTTTAATGATGGCGTTTTGTGGCACAGTTACTGCTTCATCTGGATCTGATTTAAGATATTTCATTTGTCCTTCAGACTGATGAGAAGTGGATGAAAAGCTTGTTCTGGTAAACTGTTACCTGCAGTGAGAACGGAGCCTCAGACTTTTACGACTTGTCTTTAATTTTACATTTTTCTTTCACTCAGCATCACGAGCTAAAGCCTCACACCTTGTTTTCAAATACATTTCAATTATCGTTACCCGTCATGATAGTCATGTTCATATCTGGTCCATGTGATGTTAAAAACGTGTCCTTTCTTCTCTCTTTGATGAAGAGTTGTGACCAATGAAGCTGCTTCTGTTTAAACGTCTGTTTGCCTGTAGCTGCAGATTCTGGCACTTTAAATTATTTATTTATTGTTTTTAGCCACTATAATGTATATAGGCAAACAAGGTGAATGAATTTTAATAATTAAACACTGAACAAATACTTTTAATCTAAAAAGTGCAGGCAGAGTAATAAAAATATTTTGTGTGTCTTCTTTACAGGAGCCATTTAACAACCTATGTTTTCTTTATATTTCTTAATATACAACATATTCTAGAGACCCTCCCTCTAAATAATTGTCATGCAAATTAAATAATGTATATCTTTGTGTGACTCTCATCTTTTGCTTCCCTCCGTCCAGCGAAAGCCCTCACAGTGAGCCAGGAGCTCTCGATGAGATAGACAATGGCACCGGGCCGAACACGAGTGATGAAGGTGCGTCACCAAACACAATCAATCCTCTGTCCAGATTACAGCAGCGGCTATAGGAGCAGCCGGTGGAAATAATCAGACTCTCTGAATTGGATTTTCTTTTCGTGTTCTTTGTGTTGCAGAGTTGGAGCAGATCGAGGCCATTGCCAAATTCGACTATGTGGGCAGAAGTCCAAGAGAGCTGTCCTTTAAGAAGGGGGCCTCTCTGCTGCTCTACCTTCGAGCCTCCGAGGACTGGTGGGAGGGCCGGCATAACGGAGTGGATGGCCTGATCCCACATCAGTACATTGTGGTACAGGACATGTAAGTAAGATGTAAGATTTCTGGCGTGTGTGTGTGTGTGTGTGTGTGTGTGTGTGTGTGTGTGTGTGTGTGTGTGTGTGTGTGTGTGTGTGTGTGTGTGGTTTTCTCTCTCTGTGCTTCGAGTTGAATTTGAGTGGCGGCGTGTCCAGGGTGCACTCCTGCCTTTCACCAATAATCAGCTGGGATCGGCTCCAGCGATCAGCAACCTTAAGTTAGACGAAGCAGTATAAAAGAAACGGACAGATTTATGGCTGGAGGGACTTCCGATAGCTTCACTTCCCCCTCGGGGGAAATGGTTTGCAGCCATCGGAAAACATTAATAAAAAACACAAAATGCCTTAACAAACTCCACTTTTTAGGATGAGTGTACTTGCTTGTACATGCTCTACTCTCCTGGGCGCATTTCTTCCTTCTGTTAATTGCACACACACAAAAAGAAAATCACCTAACAATTTTCTGTAGCGCTTTAAAGAGGAGTGCTTTCTTAAACACGTTGGTCACTTGTCTCATGCAGCTTTTAATTTCCACTCCAGCCTCGTGTGGGAATCAATCAAGTGTGACAAGATTAGTAACAGAATTAAAAACAAAAAAAACACAGGGTTGCAGAAAAGATTGGTGAATAACTTTATATGTATAAATGAAGACTCTTTCCCTCTTCCTTTTTTTAAATAGCCTCCAGTATGTTCTTCAGCAGATCCAGTATTTTATAATATAGGCCGGTTCATACATTTGCATAAAATAAAAGTGTATAATCAAGACTCTTCTCTGCTTGTGTATGTATCAGGGATGATGCATTCACAGACAACATTCAGAGGACTGATAGTGAAACAAGCAGTGGACCCCGCCACAGCGAAAGAACCTCGTCCAGGAGTGAGCGTCAGTCCCCGTGTGACCACGCGCCTGAGCACCGCTTCGGAGCAGCGGCAGGACGGTGGGTTCGGTTCCAGTGTTCAGAGTGGGGAGTACGTCGCACGCACATCCGGAAGATTCCCTAAAATTTAGGTTTAATCATTTGCCTGTTTCATCTCAGGGTGAGAGTGCGATCAGATGGAGCTGCGGTTCCGCGCCACAGGAACGGAGCTGAGAATCTCAGCCCCACCAGGCCTCCCGATCACCCCCCCAGAGTTATGCCTCGACCGTGCAGCCCACACAAGATAGCTATGAGCAGGGGCCCGACGGACAGTCCAGAGAAACGCCATCTCACCACATTTGGCAGCGCCGGCAGCATCAACCACCCGGACAGGAAGGCCCTTGTCAACAGCCACTCGCAGCGCTCGTCTCCAAGCACCACTCGGCATGCGAGCTTAGGAGACCACAAAGCTCTCGAGGCGGAGGCACTCGCCGAGGTGAGTGTTGTCACTCCAGTGCACTTGGAAGTAATCAGGTTGAATTGAAATGCACGTGACGGTCTGGCGGTTCGGTCACCACCCTTTTTTCATGGTCGGTGCAGGAGGTGGCGGTGAAGGAGCAAGTGAGCTTAAACTGCAAAACAAAAGCAGGGGAAATGTATTATTGGACTTTTTTTTTATAGTTTGCCATCTAATACTGAAAAACATGAGTGCATGTATAGTTTTTATAAGTAGAGACATCATTCTTACAGAAAAACTGCAAAGAAATGTCTTTTTTTATATATATTTCCTGGTTAGCTTCACAAAAAATACTTTCAATAAGCTTTTTTTTATTTTTAAAGCTTTTTCTCATATTTATTATATATTGAAGTCTGCAGTTTATAGCCTGTAAGTAGGGAACATTTAAAGTGAATAAAGCCTTTATATTAATTTCAAATATTAAGACAGTGTTCACACTGATCGCAAATCTCCAGTCCGAGCCAAAATTAAATGCAAAAGTGACTGTTGGCACTCAAGTCTTGTTAACTTCGTGTTCCTACTAGAATTTCTAACATAAAACACGTTGGATTAGCTCTTGTATATGTTGCATAAACTGTATATTTAATTTCCACGACAATACTGTGTCCTGTGCAAAATGCAACACATTGTATGTTGGATTATTTTGGTTGATAAAATGTTAAAAAGGGGCACAATAGCAGCAGAATCTTTTATTTTTTTTATCCACAGAAATATTATAAATTACAAGGATGAAGTGTTTGTGAAGTCTGTGAGGTCTTGGGTGTTTTTCCATTTCCAGCTCTTCGGTCTGTGCTGCATTCAAACTGCGCCAAAGTGTGTTTGCAAGTGTGGAGAAATCTCCTTTTTAAGCACATTGTTAGATGTTTACCATCAAGATGGGTGGGGGGGGGGGGGGGGGGGGGGGGGGGGGGCTTTCATGCAAACAGAATGCCGTGGTGATTTGTGCGAGCATTTGTTTTACCAGGATCATACATGGCGTAAACGCGGCCTAAGATGACCATCTTCTGTGTGGTTTTTCTTTTCGTTTCAAGTCATAATTCTCAAAAGGATTATTTCTCTTGTTCCTCAGGACATAGAGAAAACGATGAACACGGCACTTCATGAGTTGCGTGAGCTAGAGAGGCAGAATGTAGCCAAACACGCTCCTGACGTGGTCCTCGACACGCTGGAGCCCCTCAAACACCCGGGCGGAGCCAAGGAAGCGACTGCCAGCCCCCTGCACACCATGGTCATCAGAGACCCGGACGCAGCCCAGCGGCGCAGCAGCAGCAGCTCCTCCTCCGAGACCATGACCACTTTCAAGCCCGCTCTGTCGGTGCGGCGGCCGAGCGCCCCTCTTCGGCCCCCGCCCGTCAGACCCGTCCGACCGGCTCCTGTGATCGGACAGGGCCAGGGACCACACCGCTCCAGCAGCTCCAGCTCCTCTGGCCTGGGGAGCCCGGGCATCACCCCCACTGACAGGGTCTTTCCCAAAGCACCTTCCCCATCGCCGTCCACCTCCTCCTCATCCTCAGACAAACAAGGTAACATGTAGCGCCGTCGCGTCTCAAGTCAAGTGGTTGGAGAACACTGCGGATACAGACTGACTGCCATTATTATCATGCCCGTATGCCTTTTTTTTTTCCTTGTTTGACAGCAAAAATAAATCTGGACACCTGGTCTGTAGAACTAATATTCACCACTCATCTTTTATTGTGTAGGATGGCTACTTCTGATTCCTGCCCACACACCTGTTGACCTACTCTTATTGGAAACAAG